>NC_050574.1:338203439-338529084 GCF_011100635.1 Trichosurus vulpecula | reverse complement strand
CTAGCCCTGGGCTCTCTTCTGAGCTCCACTTCCACATAATGAATTGCCTAGTAGACATTTTTAAAAATGGATGATCAAAGATGGCGGCTGGTAAGCAGGGACTAGAGTGAGCTCCGTTACCGAGTCCCTCCAAAAACCTATAAAAAATGGCTCTGAACCAATTCTAGAATGGCAGAACCCACAGAACAGCAGAGGGAAGCAGGGCTCCAGCCCAGGACAGCCTGGATGGTCTCTGGGTGAGGTCTATTCCACACGGAGCTGGGAGCTAGGAGCTGGGAACGGAGTGGAGCAGAGCCCAGCCTGAGCGGCGTGGACCATCCAGACCAGAAGCCGGAGGGAGGGGGCCCTAGCGCCCTGATTCAGTGAGCTGCGGCAGTTACCAGACCCCTCGACCCACAAACACCAAAGACTGCGGAGAAGGTTAGTGGGAAAAGCTGCGGGAGTGGAAGGAGTTCGCGGTTCGGTTTCCAGCGGGGGGGGGGGGGGGGGGTGGGGGGGGGGGGGGGGCCAGGCAGCGGAGGTGGGGCAGCTACAGCTGTTGTTACTTCTGGCTCCAGGCCCACCTGGTGGGAGGAATTAAGTGGCGGATCAGAGCAGGGGTGCACAGCCTGCCAAAGATCTGAGCCCAGTTCGGGTTGGGGGTTCTTGGGGAAGGAGCAGTGCGGGTCGGACAGAGCTGGCACCTCCCCCCCAAACGTGGAACATAGAACTCGTTAGTCTACAAGCAGTCATACCCCACTGAAAAACTCAAGGGTCAAGTCAGTTGGTTGGGAATATGGCCAGGCAGCGAAAACGCGCCCAGATTCAGTCTCAGACTTTGGATTCTTTCTTTGGTGACAAAGAAGACCAAAACATACAGCCTAAAGAAGACAACAAAGTCATAGAGCCTACAACAAAAGCCTCCAAGAAAAACATGAACTGGCCCCAGGCCATAGAAGAACTCAAAAAGGAGTTGGAAAAGCAAGTTAGAGAAGTAGAGGAAAAATTGGGAAGAGAAATGAGAAGGATGCGAGAAAACCATGAAAAACAAGTCAATGACTTGCTAAAGGAGACCCAAAAAAATACTGAAAAATACACTGAAGAAAACAACACCTTAAAAAACAGACTAACTCAAATGGCAAAAGAGGTCCAAAAAGCCAATGAGGAGAAGAATGCCTTGAAAAGCAGAATTAGCCAAATGGAAAAGGAGGTCCAAAAGACCACTGAAGAAAATACTACCTTAAAAATTAGATTGGAGCAAGTGGAAGCTAGTGACTTTATGAGGAATCAGGATATTATAAAACAGAACCAAAGGAATGAAAAAATGGAAGACAATGTGAAATATCTCCTTGGAAAAACCACTGACCTGGAAAATAGATCCAGGAGAGATAATTTAAAAATTACTGGACTACCTGAAAGCCATGATCAAAAAAAGAGCCTAGATACCATCTTTCAAGAAATTATCAAGGAGAACTGCCCTGATATTCCAGAGCCACAGGGCAAAATAGAAATTGAAAGAATCCATCGATCACCTCCTCAAATAGATCCCAAAAAGAAATCTCCTAGGAATATTGTTGCCAAATTCCAGAGCTCCCACATCAAGGAGAAAATACTGCAAGCAGCCAGAAAGAAACAATTTGGGTATTGTGGAAACCCAATCAGAATAACCCAAGACCTGGCAGCTTCTACATTAAGAGATCGAAGGGCTTGGAATGCGATATTCCGAAGGTCAATGGAGCTAGGATTAAAACCTAGAATCACCTACCCAGCAAAACTGAGTATCATGTTCCAAGGCAAAATATGGACTTTCAATAAAATAGAGGACTTTCAAGCTTTCTCAATGAAAAGACCAGAACTGAATAGAAAATTTGACTTTCAAACACAAGAATCAAGAGAAGCATGAAAAGGTAATCAAGAAAAAGAACAAGAAAAAGAAATTGCAAGGGACTTACTAAAGTTGAACTGTTTTGTTTACATTCCTACATGGAAAGATAATGTGTATGATTCATGAGACCTCAGTATTAGGGTAGTTGAAGGGAATATGCATATATATATATATATATATATATATAATGTTTATGTATATATATAACAGAATGTGTATGTATGTATATATCTATGTGTATATGTATGTATGTGTATGTATGTGTGTATATATATGTCTATATATATATATGTAAAAGAGAGAGAGCAGACACAGGGTGAGTTGAAGATGAAGGGAAGATATCTAAAAGAAATAAAATGAAATTAAGGGATGAGAGAGCAACATACTGAGAGAGGGAGATATGGAGAGATAGAATGGGGTGGATTATATCTCATGTAAAGGTGGCAAGAGGAAGCAGTTCTGTGGGAGGAGGGGAGAGGGCAGGTGAGGGGGGAATGAGTGAACCTTGCTCTCATCAGATTTGGCCTGAGGGGGAATACCATACATACTCAGTTGGGTATCTTACCCCACAGGAAAGAAGAGAGAGGAAGATTAAAAAAAAAATAAAAGGGGGGGGATGATGGAGGGGAGGGCAGATGGGGGTGGAGGTAATCAAAACAAACACTTTGGAAAGGGGACAGGGTCAAGGGAGAAAATTCAATAAAGCGGGATGGGTTGAAAAGGAGCAAAACGTAGTTAGCCTTTCACAACATGAGTATTGTGGAAGGGTTATACATAATGATACATGTTGGCCTAGGTTGAATTGCTCAACTTCTTAGGGAGGGTGGGTAGGAAGGGAAGAGGGGAGAGAATTTAGAACTCAAAGTTTTAAAATCAGATGTTCAAAAAAAAAGTTTTTGCATGCAACTAAAAAATAAGATACACAGGCAATGGGGCATAGAACTTTATCTTGCCCTACAAGAAAGGAAGGGAAAAGGGGATGAGAGGGGAGGGGGTGATAGAGGGGAGGGCTGACTGGGGAACAGGGCAACCAGAATATAAGCCATCTTGGAGTGGGGGGGAGGGTAGAAATGGGGAGAAAATTTGTAATTCAAACTGTTGTGAAAATCAATGCTGAAAACCAAATATGTTAAATAAATAAATTTAAATTAAATTAAAAAAAAAAGATACCTACTGAAAAAAAAATGGATGATCAGCAGGCACTCAGACTTAACATATGCAAATTATCTTTTCCTCCAAACCCATCTGTCTTCTAAACTACAATATTATTATTAAATTCTAAACTATCATTATTATTGAGGACATCAATATCCATTAAACCAGTTATTCAACTCCTCACTTGAACTCACCTCATAATATTCATTCAGTTGCTAAATTTTATAATTTCTTTCTCTGTAACAGCTCTCAAATAGAGCTCCTCCTCACTCACACATCCACCATCTTAGTTTAGTTCTTCACCAACTCTTGTTGAGACTATTGCAATAGCTTGCAAACTGCCTTAATTCACTCCCCACTTTAATCTACCCTCTATACAGTGATTTTCCTAAATCCAAGTGTGACTATATCTCTCCTTTACTCAATATACTCCAGTGCTCCATTTTACCTCTAGGATAAAATATAAACTCTTCTGTTTTACACTTAAAAATTTTTCACAAGGAAGTCAAAGACAATGAAAATTCCCATCTATAGCAAAGTATTTGAAGCAGCACTTTTTTGTGATAGTAAAGAACTGGAAACAGACTAGATGCCCCTCGATTGTGGAAAAGCTAAACAAAATTATAATACATGAATCTGTAGTGGAATATTACTATGCCATATCAAGAATTGATGACCATGAAGAATAGAAAGAATTCAATATGGGAACTAACATACAGAGAAGAAAGTAGGACCAAGAAAGCAATATACAATGACTACTGCAATCCAAATAGAAAGGACAAAAACTGGAAGCCACAAAATCTGACACAAAGCTTGGCCTGAGAAGAGTTGAGAAAATGCCATCTGCCTACAAATGCTTTTTATCTCTTCTGCATACGTATCTTGTATGCACCTAGTTATTCCCATGTAATGTGAATTGAGAATGTAAGCTCTTCCAAGGCAGGGGCTATTTTTGCCTTTCTTTGTGGCCCCAGATCTAAGTATAGCACCTGGCATATAATAAACACTGTACAAATGCTTGTTGATTGAAAAATCTCCCTCTTTCTAATGTCAAGATACAGTGCATGGGTAATTTTAGCGATCCCCTTTTTTCTCTTTTTAAATCTGTTTCAAGTGCTAGATCACTGGGGATAGGGTAAAAGGAATATATATTTGGAATTTAATGTAATATAAAAACAAGTCACTAAAAAAGAGAAAAGATATATGTGACAATTAACCAACAAAATTAACAAACACTTTCAGAGAACCATCTAGGTGTAAAGCACTATGCTAGGCGTTTTGGAAGAGCTGTCTCCAAACCGGGGGCAGAGCCCCCCAGAGGGACTGTGGCCAAACCTCTGAAGGGTATTGTCAAGACCTAACCAGAACTCACTTTCCACCCTCTAATCTGAGCACCTGTTTCCAACTACTATTTACATGTCCCACCCAACAATTCTACTCCATCCAAATTTTTGCTCCTATGCCCCCAGGGCAGTTATAAATTAAATAACCCTCTACCCACATCAGCAGCTCAAGTACTACTGGTAAAATTCCACACTCACATCCAATCCCCAGATCATTTTGTGGCCAAAACAGGCCCCTCTTGGAAGGAAGGCTCTGTACCTGGGCTCCATGCTTTGGGTGGGGATAGATAAGAGACTCCTCATTTTAGTTGTGGGTGGAGCAGAGTAGATCACACAAGATAAAAAGGCATAGGGTGATTGTGATGAGGATGACAGCTATAATTATATTATCTTTTCTCTAGATTCACCAATCTTCAAAATTTGAAATTACATTTGAGGATCCTAACCATTCTCCTATTGTCTTTCTATCCCTTTGTGTCATTTCTAGCACCTCACTTTCCCTCAACTCACATCCCATAACTAATCAGTTGCCCATTTTTTTGAGTTCTACCTTCACATCTCTTACTCTGCTCTATTCTCACTACTCACAAATCCACCACCCAGGCCACACCATCTTTTGTGTGGACAATCTCCCGATTGCTCTACTTACCTCCAGTCTCTTCCCATTGCAATCCTCCACATAACTGCCTGTGATTTCCCCAAAGCATATATCTACTCATGTTACTGTCTTACTCATAAAGTCTTTCCTATTTATATTATTTCATCACTGGCTCATCTTTTTAGTTTATGTTATTGTAAAGTTTTATAATGTGTATAATTATTAGAAAAGTAGTAAATATATAATTTATAAATAAGTAAATCTACACATTTTCAGTTAAGCTTAATTTTTTTTTTTCACTGATAAAAGTGCACAATCAAAACAGTTAAGAGATATTAGGGGATTCAGAGAATGCAATGCACATGGTCCTTTACCTTCTGGAGTTTATGATCTAGTTAGGAAGACAAGACATACATATAAAAACATAACTAAGAGCCTCAGAACTAAATGGCAACAAAAAGATGTCATAAGGTAAAGTATTAATAAATATCCAAGGACAATAAGTTAATGGGAAGGGGCAGCCACAGGAGGTGAACAAGAGTGGGTTCTGCCAGGGAAGTGAGACTTGAGTTGGGCCCTGAAGGATGGAGATGATTTGGATAGGTAGAGAGGGGCTACTTTAGGTTGTGGGGGAGAGGGCCTGGGAAGGGAAACAAAGTATACAAAGACATGTAACCAATAAAGTGCAGAAGACAGCTGAAATGGAGGGCTTGTATAGAAGACAAACAGAAGATAAGGTTAGAAAGGGATTTTGATGGCAGTTAAGTGGATGGCCTTAAACACCAGGCTTTATCATGGAAAGCCACTTAAAGATTTTGAAGAGAGAAGTGATAGAAAAAAAGGGGTAGGGGGGTAGTATGAAAATCAACTTGGAAGTGGTATATAATATAGACTGGAATTCAGGCAGGTAGATGAATTTTTAGCAATAATCTAGGTACAAAGTAATGAGAACCCTAAATAGGGTTGTAACGAAGAGATGGGACAAGACTGGCTGCATCAAGACACATTTTATAATGAATGAACCTGCAAGCCTTGGCAATTGATGGGAAAAAGCTGGGCAAGAAAGACATACAACATGATTCTGACTTAAGTCTAGATCCTACTGAATGAAAAAGAGATGATAGTAAGGAGGAAGATAATGAAATCAGAAAACTCCTGGTGATAGGCAAATAGAATTTGGAGAAGAAGCCAAGAGTAAAGACGTAGCTAAATCCATATATAGGTGAGGATAGGAGAAATTATAATGATCACTTATTCTGACGGTACGTACAAATGAGGAAGGAGCCAAGGACTTAGCTCTGATAAGTATTTATTTAGGTGGTGGAAAAAGCAAACGAAGCACTTCTGGCAACAGAGAGATATAACATTTCAACATATACGTAGTGGCTTAAGGTTTACAAACAATAATGACCTAAGAATTATATAAATAAATCCTCTGCTGATGGTCACAAATATTGACTAAATTCTTTATCAAAATTAGCAATAGAAAGGTTTTTACTACTAGGTAGAAAAAAATGTCTTTTCAGTCTTTAAAAAGTTCAATAAGTAAGTCCATAGTAATTACTGTCCAGTAAGTCTCTCTAGCACATAACTTTTAAGTTGTATAGGAAATGTTCAATAGACAAGTTGGAAAAGTGAGAAAATTTCATTGATATTAATTCAGTAATGGGCACCTAAAATCAGGTTAATAATGGATTTGCAAAGATGAAAAAATTATCTTTGGGAAAGAAGTCAAACTAATCATTGTATAACTACTATTCATTCCCAAATTGAAAACTGGGTCCCATTAAACACCTCCATGATGTTTTTTTTAGCTCTAGTTCGAATTTTTTGATTCAGTCAATGGAAAATGTCTCTAGCATGATGGGTCTGGCATTAATATTGATCGGTATCTTCCATGATTGTTTCAGCAGCTTCAGGGAACAATACTGAATAATGGTTTTCTAGAAGAAATTATTTTGATTGACCAGGATGAAATGTACAGCTTAGCTATACTTCTACTGTATAAATCTATAAGTATATACTAATTAAATATTTTTTCTCATCCTTGATTAGTTCATATGAAGTTTTGATCAAATGATATGATTTTTACAAGTCTTAGAGGTTACTCCTTAAAATCTGTGATCACTGCAAAGGAGAGAAACTTTAAATATTAATTTACAAAATTAAGTAATGTTTTGCAGTGAGAAACCCAACAAATCTCCACTTTACAAATAGCGTTCATTTGAGGAAAACATTTTCTTTAGAAGTCGTAGAAATAACAAAAGCTGATGTAATTATTAGAATTATGTTTAATATATTAAAATCTATTATACAAAATGTACCTCCTTGACTCATCCTACCCAAAAAACTTTCTCAAAACAACAGTTATTCAAATTCTTTATAAAGGAGAAATGTAGGGCTATAAATATTGCAAATTCGTAAGCTTTATATGTCAAACATTTTTTGTGGTTGTTCTAACTAGTATATATTTTCAACAATAATTCTGGGAAAGATTTGCTATTATAAGGGATACAGTTGTGATTTGTAAAGTCTTTTTTTTTTTCACTTACTGCTTTGAAAGTATTTTAGCAAAATCAACTTTGGGATATGACATTCTGTATATTAACAAAATATACAGTCCTTATTAGATATAAATTCCTTGAAAGCAGGGCTCATGTTTTACTTATCTTGCTACCTCCTTCACTGAATACCCCCAACCACCTTAGAGCTGAAGCCTTTGCTTCAAGATTTTACCAAGGAAACAAAAGTCATAAGGTGCAAGCTTCCTATCATTTTGAACAGCCCTTCCCTTGTGCTCCAGTGTATCTTTTATTTACTTGCTGAAAATGAAGTGGTAATTTGATTTTCTAAGGCCAGGCCCTTTATGTGTATTCTTGAAATCATCTAAGTCCTTTTCTCTAGAAGACTGCCCCACCTATTACATTTTCTCACTCTCCAATCTTTAATCCCTCCCCAACTACTTTTTCCTTCCCAGCAGTCTCTAAGCCTTAAACTCTCCCTAGATGTCTCTAAGCTACTGTCCAATAACAGTTCCCTCATCTATAAAATGAGGAGAATATTAGCACTCACCCCTCCAAGATGTGAAGATCAAGTCAGGTAAGGATTGTACCGCACTTAGCACAGTGCTGGGCACATAACAGGAACTATAAAAATGTCAACTATTAGCTATTACTATTAACTCTACTCCTTTCTTTTCTGCTAAGTGCACATTACAAAGCCACCCAAACTTGCTGCCTCTACTTCCTCTCTTCTCACCTTCTTTTAAATTCTCTGCGAAGATGACTGATTCTGATTCAATTGAACTGTTCTCTCCAAAGTATTGAATTATCTCAACCGACAAACCCAATGATCTTTCATTAATACTTATGGATAACTCTTTACTGTCTCTGGAGTATTTAACACCGTTGATCATACTCTCTTCCTTAATTTTCTCTAGCCTCTGACTTTTTGCGAAATCCTACCTTTAGGTTCTCCTAATTCCTATTTGAATATTTCTCAGTCTTCTTTGCTGGATCTTCATTCATGACAAGTCTCTTTATGCACCAAGGCTGTCTACTTTTCTCTCTTTCATGTCATTTGGTCAGCTCACCAGCTTCTCTAGAAATATCATCTCTAGGAAGATGATTCCCAGATCTATTTGTCTACCCTCATCTCTCTCCTGAGCTCCAGTTCTGCACCACCAATTGTCTATTAGACAGTATCAAATGGATATCCATCCTGCATGCATCTTGAAGTCAACATGCCCCAACAGCACTCATCTTTTCTGCCAAAGTCACCCTTCTTCTGAACTTTCCTACTGCTGTCTAGGGTACCACTATTCTTCAAGTCACCTGGGTCTGTGACTTTGGTGGTCACCCATGACTCCTTATCTTTATATATCCAAACAGTTGTTGTTTAGTCATTTTTTCAATTGTGTCCAACTCTTCGTGACTCACTTTTTGGGATTTTCTTGGTAGAGACACTGGTATGGTTTGCCATTTCCTTCTTCAGCTAATTTTTACAGATGAGGAAACTGAGGCAAACAGGGTTAAGTGACTTGCCCAGGGTCACACAGCTAGTAAGTGTCTGAGGCTGCATTAGAACTGAAAAAGATGAGTCTTCCTGACTCTAGGCCCAGTGCTTTATCCACTGTACCACCTAGCTGTTTGCAAATGTAAATAACTGTCACATCTCATCAACTTGATCTCTGTAACATCTCTTGTATACATCTCCTTTGCTCCATATAGTCATCACCCTAAGTCAGGCCTTCATCACTTTTTGTCTGGACCATTCCAAAGCCTTCTAATTGGCTTCCCTGCCTCAAGACTCTTCCTGCTCAATCTTCACTATATATAGCTGTCAAAGAGATTTCTGAAAGCATAAGTCTGACCATATAATTTCCCTACAACAATCAATTCCAGTAGCTTTCCAATTACCTTTAGGATTAAATATAAATTCTTCTCTGTGGCATTTAGTGCTCTTTCAACTTGGTCCCTTCAATCTTTCTCGTCTTTGTACACATCATTATGTTCTATGCATTCTATGACCCATCTCCAGTGGCCTACTTGATGTTCCTCAACTATGATGCTCTCACTGCCATCCCTACCTCTGTCCTGTTCTTGCTTCTCACTTCCAACTCTTACACACAAAATCCATAGCTTCCTGTAAGACTCATATCAAATAGCACCTTTTCTAGACCTTGCTGATTCTTCCAGCTGTTGCTGCCTTCTTTTCAAAGGTTATTTTGTTTCTATATACTTGGTTATGTATATGTTATCTCCCTTGCTAGACTCTAAACTCCTTGAGTAAAGGAACTGGCATCCCCAATATTTGTCACAATACTTGGTTATGGTTTAATAAATGTTTGTTAATTGATTATAGTTTTGCTGCTTATTTCTTGCTATAATTTGATTACCTTTTCCTTAAGAACTCAGGTGCTATGGTGCACATATTTTAAATACTGATATTATCTATGGTACCTTTAAGCATAACAGTTTCTCAGCTTATTTCTACCTATGTCAATTTTTATTCTTGTCATGACTGAGATTATGATTGCTATCCCTAATTTAAATTCATCCAAGTGACAATAAATTGTTTCAATACTCATTTACATTATGCAGATCTTTGTTTCAAGTTTGTGGTACAGAACACATCCTTAGATCACGCTTTTTAATCTATTCTGCTATTTTACTATTTTTTTAATGGATGAGTTCATTCTACATGCATTCATAGTTATAGTTGTTAATTTATTTTTCCCTCAATTGCTTCCGCCTTTTACTTTACTTTATCACTTTCACCCTACCCCTTTCACAGACAGTGCTGAAAAACAAGGAATGTAATCGACTTTGGTAACCCACAACTAAAATGGTTTACTCCAAACTTTTGCCCCTCTATTCTTCATTTAGCCCAAATCTTGATTTGCTTGTTCTAGCGATTTTTTTTCTCTCCTTTTAATTGCTCTTTTAGGATCCCTGCTCTAAATTTGAAATTTGTTTTGCTTCTGACTATTCCCGCCCCCAACCCCCCAATTTTACCCTTCCTCTTAAAACTACCTCTCTCCCATCCTCTACCTGTTTCCCATTTGAATTTTGACTTCTCTGATGTACCTGTGTATTCAAATCTTCTTTGCCCAATGTGGGTAAGAGTGAAGTTCATCAGATGTCCAGTCTCTCTCACTTGCTTCCATGTTTGTATGCTCTTTTTATCTCATACAGCTAATTAAACGTAATCTTAAATTCTCCCTTTATTTCTTCTCTAATTTATTCCTTCCTCCCTTTCTTTTCTGTATTTTAAAACAAAAAAAAAAGGGGGGGGAATGACTGCAGGCTCTTTTTTTGTTCTTTCTCCACTCCCTTTGTGGCCAATGAAAGCAGTCAGGTTGTCTGAAGGGACACTTATCTCTTCTTCCTCATCACATCAAAACCTCACCATCTTTCATCTCCTTCCAATTGTTCAAATGCATTTAGCTTCCTAGGTTTCCCTTCTCCCACGTTTGTGTTTCCAAGATTTCCATTTTTCTCTTTTAGATCAGGAATACTTAAAAGTCCTACTTCTATTAAAAGTGTACTTTTCTTCTTATGGGATTATATTCATTCTTGAAGGAAGGGCTATTCTTGTATGTAAGCCTTTATCTTGTGCTTTTTGGAGTACTGTATTCCAACTTTCTCTTTCAGAAAAGCTGTAACATAATTTTTGCATGGTTCTAATGTTATTTGGTCCATGAAACTCTCTTTTCTAACTACATACTTTTTCTTTGACCTTGAAGCTCTGGATTTTATCTATGACATTACCAGGCAAAATTAATTTGGGATATTTTTCAGGCAGGGACTAGATTCTTTCTCCTTTCACATTGCTGGTGGTGGTTCTAATAAAGCTAGACAAGTTTTCTTTTACGATTTCTTAAAATATGGTATCCTGATTTGTCTGTGGTCTCCCAGGATTCCAATGATTCTTAAATTTTCTCTTCTCAATCGATTTCTAGATCAGTTTTTTCCCCCTGATAATAGATTATTTTATTTTAGTCTTTTGATTCTATTATAATATTCACTGTCTTGCAAAATAATTGAGTTCTTTGCTTCGTTCCATTTTTCAGGCTGTCTACAACTTGGTTAAGGTTTTCCATATTCTGTTCTAAGTTCTTTCCAATTTTTATTTAAGAGCTCTAATTCTAATTCTACTTTTAATTTATTGCTTCATTTTTTGAGCTATTTTCTAATTCTTGTGAGCAAGTCTTTTTTCCCCTTTTAGGTGCTACTTGTAGTTTTGTGAAGTCATTCTTTTCTCCTAGGTTTACCTCTTGGATTTTTATTAACCATTTTCTTCATTAGGCTTTGCAGGATTTGTTCCCCTCTTTATTCTTATTTCCAGCCTCAGTTCCTGAATTAGGATTTCCTGGCAGAGACAGAACTGACCTTTTCCTCCTGGGATGGTGTAGGAAGGCTTCATGTGATCCTATCCCCTTGGTGGTCTGGATGTTTTAAATACTGTCATTCTAACCAGAGTAGTTGGTACTAGGGCTGCAAACATCTGTCTTAATCCCTGGAATTCTCTCTCCATCTTCCAGTGGTTCAATGATGGTATTGGCTATCAGTGCCTCTACTTTCCTTTGGTCTTTCCTCTTCCCTTCTGTTTAAACACTCTTCATGCTGGAGTGCATCATAGTAGATTGATACTCAGATATTTAATACATTTTGTAGTTATTTTGAATGGCATTTTTCATTCAATAGTGGATCACATTTTTATCATTTCATAATTAATTGAAAGATGAAATTTTAACTTCCTAACATGTTTACTGTTTCTGGACTGTTAAAAACTATTTGACTTAATAGAACAAAATACTGTCTTAAAGGCTCTTTTACAATCAAGTGTCTCCCATCTACAAATCAAACTCATTCAAGGTTCCCTGAAAGACATAAAAATGAAATATAACTCCATTCAATGACCACTTGATCATAAAAATCAGGAGTCATACAACAGGGTGATACGTTTGCCAAAGATGTCTACTACTGTAATGGAGACCACCAAAAAAAAGTTGAAGTTGAAGAGATCTTTCCTGTGAATGACATGGTAAGAGGATTAACTGTCACCTAGACTAGGCTAGTTTTGCTTTGAAAGCTATTAAAAACATTCCTGAGACTTAACTGGCTCAGAAAATAGTATATAACAACTGACTCACAAGAAGGGACACATTTTAATTAGTATTCCAAACATTTTCTCCATCACCTTCTTAAGTCTAGACCATTAAAAGAACAATAAATCAAGCCTTGATTTCTAGCATCTGTCAATTTCCAAGGTGTAAATATCCACAGTGAAAATTTAACAACAGGCTCTCTGAATCAGTTTAGCCAGCTGCAGCCCACCCATGGGATCAAGAGGGCTTACATTCTTTCCACTGACAACCTCCCCTAAGATCTAAATATAAAAGCCATCACATAAGGAGGTGGGGTTGCTTTCTTCCCTCAGGTTTCTGACTAGTAGATAACTATGGCCAATATAGTTAGTGAAATTGAACTCAACTGACTCCCTTGCTAAAAATCTTTTCCTGCTGTAGCTCAATAAATCTGCTTTTGTTAATTTTTCCATGGTCTATGAGTGTCTTATTTCATTCTAATAGGAATGACGCAATAGACAAAATGATTAAGGTCTGACCTGCAACAAGTGTTTATGGTTATACTTGGCAATAATGGATTGGAATGGCCTCACTAAAATGGGAGATGATACTGAAAAATATGAATCCTAGGTGGCCCCCAGGCTTGTAGCAGTGTGGACTACATATCACGAGAAATTCCAATAGCCCGACCCATGAGGAATAGAGAAAAACTGGATATCGGCATTAAACAAGGAAAAAGAGAGGTAAATATATTTTCCATCTTTATAATAATGCCCTGAAAATAATAAACACTGTGAATTCTTTGTTTGTAGGACTTGCATTTTTTTTTTGTTCGGGGGTGATAATGATTTTCAGACCCACCAGGTGTATTAGCAGTTTTGATTTGAAGATCTTTCCCACCCATTAATAGGCCATGTGACCTGCTTATGTTACAGGAAGCCTATGACTACTGGTGGCTGCTAATGGCTGCCTTTGTGATGGTTAGAACTGAACAGGCTGACTTAGCTGTACTGTGAGTTTGTTTTGGGGAAGACCTCGGCAGGGGGTCGGACAGGTTTCAGGATGGCCAGGCTCCATGTGATATTCTGTATGGAGTGTTTTGGGTTCCTTGCTGTTATGATGAAGTGAACTCACTGGCTGTGGGAATTGAGCATTTGGTTATGGCATATGGTTCTCTGGTATTTGAATAAATGGTTTACTTCTTTTACCTTCTATGTGGAGAGTCTCGTATACTTTGCGATAACTACAAAGGCATTTTGACAATTATCATCTACATTGTTATTATTGCCTTACTGTTTCACCAGGTGAGGTAGGCCTGGGAACTCTTAAAGATTAGAATTTGGGGACTGTCTAAGAATTACACTGAAAGTACTGTTTGGAACTTTTAAAGTGGAATTTGGGAGCACACTGTGAAACTCATATACACTTTACTGGAACTCTGTGGAAGGGCACTCAAAAAAGCAATTGTAATGACAATGCTTAAATGGCAAAAAAAAAAAATCACAAAAGATGGGACTATATAGTCAATGTCAGAAGGGTTATGGAAAGACACGCACAGTGATGCATTGTTGGCAAAAATCGGAATTACTATAACCATTCTGGAAAGCAATTTGTAATTATGAAAAATGCACATATATTTTGACCCAGAGATTATACTGCTAGGTAGATACCCTAGAGAGGTCATTAATAAGAATAAGTCCCCAAATGTAGCAAAATATCTACGGTAGTGCTTTTAGTCACAGTAAAGAACTGGAAATAAAATAGATGTCCACTGATTAGCAGAATGGCTAAACAAACTGTAATGGTATATTAGTACTATTAACAATGCTGAACATGCTAGAGAAGCACAGAAAGGCTTACATGAACTAATGCAAACAAAGTAAGCAGAGACAGGAAAAGAGCATAAAAAGTAAGAGAAAGTGTACTATTTAGTATATATGTGAGGCACGACCTATATCTTACTAAAAATATTGAGGCCATTCACTGAGAGCTTCTTCTTCCCTCTTCCCATCTCCTATTACTCAGATGCCTTCTGCCACTACTGCCCGCAGCTTATCACATATGAAGAAATGGCCCTTCTTGTCATGGCTAACCCATCTACATGCACAAGTGATTCCCTTTTCATGCTGTCTTCTCTAGCAAACTGCCACCTCTATCATCTTTATTCTCTTACTAATCTTCAATTGCTCCCAGTCTACTCATTGCTTAAACATGCACATGTCTTCCCCATCCTCAAAAAGCCTCACGTTTTCCTTTCAATCCTGCTATGTATTGTTCCATGTCTCTCCCCACTTCTATGGCTAAATTTCCTTGAGAAGGCAGCCATGGGGCACACTGGACACTGGGCCTGAAGTCAGTAAGAACTGAGTTCAAATTCAGCCTCAGATACTAGCTTGGTGACCCTGAGCCAAATCACTTCCCCTCTGTTTGCCTTCATAAAATGGAGATGATAATAGCACGCACCTCCCAGGGTTGTTATGAGGATCAGATGAGATAGCAATTGTAAAGTGTACAAGGACTAGTCCATAGTAAGAGCTATGTAAACATTATTATCTATAATTAGGGCCTCTACTTTCCCTCTTATTCTCTTCTTAACTCTTCTACCTCGTTTTTGGCCTTAATATCCAACTGAAACTGCTCTCTCCAGAGTGACCAATGATTTCTTAATCACCAAATCTAATGGCTAGCCTTCAGCACTGTAGTTCACCCTCTTCTCCCTCATAATTTCCTCCTCCTCAGTCTCTTTTGCTGGATCTTAATCCAAGTCAGGCCCATTAATACTGCATGTTCCCAAGGCTCTGTCATGGGTCCTCTTCTCTTTTCCCTTTATACCACTTTGCTTGGTGATCAGAGCAGCTCTAAGGGATTCAGTCATGATCTCTATGCTAATGATTCCTAAATTTACTTCTCCAGCTCTAACCTCAAATCAGATGTATAAATATCTTAAACTCAACATGTCCATACCTGACATGTTCATTATTTTTATGCTGAAGTCCTCATCTCTTGACTTGCTTATTATTGTGAAGATCACCACCTTCCACCCAGTCACCCAGCTGGTAACTTATATATCATGCTTGACTCTTCACTTTCTCACCCCTCAGACGCAATCTGATGTCAAGACTTTTGATTTGATTGGTAACATTTCTTCTTTGACACTGCCGTCATGTTGGTGCACGTCCTTATCACCTCAAACTTGGCCTATTGCAATAGCCTGCTAGCTAATCTCTTTGCCTCAAGTCCATCTCCACTCTAGGTGATGCTCTCAGATCTACTAGGATATCAAAGTGATATTACTAAAGTGTAGGTCTGACCATAGCAACCCTCCCTCCCCCATTTAATAAACTCCACTGCTTCCCTATTGCCTCCAGGACCAAGTATAAACTATTTTGACATTCAAAGCTCTTCATAACCTGGTCCCCCTCCTACCTTTATAGGCTTCCTACACATTACTCTCCTCTCATAGACTCTGCAATCAAATGACACTGGCCTCTTTGCTGTTTCTTACATGACACTCCATTTCCAACTCTGGGCATTTTCACTAACTATCCCCATGCCTAAAATTTTCTTCCTCTTCAACTCTGTTTACCGGCCTCACTGGCTTCCTTTAAGTACCGGCTAAAATCCCACTTTCCACAAGAAACTTTCTTAATCTGCCTTAATGCTAGTGTTTTCCCTCTGTTGATTATATCCAATTAATTCAGTCACTAGACATTTATTTAACCTACTATGTGTGAGGCACTGTGCTAAGCACTGGGGAAACAAAAGGCAGTTCATCCTCTGAAGGAAATCACAGTCTAAATGAGAGACAACATACAAACAATTATGTATGAAGAAGATAAAGAGAGAGAGAGAGAGAGACAGAGAGAGAGACAGAGAGAGGGAGAGAGAGGGAGAGAGTGTATGTGTGTCTGTGTGTGTGTGTGAGAGAGTGAGAGAGTGAGAGAGAGAAAGAGAGAGAGAGAGAGATTTGTATATGATTGAGAAATCTAGTTGGTGCAATGAGAAGAGCATGTTGGGCCTGGAGTCGGCAATATTTGAGTTCAAATCAACCCTTAGACACTAACTTTGTGACTGAACAAGTCACTTAACCTTTGTCTACTCAGTTTCCTCATGCGTTAAGATGGTGATAATAATAGCACCTACTTCCCAGAGTTGTTGTAAGGATCAAGTGAAATAATATATGTAAAGAATTTAACAGAGAGCCTAGGCATACAAGCGATATTTATCTAAAATCATCAGCAAACATTATCTGTAATGGGAATAAGCAAGACTCCTTCCCAGTACAATCAGGGGTGAAGCAAGGATGCCCATCATCACCTCTATTATTTATTCTTAAATTAATCCTATCAAGCATGTTTTCGAGATCACTTTTATTTGTATAGAAGTCACGTGTTCTTTTAAAACTGGTGTCTTTTGCTTTTGAGTTGCCAAATTATCTTCCACTTCTGGATAGTTACGTTCCAAATCTATTATTTTTTCTCTTGAACTCTCTACTACTCTCAGAGATTATTTCTTGTATCTTATAAGTTCTATATACTATGTTTTTTTTTTAGTTCTGTACTGAGAACTTTTGATTTCTAATGTAATTTTACTCCTATAATCTTCTGTATTTTATTTCTCTGTTTTGAACCATCCTGGAGTTTCTTGTTCATATTTCTTGCTTTCTGAGGAGTCTCCAGAATCTCTTTTTGGTTGGAGAGTTTTGGTTAATTTCCCTCCATATTATAATACTTGTTAATTGTACTTTGGCCAAAGTTTTACTCATTCTTGCTTTTCTGTATAAGCCTCTATTGATTTGTCAACTTTAGAGCTAAGTTTTTATCAGGCTCTGGGCTTTTTAGTCTTCTGTCTGATATTCAGAGTTGTTTGCATCTGATTTCTCTCCTCATTCTTTGATATCTAGACAACCACCTCACCCTGCAAAGTTTGAGGTACTCACACTCCCTTAATGGGGAGATGTAGGATATCTGCTTGGATCTCTGCCCAAGGAAAACTCTGTAGTAAAGAAGTCTTAGACCAGCTGGGTTCCTTATCTCCTTTCTCTTAGTCACAGAAGTTTTCTTCCTCTAGATGGCTCTGTGCTGTGCTATGCACTGTTGGTACTATCTGTCCTTTCTCTGATCCAGTTGCTGTCCTTTTCTTTCTAAGGGCTTGGCACACTTAGCGTCTGTTGCCTCTTGTAGTGCAAATGTAGGAGGGGCTGAAGACTGAGACACTGACATAGGGAACCTGGTAGGAACTTCCATGGAGCATAAGCTTGCAAGGTTTCTCTTGCTCATTGTGACTGGCACATGAAGTAGATTTGGGGGATAGGGATCTAAGTGGTTGATTTTATTTCATGGATTTTTTATTTTTTTGCATTCAACTATACTTACTGCTCTGTGAGCATATGAGAACATGGATCCTATTTTAAACTGCATGAAATAATTTGCCTAAGACTTTTGGGTTATATCAATTTGATGAAGTTAATTATTCTGCTTTCTTGGAGATAACATGTCTGGTTTTTAAAGGCTTTCATAATCTGGCTCCTGCTTACCTCTTCAGACAGATTTCATATTATTCTCTTTAACATACTCTATCTTTCAGCCAAAATTCCATTTCTCCAATTTCTTTGCCTTTATAAATGCTTTCTCCCATCTTTAGACTGCATTCACTTTTTACCTCCAAACTCACATAAACTGTGGCTTTCTTCAAGGCTTAGCTCAGAGGCAGCCTGTTATGAAAGGCCTATCCTGATTCCCCCAGTTGTTAATACCTCTACCCAGAAACTACACTGTATTACTTTCTATTTACTTTGCCATGTACATGTCCCATTCCCAGCCCCAATCCCCTGAAAATGTAATCTTGAGAGCTTTTTGCTCTTTTTTTGCTCTTTGCTTTTTAAATTCTTTATCCCTAGCTCCTACCACTATTTAGCATATAACAGGCACTCAATAAATGCTTGTTAAATTGCTATGACATACAAACAGACTTACTAAAAATAAGAGGGAGGGGAAGCAGAAACGGGTTCTGAGTTTAATTCCTTTAAGGATGAAACTTTCAGAAACTGCCATAAAAATATAAAATCATAAACATGGAAGTCTTTACTGAAAGCATTAAGAGGTTCAAAAAATTCAGTGATTCACGTTGAAAAGTTCAAGATCATTTCAATTTAGGATTTTACCCTTAATTAAAAAAAAGTACATTAAATAATAGTAACAAAATTAAGTTGATGAAATGCCCACTTTCTTGCCTTAGACCTCCCAAACAAATTATTTAGCCTCAGTGGAAGTCAGAAGAGCTTGTCCTAGGACTGCCATTTGTTAGCTGTATAATTCTAGGCAAGTTACTTAACCTAGGTCTGTTTCCTTTCTTGCAAAAACATGAAGTTAGAATATATCAATGCTAAAATCTCTTCCACCTCAAAAGTTCTACAACCCCAGTTAAGTGCCAACCTTGATTATTTCCACCAACTGATCCACACCACTGTCCCCTGGAAAGATTGGTTGTCCTAGTAACAGCTCAGCCAATACACATCCTGCAGACCATACATCTAAAAAGAAAAAGAAATAAGGTTTCATTATGGTATTGCAGTTAAATTGTATCAAAGCATGTTTGAGAGAGATTTGTAATTTCTGCTTTCATCACAAATAATTATCAGTTAATATCTCAACAGGTTGTGTATTTCAAATTAGGAAAAAAAATCCGAATATTCTTCAGATAAGCATACTTTGAAATGAAGTATTAAGGTCATTACAGAAGAAGCCTAGACAATTAAAAATAATGAAAAAGTTTATAATTAGTTGGTAGGAACATAACGTCAATTCATCATATTAATACGCCTTGGGCTAGCAAGCCAAACAAATACATTAACATGATACAGGGAATGGTAGCTGCTTACCAATACCAACAATTGGTAAACATTCCAAGGAATAGTGAAATCTAGGGTAAAATAGACATTGCCTAAATAGGAGCATGAGGCAGGATCCATAACAGGAAGTATTCAGTTGCAAGTATATCTAATCTCAATTTTGAGGAAAAAAAAAAAATTTTAACCTTAAAGGGTTAACTGGTATGAGTTAAGCATTAAGAGAATTTGTAGACAAATAAATGATAATAAACAATACAAATGTCAAATATTAGATAATATGATAATATGAGTAGAGATTCTATTTTTAACTCCATAAATAATTTCTATTTAAATCTAAAATTTAAACTATGCTTATTCCCTTGAAAGAACAAATAACAGAATCTATATTTTAAATAGCAGAGAAGTAACCAGAAAGTACTTGACTGATTAAGGTAAGCGGGGTACTGTTTTTAGATGTTCCGGGTCCAGCTTGAAATTCTAGCAATGAGCTGGGAAGAAGATGAGAGGCCATGAAAGCAGCAGCCAGACTGAAAGTCTACCATATAAGTCTTCAACAACTGCCAGTACTTCCCTTTACTATTAAGGAACCTGTATCATAAAGATTAGTTTTTTGTTTTAACTCTCTCAAACACTCAAATGGGATCTGAGATCCATTCAATTCAGGAGGTTCCCTCCAACAGTGTAGGTCCTCAAACCATCCATACCTACTCATGCCATGTGACTCATGCCCATGATCTCACAAGTTTTCCACTAAATGGGAACATTCAACGTGTTAGAGGCCTTTCTTCCAACATTAGGAAAGTAAAGGTGGAATACTCTGGCTACATACCTGTCATTTCTTGTTCTTGCCACATGACCAGCACATTTGCTTTTCCTACAATATTATTCCTAGATGATATCTTTTACTCCTATTCTTCAAAGATGCTCACTGATTATACGTTGCAGCCTGTCAACACCCACTGTGTGATACTGATCTTAATTTTTCAGAGGTAATGGTGCTCCAGAAATAACCAATAAAATATTAGTATTTAAAATATCGGTCTTTGTTTTTGTGGGAAGCTTGAGGTCAGTAAAAGAATGTGGCAATAATTTCATAAAAGAAATCCAACCTATTTCTTCCTCTTCCTGTTCAACCTCAGGCCCAATTTGTTGTCTATATGTGTTAATGCAGACATAAGTACTGATGGGCAAGTTCTGTAGGGTGTTCATCCAAATGCATTTTGAAATCTAGGCATTAAACATTCTTCATCCACTTTTTCTTTCCTAGATAAACATTCCCAACTTCTTCCAAAGATTACAGATCTCTTCCAAGAGATGGTACAATGCCTGGGGTGGGGGAAGAGCGGTGATGCAATTAGCACAGGAACAACTAGAAGATCAGATTATTCACAGGAAATCCTCCTCAACCTGAACTCTACAGTATCTTCTCCATTACAATGGTAAATAGCTTTCACAAACATCTATCTCTTGGATTTGTCTCATCTGATGTTTATTATTAGAGGGCCCAAAACAGGGTTATTTCTGTTGTTATGTCCTCTAAGGAATGATGTAGTCCATTATTTTTATATCACTTGTAAAAATGACTAATGAACTCACTCAAGATGTCCTCCGGTTCTGTATAGATGACTCTCACAAAGATTTTGGATAGGCTAGTCGGCACACAGGTTGGTAGTTACTGATGTTCTTAGTCCTCTTTGATTTTTTTCCCACCTTTGGTTTTTTGCCTCCCTCACATATCTTGTATTTCAGTCTCTCAATGCCCTTATAACTGTGTTACTTCCAGCAGGAATCTTCTGTAAATATAAACTTGGTCCAATCTGGCTGCTTTTTCTCATCTTTGTTCTCTTTAGTACCATTTCTACTACACATTTATAAACATTTCAGGGACTGTGATGGTAGGATCCAACTAAGGTAGTTCCTTTATCTTTGGGAAAAAAAAAAAGTTTGTTGAAATGTTTTTTCCCCTCCCCAAATCTTTTTCCATTTTTCTTCTATTTGCAGTCTTCCTTCCATTTTTATCTCTGAAAATTTTGGGAAAATTTTGCTAAGCTGGATTTTTTGCCAAATATTCTTTAAACTCATTTTGGTCTCAAATGCTTCTTTGGGTTTTATTAAATGATACTGCTCATAATCTGTCCAACATCCTTCTTCCTAAGATTTTACAGAGAAAAGTTTATAGAGTAAATCCGGTTTTGCCTTTCACAGACAGCTCTCCATCTGACAAGTAAGTCAACTATCTGTTGACTAAAGTACTTTCTGTATTCATTTGGCCTCTTTGTTGTTACGATGGTTTAACTTCTGGATCAAATTACTATAGTGGCTGTTAATGTCATTTTTGCTATGCATTTCCCATTTTCATTATTTTGTTAAAAAAAAAAGATGACATGAAAAACATTTGAGAAATAACACTCTGATTTTACCTGGCTCAAAATAATGATTCACTAGATGCCAATCCTGCAATTTTCATACATCCATGGTTTCAATCAAGTTAAGTCAACAGTTAAGTGTCTACTGAGTGCCAGGTACTGTGCAAAGAAAATCAAAAGCAGATCCTCCCCGCAAGGAGCACACATTCTACTGGGAGAGAAAACTTGCAAGCAACTATGTACAAACAAGATATCTACAGAGTAAAATAGAGGGTAGTATCAGAGGGAAGTACTAGCATCAATATGTAGCCTTTTAATAAAATTGATACAAGCTTTAGAAAAATTGCCTTGAGTTGAATGGAGGATGGAATGGAGTGGGAAGAGCCTTGAGGCAGGTAGACTAGTTAGGTGGCTGCTATTCCAATAGTATGGAGGAGATGTAATGAATGAGGATACTTTCACACCTGCTCTCTAGAGGGGCAGGCTTAATTTATAAATGACAAAAGAGCATACAGAATAGTAGCAATTGTATTTCTGGGACTACAATATACTTCTGGGCAACTGACAACTTAAGGTAATTGAAGTCAACACCACATTTTGATGATGTAGGATAAAGAGAAAATAAAAAAATGTACTTAATATCTTCTTTACTTAATCTTTAACTACAATTTTGACCAAAATGTACTAAATTCCATTAAAAAATTTTTTTTCCCCGATCACTCTCTGGTAGAAAAGGGGGAAGTCACTGGTACTTTATAATCTATATGAGACCTTAAATAATTAAGAAGTAGTTACATATGGTAAGACAAGGAAAACTTTAGAATCAATAAAGTAGAGGTGATGTTTTAGATGCTTGACTTAAAGTCAGGAGAGGTGTGTTCAAAAATGACTCAGACACTAACTGTGTGACCCTAGGCAAGTCACTTAACTCCTATATACCTCAGTTTCCTCATCTGTAAAATGTTTATAATACCTATACTATTACAGAGCAAAATGCGCATGCTGTGTGTTCAGAAACAAAGCTGCAGTGAAGTTGTGGGATGCAACGTGGGCAAGAGCTGCCAGAAACACCTTGGATTCATTACTTGTTTGATTTTTAATTAATTTTTGGTCATTGTA
The DNA here is from genome assembly GCF_011100635.1 of Trichosurus vulpecula. NCBI lineage: Eukaryota > Metazoa > Chordata > Mammalia > Diprotodontia > Phalangeridae > Trichosurus > Trichosurus vulpecula. The sequence continues at coordinate 338,506,198 of NC_050574.1, read as the reverse complement.
CATTCAGAAAGCTTTTACTGTTGCCAAATTTTGGGGATCATAACCCACAGTTTAAGAAGCGCTGGCCACATTACTGTGATGACTTCAAGGTGACTTCTACACATGTCTCTAACTACTTGTACCACTCCCTTCCCCTCCCTGATTTATAATACTTCAAGAAGTTGAGGCAGGAGGGCAGAGTAGGAGAGGCAGGATTGTGGAAACTGAACAGAAGCAGCCACCTCCATCTATGTTTTTGTTTTTAGTAGAACACCTGAAAAGTATCAATTTGGCTACCAACCTGGTTTTTCAGGGAGAATAGTTCCAGAGGGATTAGTTTGCCAGTTCTATTGTATTCTGGAGTACATGGGGGTATGTAGCTGTAGAGAAGCCCATGGTGTTAGGTTTTTGAAATGGCCAGTAAGAATCACAGAATAAAAGAGGAAAAATTCTCAACCAAAGGAAATTCTTAAGCTCACTGATAAACTTGAGGGTCCTGAATAATCACTACTATAGCTATATAAAACAAACCAACACTTTCTGAACTGGATAAGTGTTTTATTTATCTCTACTTATCTCGCAGACACTGATCACACGTGATCTTAATGCAAAGTTTTTTTTTAAAGCCTTTATTAATCTGAATGTTTTATTTTAATCTAGGCTTTAAAATCTCTTCTACCTACTAATCAAAGTGAAAGGTAAGGGGTACTAATTAATTCTCTTGAAATACAAAACCATTTACCCCCAAAAGATAAGGTTATAAATGCAGAAGAACACATAAGGCTTAAATATAGAACTCCAGTTCTTAGACAACATTCAGCTGCAGAGTTAGAACAATGAAAGAAGACCTCCAAGAGGCAGTGTTGTCTACTAGATAAAGCATAGGACAAGAAATCAACAGACTCAGAAATTTAGTTCTCTTAGCTGCCAATTCTTGTGAACTCAGGCAAACTGCCAAACCAAGGCTACTATCATTTGTGGTTAAGATACACCAAACCATGATCTTTTCTTACTAACAGGGGTGCTTGAAAGAATGGAGTGATAACTCCAGAGCACAGTAAAACCCCAATTAACTAGAATGATCGATGCATGAGCTATTACCCACTGGGTGTCAACTCATAGCTGCAAAATTCCCAGTGAGAACCAGATTAAAATGTAAACAAAATAAATAAGAAATACAATACAACACTGATATGCTAACCTGCAGTTTTCTAAATCAATATGCATGGCAGGGATCAGTTTTTATTTGATACCACTGTTCTAGATCACTGGATTTTCGGATTTTCTGATTCTGATCACAGATTCAGTCCTCGTAAAGATCTTTGAGATCATGCTTCATTTCACAATGAGGAAACTGAGGTCCAGACACGTTAACAGATTTGTCCAAAGTCATAAAAACAATAAGTAGCAGAGTCAAGTTTCAAATCCAGATCCTCAGTCTCAAAATCCAGAGCTCTTCCCACTATACTAAAGTTAAGTCTAAAACTACTTTTACGATTTCATAATCAGGAAAGGGACTCTGAAGATTATCTAATCCGACATCTTAGCTTTACATATGGGGAGCCACTTTATAAACCTTAAAGTGTTATGTAAATGTTAGCTATTATTATTTTTATTAAATAACTAATTCAGAGACACAGGTCATGGCAGAAATGGAAAAGGAACTCAGGAGGTATCCTGAACCCTAGTTCAGTACTGTTTACAGTGCCTCATCCCATATATCTTTAATCTGTAACCTTTGTTTGTGGCATTAGTCCCCCTCCCTATTCTGCTGCTACCCATTAAGACTTCATGCATTCCTCCCTACTTTTTCTATTTCTTTGTCTCTTGATACTCTTCAACACGGCCCTCTCTTCCAACCAGTATAGTGCATACATTGTTTTTGTGTCAATTCTTATGGTTAAAAAAAAACTTTAAAAAAATATAGCTACAGTTTTCAGCTTTAGCATAAAGGAAATTCACTATTTTTTTGTTGAAGACTTTTGTATCTCAGTTCTCATTGTATAATGCTAGACACATAAAAAAAATACAGACCATAAAAAAAATACAGACCAATCTTATTCGATACTGACTTGACTAGATAACCTAGAAAACTCATGTCAGTATTCTTGTCATTTGCTCCTTACTCCCAAAAATTTGAGTATATGAAAAATGAACTAAATGAAATTTCTGGTTATCTGAACCCCTGTTTATTGAGACTTTAGCATACTTTTAGGTTTGTCAAGAGCCTCTATGGCAAGGCTATGCTAGGCACTGGGAAGATAAAAAAGTTACTGCCTTCATGGAGCTTTATATTCTTTCGAGTAAACAAAATGCACATACATTAGTAAATACAAAATATATTCAAAGGAGATACAAGGTAATTTGAGGGGAGGATGGTCAAGACAAGTAATATTTTAATAAGTAAGATTTAGAGTTATTTCTCTTGCATATTTTATCCATATCACATGAGTTTCTAATGATTTAAATAGCTTTTGAACCAGTAATTTATTCCTTTTAAAAGATTATTTGAAAGATACCAACAAAGCTATAGGCAGGGAACTAAATGGAAAGAATAGCCAGCTGGGGTAGAGGAAACTGCTTTTGAAATAAGGGCAACAAAAGTGAAAAGTAAGAAACAGACTAACTACTTAGTAAGAAAACTAAGAAACAGACCACTAAATAGGTCTATTTTAAATCAGAAATGAGAATAGTGCCAAAGAGCTTGTAGAAGATCTGAAAATGAAGGAGACTTCACTGTCAATGTGACCAGACTGGAGACAGGTAACAAATTTCAATTTAATTTTTTCAAGATAATAGACACTACTGTTTCCACCCCAGGGAAACTCTTAGAAACTGATTTGCCAACCCCACCCAGAAAACTCTTCCAAACCCATGAAGGATGAGAAGCAAGGGGGAATGTACAGTCATGCCTGTCAGGGAATTGGTGCCAGCATTTTAATTCACTTTTTTTTTTAAAGGTAGGCATTAGAAGCACAGGCTGTCCCAAAGCACAGACATAAATCTTGCCTCAAGGAATTGTTTTCTCAGTCCTGCTAACTCAACCTTTTATAGGAGGCAGTCACTCAGGGCATCCTGAAGAATGGTGCCTGATACCTAAAATTTATTCTTGTGGAGAAGTGCTATAAAATTTAGTTTATGTCACTCAGATAAGAGACTCAATCAAATGATGAGGGAGTTATTTGAATTATGTAACAAATGAGTATTTAGTATCAACAGCTTATAGCCTGCAAGTAAATGCAGATGAGTCCTTAACTAGTCAAGATAATTTCAATACTATCTAGAGTTTGAACACTACAAACCCTCAGAAAAACTCATGGCTACACACAGGTTGCTACTGGCTAGACTTCAAAGGGTAATCAATTAATTCCTTTTCCTTATACACAACAGAGCAGCACTACCATGGTAGGCATCTGAAAAAGCTCTTGTAACTAGAATACAGTTTAATTTAGTAGAATGTTGTGCTGCAGATTATGCCCTCAGTGAGTTTAATACATTAACCTGGGTGTTAGTTTTTAGCCATGTCCCACCCCTCCAATTCTCAAAACAAATGAAAAAATCCCAGGAAAATTAGTTTCCTGTTACTAAAGAAGGATCTGTACAGCCTAGACTAGCATTTAAGACCTGAAGTAACTGACATCTTGAAAGGTGAAATTTTCAAACACCAAGTTTTTGCTTCTGACACATGAACACTGAGCCACAGCTCTGCTAGTTCCCATGTAATTTTGAACAAATCACAATTTCTCTTGCTACTCATCTCTTGCCAAACTTCATTCCTGGATTACTCCCACCATCTGCCTCTTCCACTGCTACTAATGAGCTGCTAAATGCAGCTGGAGAAGTCTTACAACCATGCTGGCTGGGTATTTAACAAATCAATTGCCAAATTTGATGGTCTTTTCTTAGTCCTCATCTTTCTTGAACTATCTGTTGCACAGGACCCTGCTGAATACCCTCAGACTGCTGACCACTCTCTTCTAGATGTGCTTTCCTCCCTGGATTTTCACGATACTGTTCTTTTTGTCCTCTTGCTCCTTTTCAGTCTCTGGTTCCTTTCATTGTCAAACTTATTTAAAGCATAGTCTATTCTGATTACTCTCCTTTTTCACTACCCACTCCCTTCCCTTCTCAACATCTTTCAGTCTGGTTTGTCCACATTCTACAGAGGGAACAACCACTTCCTCCATTTAGATACTCCCAATTCCCATGACTTCTTAAACACTGTATGCCTGCAGTATAAAACTTTCCTGATATACCAACTCCTGTGCTCCTTGTAACAGAAAAAAAAGTTTTTAAAAATTTCTTGCTTTCTCCAAATGCTAATGCCTTCCCCACTGAGGTTACCTTCTATCTGTCTACTCTATATCTATCTTGTATGTATTTACTTAAATATCGTCTTCTCACATACAGGCACTGAAATTAGGAAGGTATGAGTTCAATTTCTGCCTCAGACGCTAGTCATGTGACCCTGGGCAAGTCACTCAACTTCTGTCTTCCTCAAATTTCTCAACTGTAAAATGGGGATAGTAATAGCATCTACCTCCCATGTTTGTTGTGAGGATCAAATGAGATAATATTTGTAAAGGGCTTAGCATAGTACCTGGCACATATTATTAATATTAATATAAATATTAAATATTGTATCCCTTATTGTAATGTAAACTCTTGAGGAAGAACAGGGGCTGTTTTTGCCTCTCTTTCTATTTCTAGCACTTAGTGCACATAGTGAGCACTTAAAATATACTTGTTGATTCGACTTGTCAAACAAATAGATGAAAGGCATTGATTCAATGGGTTCTTTTCATCTTGATTAAGATTTTCAATTGAGATTTGAAGTTCTGTGAAAAATCCACTTAAAATATATCTAGTGCACTTTAACACTTATCCTCTGAATTAGAGTAGGAGTACCTTCCTTCACAGTTTGGATTGGGTCCTACCTCCTATATGAAAACTTCCTTGGCTGCTCAAGACCACATTCATCTAGTTCTTCTCTGAACTCTCATACTAATTATAGCATACAACACATTTTAGACTCATTGCACAGATAAAGAATCTTACTTTATTTCCCCAATGTTCCACATAGAGGGACATGTTATTTTTCTATTTCTCAAAGCATTTAACACCGTGTTAAGAACATACAATGCAGGCATTAAGTATGTACTTGTTGACCTAAATATAAATTATATAGAGACAGATAAAATTATCTGTCAAACGAGACTTAAAGCAAATGTAAACATTTTCCCCCATTTTTTGCCATGCTTGGAAATTTTACTGGGAGAGATACATGTGTGGCACTTTAGGACGTTGGGACTCTAGAATCTTTGAAAAGAGCAGTTACGCAGAGTGTCACCCAGGGGACATCAATTGCAGCAAACAGCTAACATGAAAAATTAGGGTTAGGGGTAGGGTTAGAGTCAGAGATAAGCCATGGTTTAGATTCATCATGGCTATGTCAGCTTTTCTAAAAAGTATTACCTTCAGCTTGTCCCAGCTAAATGTCATTAAGATCAGTGAATAAAGCTGTGGATAGGTGAATGAAAGAGAAGATGGAAATACACTGTCCTCCAGCATTCTACGCAGAGGAGGCCAGAAGACAGTAAGATTTGGTGACACAGAGTTGACACTTTAGGAAATGAAAGAACAGAAAGTAAGCAGGGAAATTTTGACTAAAGGTGTAAAGGGGTCCTGAGCCTTGAGATGGCAGGCCTAAGGACTGTAGGGAATTGAAGCTATAAGTGCAAGAAACCATTCCTCTTCTCTCTGATATTCTCTCTTTCTAAGCACTTCTCTTCTTCTATTTCTTTCCTTGTTCTGATAATCTCTCCCTCATTCAAACTGTTTCTATTTCTTATCTGCATTACAGTTTTTTTTCTTGCCGTTTGGACCCTTTTATCTTCAATTCCCACCTCAGCCCTCATCTCCTTTCCCTTACCTAGGACGAATATATTGGAAGCAATCTGTTACACATTTCATTATTCAACCAAGTCTTGTAAGATAGCAGCATAATATAATAGGAAGAACCTTGAATTCAGTTTGAATCCCAATTCTGCTTGCTTCTTATGAGCTTCCTTAAGTCACTTAACTTCCTAGGAAAGGGGTGGGGAACCTGCAGCCTTGAGGCCACATATGGCCTTCTAGGTCCTTGGGTGTGGCCTTTTGAGTGAGTCTAAGTTTTACAGAACAAATCCTTTTATTAAGGGGATTTGTTCTGTGAAATTTGGATCCAGTCAAAGGGTGGAACTTGAGGACCTAGAGGGTCATGTGGCCTCGAGGCCCACCCCTGTCCTAGGATCTCAGATTCATCACCTATAACATGAAGTCGTTTGAATGAGATGATTTGTAATGTCTCCCTTTAGCTTTTATTATGGCTCCTGTGCTTAATTTAAAATGCTGGTGAGATGTATATTTTTTAAAAGAAAATTTAAATTTAAGCATAAACTTCATTTTGTGTTGAACTGGTTTTTTTTCCCCCTGTAGGTCAGGGGTCCTCAAGAGAAAAAGGTTTCCCACTTCTGCATCAAAAAGTTGACAAACTTTGAAAACTTCATAAAATATCAAATGGAATTTAAACTTTTATTTTTAGGCCAATTAAATAAACCCACATGTCCAACAGGTTTACTTACCAAAAAATGTATCTATGTTTACAAAAACTTGTTTTGGAGTCTGACAAAATTAGGAATTTTAACTTTTTTAATGATTCTATGGGAGTCTGTGTTTCTTTTACCCTATCTGACAAGAGATAAAGTTACCATACTATTAAATAATGAAATTAATTTTAATGAGTTTTTAAAAATTAACCAAATATACCAGAACATATGCATGTATATAAGTTTAAACAATTATCCCACTATACACCTGAATTCTTTATTTGATTTAAAATATTCGGTGTTCCAAAAGAAGTATTTTTTTTGTGCTGCATTTTATCTAGGAAACGTCTCTTAATTTCAATGATTCCAAAGTATATTTACTTAACTTTCTTTTGGAAGTCTAAGGAACTAATTTGTTAAATACTATCCTTATTTCTATATTTCTCAACCCTTTCATTCCAAAGTGCCAAACAAATGCTACCCTCCCCTTCTACTGTGCCCTCTGGAATGCCTTGTTCCAAAGGCAACAAGCTTCTTTTCAAACTAAATCTTTTGTTCCTTTCTTTCTTCTGGGAATAATGAAAACCTGGCTCCCCACTAATGAAACAGCCTCCCTGGCTACCCTTTCCAGCACTGGCTATATTTTCACTTATTTCCCTTGGTTCAATGGTTGAGGCATGGAAATGAGAATAATCCTTACTCCCCACTGCCACTTCCAGTTTTCCCCCTCTCTCAATCACTCAGTAACCTCTTCTCCTTTGAGGTTTATGCATTTCATATCTACCAGTCACTCAAAATCCTGGTAGTTGTTGTCTGTAGATCTCCAGGACAATCCCTTTTCTTCCACAATGAGTTCAATACCTGGGGTACAAATTTTTTCCTGTCTCCAATGCCTGCTCTTCCTTAAACACCCTAATCACCAAGGTTCCTTAACTTATTCACTTCCCATAAGTTACTCCTCCACTCTAACTCGGCTGCACACAACAAAGGTGGTTATACCCTTGATCTTGCCCTACCTACAAATGTAACACCTCCGTATCAGAAAATTCTGAAATCTAATGATATCTGACAATATCTTATTGGCTACTCTTTCATCCTCTCTGTGACCTCCAATTCTCTGATCCCCCAATTCTCTCCCAGGCCATCAGCTCTATACAGTAGTCACTCTCCCTCCTCTTCTCCACCTTGTCCCCTTAACAAACAGTTAAACTTTACACTGTCTTCTTAAGTTCCTGCCCCCCTTGTCATATTGCCTGTTATGCTCTGCCAAGCCTCAGCCTTGGATGACTCCAACCTTCTGCCACCTTTACTCCTACACAAGTGCTGCTGAATAAAGGTGAAGAAAGTCAAGCAACCATTGTGACTGGGGTCCACTACAAATCTGTTATACAACTTCAAATGGGCCCTCACTGTTACTACTCAATCCTCCTGTATCTCCCTTATCTATTCCACTCTCCACAAAGGTTCTTCCAAACCTTTTCATCCCTTCTGAAATCTCTCATGGCTCCTCCTCCCCCAAATCTCTCAGCTAAGAGCCTTGCCTCATATTTTACAGAAAACAAAAATCAAAGCTATTCATTGTGAGCTCCCTCTTTTCCCCCACTTCTAATCTCTTATCATTTAGATGTCTTCTGTCACTATCTCTTCCTTCACCCCTGCCACACCAGAAGAGGCAGCTTTATTCCTTACCAGAGCCAATCCCTCTACCTACGAACAATTCCATTCCATCCTGTCTTCTTCAATCTCCCCCTATCTATTGGCTTTTTCCCTACTGCCTAAAAACATGCCATGTCTCCCCCATCATTTAAACAAAAACTTTCTCTTGATCTTTCCATCTCTATTATTTTATATTTCACCTGTCCCATTGGCTAAATTTGAGAAAGCCATCTATATACTAGGTGCCTTCACTTTCTCTCCTCTCACTCTCTTCTTAATCTTTTACAATTCAGCTTCTAAACTCATCCTTATACCAAAACAGCTATCTCCAAAGTACCAATGATCTTTTAATTGTCAAATCTAATGTCAATTTTTCCCAATCTTTATTTTTCTTAATGTCTCTGCAGCCTTTGACTGATGACCCGCCTCTTCTTCTTGATGATCTTCTCTCTGAGTTTTCAGGACACCACTATCTCCTGGTTCTCTTCCTTCCTATTGGATGTTCCTTATAAGTATCCTGGGCTGGATCCTCATCCAGGTCATACCCTGTAATTGCAGGTGTCTCACAGGGTTCTGTCCTGGGTCCTCTTCTCTTCTTTTCACTTGGTGACCTCATCAGCTTCCATGGATTTAATTATCAGGAGTGATGATGATCATCACTGATGATTCTCAAATTAACCTGTCCTGTCCCAAATACTCTATTAACCTCCACTGTTACATCTCCAACTGCCTTTCGAACATGTTAAACAGGATGTCCAGTAGAGATTTTAAACTCAATATGTTCAAAACTAAACTCATTAACTCATTATCATTCACCCTAATCTTTCCCACCTGCCCCCCACCCCCCAAGTGCCCTGGCCAAACTTCCATATTACTGTCAAGGGCAAGATGATCCTACCTCAAGCTCGCAGATTAGGCATAACCCTTGACTCCTCACTGTCTCTCACCCCTTATATCCAATCTGTTTCAAAGGCCTGTCGATTTCACCTTTGTACCCTCTCTCCCCTTCTCTCCTCTGACACTTCTACCAGTATGGTGAAGGCCCTTATCATATCATGTCTGAACTATTACAAGGGCCTGTTGGTGGTCTGCCTGCCTCAAGTGTCTCCCCACTCCAATCCACCTTTCATTTAGCTACTTAAAGTGATTTTCCTAAAACTCACATCCAACCATGTCATCCTTCCCTAATCAACCATCTCCAGAGATTCTCTATCATCTCTAGGATCAAATACAAGATCCTTCCTCTGTCTGGCATTCAAATCCCTTCATAATCTAGCCACCTCCTACCTTTCCAAGCTTCTTACATCTTACTGTCTGACACACAATCTTTGATCCAGTGACACTGGCCTCACTGTTCCATGAACAATACCTTTCATCTCTTAGATCTGGGCATTTTCTTTGTCTGTCTCTCATGCCTAGATTGTTCTCCCTCCTCCTCCTTACTTCTTGGTTTCCTTCAAGCCTCAACTAAAATCCCACCTTCTATAGGAAGTCTTTCACAACTCCTCTTAATTCTAGTGCCCTCCTTCTGTTAATTATTTCCTATTTATCTTATATATAGCTTGTCTGTACATACTTGCTTGATAACATCTCCCCCCATTAGACCGTGAGCTCCTTGAGAGCACCAAAGGTTCTTTGCCTCGTTTTGTGTCCCCAGCACTGGAAATGGTCCCTGGCAAATAGAAGGTGCTATATAAATGTTCATTGATTGATCATATCTATCAGTTTGAATCTATTCCTCCAACAAATTTTGTTTTTGAAGAAGACTATTGACTGAACTGAGTTTTAACTGATTTCCTAGGTATGGCTATTCAAGTAGCTGTGATTTGTAAATTACCTCCAAATTGCAATTCAGCCTGTATCACTCTTGTCCATACCCTCCCATAAATTTAACACCTAGGAAGTCCACCCAAGGAGTGGGAGGATTTCCTCACTTTCTTCTGACACTACAAAAGTATCATTTCAGTACTTTGGCTGTCCACTAAGCATCCCTTCACATCGCAAAATGACCAGCTAACAATTTAATTCCTTGATGTTTTGTACTCCTAGTCTCCACACTGCCCATTAATTATTTGCTGCAACCTTTTTCACACCTGTCATACACTTTTGTTGTAACTTTTTTCACACCTGTCATACACTCCTCCATTGCCCTCTGTGTGATACTAATTTTAAGTTCTTTGGACAATGATTTATTCCCTATTTCACTGACACGTAGCATCATTGGTAAAATGTTATTATTAAAAAGGTGGGCCTTTGCTTTCATGAAAAGTTTAAGGTCAAAAAAGTGGCACCAAAATTTCCTGAACACAACTCAAATGAAATGCTCTCCCTATTTATTCACCTGTCCTATCTGTCACAGATACACACACTAATGGTGTCTCTCCAAATGCATACCAAAATCTGGGCAAGAAACACTCCTCATTCACTGTGTTTTTCCTCTGTGGATGGAGAGGTGAACCTCCTTTGAGGTCTCTTCCAAGAATCTCTGCAACAGTCTGGGGCTTGATACAAAATGTTATCCATAAGTACAACATTTGCAGATCCCCCAAAATCTGCACCTAATCCCTCTCAGACCTGGGCTCTGCACTGGATCACTTCTACCAAAGTGGCAAATTCCTTTGGTGAGTATACATCCCTGTTTTATGCCTTGCCTGATGCTATCAGAGAGTAATTGAACTGGGTCAGTTCAGTTATTACATCTTCTAAGAAGCCTGAATGAACTTGACATATGGATGGGAGACACCCTGATGGAAAAGAACTTGTGACATAACGTTTCATTATTCATTATTCAAATCAACTGCTTTTTCAAAATCAACAAACAATGGAATTTTTAAAATTTTCTACATCTTTCAGTTAACTATGAAATGGCAAAGCTGTGGGTCATTGTTAAATATCGCTTACAACAGCTTCATTGTTCTTTATTAATGAACTTCATCTAGGATGTTTGTGATTAACAAAAAGATAATTAAAAGATTTTATATACTTGGAAGTGGGGGCATAGACATTGGTACTTACCGGGGTCCTTTTGTTGCCTTTTTTTTAAATACTGATAAGAGTTGAGGCTTTTTCCATGCCTTTGGAATCTTCCCCTCATGAAGTTACCTCGTCTATCAGTCCCTTGATGCCTTCACAACAGTATTACCCCCATGATTCCCTCTACATGTAAACTTGGTCCACTCAGGCCACTTTCAACGCCGTTGTTGTCTTTAGTGCCACTTGAACCACTCTCTAAAATAATGTTTGAGACTGGGATATTAGGATCCATAGGTGATGGAGAAGTTTATTGGGATGACTCTGGCAAATCCTTTTTCATTTTTTCCTTCTCTTTGTAGTTCTTTTATTTTCTTCCTTGAATGTCGTTGGGATGACTTTTCTTAGCTGCATCTTTTGCCCAGCTTTCTTTAAATTCATTTAATTCTTTACTGTTTCCCTCTGCTTTATAAGATGCTGCTGCTGACCATTGTATACCATTCTTCTTCAGAGCTAACAGAAAAGCTTATACTCTAACTCAGGGTTGTAATTGGTAGTCATTTCTCTATCTGGAAATTAAATCATATTTTATTGACTAAGGTGGTTTTTTTTTTGGCTCTTTTAGTCTCTCTATTGTAGCAATTAATTTACACTGTGTAAACTTCAGTATCAAACTATTACAGTCAGTGTTAATGTAATTTCTAAGGAAAAAAGAGTTTTGTTAATTAAAATTTTTAAAAAATTGTATACCATACAAAAATTATATACCATATTGTATACCAATTGTATACCAAAGAGCTAAATGCATATTGACATTGGGAAGTGCTCATCTGAAATTTGTTTGATTGAAAAAGTCTTTAACATAAATTTACTTTCTATGTCATGTGCCCCTTTCCCATGTCCTCTTAATTCTATCTTTCTATTCTAGGCTGGAGTCTCCCAGGACCACGCTAGAATGTGGACGCTTACAGATGGTTCTGTTAAAGTAGAGGCCTATTACTGGAGGGCAAAGTGAGCGATGAGTCTTTCAGATGTTTGCTATACACTCTTCATGTTCTATGTCTACAAGGATGAGTCTCTGCATGCATAAGTTTCTGTGAGTAGAGAGCTGTGTGTTTGTGTGGGTGTGTACTTTAGTACTTCTTGGTTAGCAAGTTCACTTGATTATAAAATGGTGGTATGTATCCAATACCATGGATCCAATTCCTATTTAGGTAAGATAACTTTTTCAATACCTCAAAAAGCTCCAAACTGTCGATGATCTTAAAGTAACATGTCAGTTGTCACAAAGACAATCCATCACTGCTACTAGAAAAACCCATGGCCTCACCCATCTATCTATAAACACACACACACACACAGAGGTGCATGGGACAAACATGTGTACATTTCTGTTTCTGTCTGTCTGTCTGTCTATACTTCTATTTCTGTTGATCTATAGGTGTTTCCCTGAATTTGTGCATTAACAGGACTATTATTTGTTACTATCCCAGTGGCCTTCTCTTTTGTTGTTGATTTTTTTTTTTACCTCCACAAGAAGCTGATTACTATCTTCTTTTCCCTAAAACTGGCATCCTTGCTGGAAATATATGATCAAGAACAGAAACCACTGGTTCAGAAGCTCTTTTTGGACCACAGGAAATGTCACCTGAGAGATTTTTCAAAGACTGGAGCCCCAGCTGTCATGGGAGGCAGACCAGCACATAAAAGCCTACAACCAGAGGCTGCTTATTTTTCTATGTTTTTGCGAAGAGGTTACAACTTTGATATTCAAAGATCATCAAAATAATTTTACTGCTAGGAGAGATCTTTAAGAGGCCATTTAGTCCAATCTCCTTGTTTTAATAATAGCTTAATTTATTACAGTACTTATAAGTTTACAAAACATTTTCTTTACAACAACACTATCAAGAAAATAAAAATAGAGAATACAAAATCAATTTTATAGATAAGGAAACTGAAGTTAAATGAAGTTAAGAAACTTGCCAAGGTCAGAAAGTTACTTAGTGCTGGATCTGTGAACTGAGTTTGGGACTTCCAGTTTCAAGGCCAGCACACTTTCTACTCTATCTTTATGGCTTTTGACAATTTCTCTGACAAGTCTCTCTTAATTTATGTTTACTATGTATGGCCAAGATCATCATTTGAGTCTAGCCTGTCTATAATGCTGTGGTGGATTTTAGCTTTTAGTTATTGGCTAGTCATTAGTCAAGTATAGCACTTTTGAAGTTAGTATCTGTCACACAATCCATTCAAATAGGATTGGAATAAAATTCCAAGATGGACAACTGTGTAACAGACAAGACAATGTCAAAATAAATCTTAGAAATCTAACTGGTTTCTAGAAATTACTCTGAACTAGTCCCAAATTGACAAACTATAATGACTGGGCCCACTACAAGGAAGGCAATCTTTTCCACTTCCCTAATAAACTCACTTTCCTATTCATCACACTGGCTTTCCCAGTTTTTTTTCATCCTTCCTCAAACCTTCCATAGCTCCTTCTTCCCCAACTTTCTCAGTTGAGAATCTTGCCTCATATCTTATTGAAAAGAGAGTTCCCTCTTCTCCCCTCCTCCTTATTCAATGTCATTCAGACATATTCCATTAACTATCCTCCTTCACCCTGTCTCCATGATGAGGTAGTGCTGGTCAAAGCCAATTCATATATTGTGACCCGAATCCATCCTATTATCCACTCTCTCTTCTTTTATCTTCAATTTCTCCTTGTCCACTAACTGTTTCCCTATGGGTTACAAACATATCTATGTCTCTTCCATCCTTGAAAAACCCTCACTTGATCCTTCCATCTTTGCTCGATACTGTCACTTATCCTGTCTTTTGTGGATAAACGCTTTCAGAAGGCCTCTACTCCTTTTCCTTTCACTGCCTTAACTCTATACAGTCTAGCTTCAAAATTCATCATTCGACTGACATTGCTCTCTCCAAAGTTATTAATGATCTCTTAGTTGCCAAATCTAACAGACCTTTTTCAATCCTTATCTTTCCTTACCTCTCTGCAGTCCCTAAGTCTGCTGATCACCCTCTTCTCACTGATACATTATGTTTCTCTCTAGGTTTTTGTAATACTATTCCCTCCTGGTTCTCTTCCTACCTATTTGACCACTCCTCAGTTTCCTTTACTAAATCTCATCCAGGATACTTGTTAATCTTAGAGGTCCCACAGGGCTTTCTCCCTTCATATTATTTCACTTGGTGATCTCATGAGCAACCATGAATTCAACTGTCATATTATGCTAACGATTCTCAAATCTACTCACCCAGCCCTATACTCTCTGTTGACCTTTAGTATTTCATCTCAATTGTGTTTTTTTTTTATTTTTTGAATTTTATCATTTTTATTTAATATTTTAGTTCTCAACATTGATTTCCACAAGATTGAGTTACAAATTTTCTCCCCATTTCTACCCTCCCCCCACTCCAAGATGGCATATAGTCTGATTGACCTGTTCCCCAGTGAGCCCCCCCTTCTGTCACCCCACTCCCTCCCATCCCCTTTCCCCTTACTTTCTTGTAGAGCACAATAGATTTCTATGCCCCATTCCCTATGTATCCTGTTTCCCAGCTGCCTGCAAAAACAACTTTTTTTTGAGCATCTGCTATTAAAACATTGTATTCCAAATTCTCTCCCCTCCCCCCCCCAGGAAGGCAAGCAATTCAACATAGGTCACACAAGTATCATTATGTAAAACACTTCCACAATGCTCATGTTGTGAAAGGCTAACTCTATTTCCTTTCATCCTTTCCTGTTCCCCTTTATTCAGTTTTCTCCCTTGACCCTGTCCCTCTTCAAATGTGTTTGCTTTTGATTACCACCTCCCCTTATCTGCCTTCCCTTCTATCATCCCCCCATTTTATCCCGTTCCCCTTACTTTCCTGGGGAGTAAGATACCCAATTAAGTGTGTATGTTATTCCCTCCTCAAGTTGAATCCAATGAAAGGAAGATTCACTCATTCCTCCTCACCTGCCCCCTCTTCTCTTCCCACAGAACTGCTTTTTCTTGCCACTTTTATGTGAGATAATTTACCCCACTCTATCTCTCCCTCTCTCAATATATTCCTCTCTCACAACTTAATTTCATTTTTTTAGATATCATCCCTTCATATTCAACTCATCCTGTGCCCTCTGTCTATATTCCCTTCAACCCTGCTAATACATCATCTTTCCATGTAGGAATGTAAACATAACAGTTCAACTTTAGTAAGTCCTGTATGAACTGTCTTTCTTGTTTGTCTTTTCATGCTTCTCTTGATTCTTGTATTTGAAAGTCAAATTAACTATTCAGCTCTGGTCTTTTCATTGAGAAAGCTTGAAAGTCCTCTATTTTACTGAAAGTCAATATTTTGCCTTGGAGCATTATACTCAATTTTGCTGGGTAGGTGATTCTTGGTTTTAATCCTAGCTCCAATGACCTCCGGAATATCATATTCCAAGCCCTTTGATCCCTTAAGGCAGAAGCTGCTAGATCCTGTGTTATTCTGATTGTGTTTCCACAATATTCAAATTGTTTCTTTCTGGTTGCTTGCAGTATTTTCTCCTTGACCTGGAAGCTCTGGAATTTGGCAACAATATTCCTAGGAGTTTTCTTTTTGGGATCTTTTTCAAGAGGTGATCAGTGGATTCTTTCAATTTCTATTTTACCCTCTGGTTCTAGAATCTCAGGGCAGTTTTTCTTGATAATTTCTTGAAAGATGATGTCTAGGCTCTTTTTTTGATCATGGCTTTCAGGTAGTCCAATAATTTTTTTTTTTTATTTTTTTTTTTTGCTTTTTGGCAGGGCAGTTGGGGTTAAGTGACTTGCCCAAGATCACACAGCTAGTACATGTGTCAAGTATCTGAGGCCGGATTTGATAGTCCAATAATTTTTAAATTATCTCTCCTGGATCTATTTTCCAGGTCAGTGGTTTTTTCCAATGAGATATTTCACACTGTCTTCCATTTTTTCATTCCTTTGGTTGTTTTATAATATCTTGATTTCTTATAAAGTCACTAGCTTCCACTTGCTCCAATCTAATTTTTAAGGTGGTATTTTCTTCAGTGGTCTTTTGGACCTCCTTTTCCATTTGACTAATTCTGCCTTTTGAGGCATTCTTCTCCTCACTGGCTTTTTGGAGCTCTTTTGACATTTGGGTTGGTCTATTCTTTAAGGTGTTATTTTCTTCAGTACTTTTTTGGGTCTCCTTTAGCAAATTGCTGACTTGTTTTTCACGGTTTTCTTGCATCTCTCTCATTTCTTTTCCCAATTTTTCCTCTTCTTCTCTTACGTGCTTTTCCAAATCCTTTTCGAGCTCTTCCATGGCCTGAGACCAATTCATATTTTTATTGGAGGCTTTTGATGTAGGCTCTTTGACTTTGTTGACTTCTTTTGGCTGTATGTTTTGATCTTCCTTGTCACTAAAAAAGGAATCTAGAGTTTGAGTTTGAATCCGGGTGTGTTTTCGCTGCCTGGCCATGTTCCCAGCCAACTACTTGATCCTTGAGTTTTTTGTCAGTGTATGACTGCTTGTAGAGAGTACTTTGTCCCAAGCTTTAGGGTCCAAGCACTGATGTTTTCAGAGCTACTTCTACTCCAGCTTCACCCCAGGCTCTGTCACAGCAGCGCTCGTCCTCCCCCAAAAACCAACCAGGACCACAGTCCAGATATAAGCAGGGTACAGCAAGAGAACCTTCCTTTGTACCCACAAAGCGCTCCTTGCACTCCTGCTCTGATCCGCTGCTAGATTCCTCCCACCGTGTGAGCCAGGGACTCGGGAAGCCGCTGATGCTGGCTCTCTAGAGGCAGCCTCAGGAGCTTCCTGCTGCTGCCACTGCCACCACTGCACCACCTCTGCCACCCCCAGGACTGGTGGCCAAACCCATCTCAACTCCATCCTGCAGTTTCCCACTAACCTGCTCTTTGGCATTTGTGGGTTGAGAAGTCTGGTAAGTGCTACAGCTCAATGATTCATGGCCCTAGGATCTGTTCTGCCAGCTGGCTCCTGGTCTGGTCTGTCCTGGCGCGGCCCACGCTGGGCTGCGCTCTGCTCCCAGCACTGTGCAATAGACCCTTCCCGGCGACCATCTAGGCTCTCCTGGGCAGGAGACCTGTTTCCCTCTGCTATTTCATGGGTTCCGCAGCTCTAGAATTTGTTCAGAGCCATTTTTTACAGGTGGAGGGATTTGGGGGAGAGCTTAAGCAAGTCCCTGCCTTCCAGCTGCCATGTTGGCTCGCCCCCCCCCCCCCCCACATCTCAATTGTTTACTGGACATTTTAACCAGATGTACTGTAGACATCTTAAAATTAACAAGTCTAAAACTGGGGTCATTATTTTTACCCTCAAACCACCCCCTCTTCTTAACTTCCCTTTTCTGTGGAGGGTTATCACCATCATCCCATCTAGGCTTAAAAGTGAGGTGTCATTCTTGACACTTCACTCTCTCTTATGCCCCATATGCAATCTGTTGCCAAAGCCTGTTGATTTTACCTTTGTAACATCTTGGAATATGTCCCCTTCTCTCTTGAGGTTGTCACTACCTCATACCCAGACTTTAACAATAGCCTGCTGGCTAGTTTCTCTGTCACAAGGTTCTCTTCATTCTAGTACATTTTCCACTAAGCTGTTAAAGTTATCTTTCTAAAGAGCAGGTCTATCACCATGTGAAACCCTCCCCCACTCCCCCTCACTTAGACTCTAGTGGTTCCTTATCACCTCCAGGATCAGATATAAAATTCTTTGTTTAGCATTTAAAGTCAGGTAGTAACCAGGTGTGGAAAGCACCCCCCCCCCATACTTTCCAGTCTTCTTACACCTTAACCTCTCTCTTCACAATGTACTCTCAGATCCAGAGACAATGGCCAATTTGCTATTCCTCACACAAGAAACTCAATCGTCAGACAGTGGGCATTTTCGTTGGCTGTTCCCCATGCCCGGAATGTTCTTTTCTTGTATCTGCCTCTTGGCTTCCTTGAAGTCCCAGCTAAAATCCCACCTTCTATAGGAAGCCTTTCTCAATCCCCCTTTATCATAGTGCCTTTCCTCTGTTGATTATTTTCAATTTATCCTGTTTATGGCTCTTCAGTTTCAGCCCCACTGCCTAGAAGCCTAAAATACCCAGAACTATAAGCAATAAATAAGATGCAAGGGAGTGAATGGATTCTCAAAGCTGTTCTGCCTCTGGGCCTGAGTCAATGTAGCTGGCCTGCAAGAGATGCCGTAAGCCGACAATGATGGTGCACAATGCCTTCCACTTGTGGAACAGCTGGAAATGAAGATGAAGGCACAACGAGGGCAACCATGAGAAGTTCAGAGTTCTTGGGTTTGAGAACTATTTGGGCCAGGGACTGAGAATGTTGTTCTGCGAAGAAGCCATCTGCTCTCCTTCAAAATACATTTATTAAGCTCCTGTGATCATGAGCTATCATGTGTTGGCACTATTTACAACATTCTCAGAAGGGAATATTATCATTGAGTTCAAATGAAAAGAATATGACTGTTTGGAAAGATTCTTTTTTAAAATCCATGTATAAAGTAATCATAAAAACTTTGATTTCTCTCTCCCTTTAATATTAGTAAAATATAACATTGGTAAAAATTGGTGCTTTTGTTAAGTTAGGATATTATATTCAGAGAAGACTAGTAAATAGACTATTACGTGCTGGGGAAAATGGCAAATGATTTTAAGAAACTTTTAAATTCTGAAACTTTTCATCAAAGTTTTCAAAATAAAGCCAGAAAAGTGATGTAGTCGATAGAGTAAGAGGCCTGGAGTCAAGAAGACCCAAGTTCATATCTGGCCTGAGATACTTACTAGCTGGGTGGTCCTGAACAGGTCGCTTAATCTGTATCTGCTTTAGCTTCTTCATCTTTAAATTATATTTAATAATAGCACTTCCCTCCTAGGTTTGTGGTGAGCACCAAATAGGGTAATATCTGTAAAACACTTAGCTCAGTCTCAGACACACAACAGGTACTTAACAAATGCTTGCCCCCTTCACCTTAAACATGTTCATGGATCACTAGAAAATAGTGTTGGCTAATACCAATTCTTGATATTGTGACAAACTGGCCAAATCATTAAGTAATTGTTTTAGAAAGAAAATCACAATGAGAACCACTTTATACAGATTCGACACTTACCTATGCTAGAGGTGTAATCAGTTGCTCCAAAGATCAACTCTGGTGCTCTATAGTAGCGAGAGCAGATATATGAAACATTGGGCTCTCCTCGAACCAGCTGCTTCGCGCTAGTAACAAAAATAGAAAGCAGATAACTTTTGAAATTACTCTATCTTTTATGATGTATAAATAGGTTAAAGAGCTATATTCCCAAAAGACAGGCATATCAGCTATATGTCTTCCAAGATTCACTTTAAATCTAGTCATTTATCTGAGATGTATTTTTATACCTGAAAGACAAAGTTGGGTGAATCAGCAAAATACTCATATCTATACATTTTGCAAATATTACAAAACTGTGTATATTATATAACTGATTTAAAGAAAAGCAATCTTAAAACAATCATCACATTGTTACAAAGGAAGTGAAAGAGACAGAGAGACTCTTTTGATCCCTAAATTACCCATTTCTAGTTATATGACAATGTACACTTTTATCCCAAGGGGAAAAATTGGTCTAAAACTGGCTAGCACTTTAAAAGTTGGCTCTTGAACTGAGGGGACACCTCTGCATGGACAGATCCAATCTATTTTAAAGGCTCATTATCACAAAAAACACCTTAAGTGCCTAAGTCCTACACAGAGAACTGCATAAACACAAATTCTACATCATTATGTACAGTGATAACTCAATCTTTTTTGAATCTTGACATCAGTTCAATATAAAAACTCCTTCATTTTACCACCACCAAAAGGCTTTCATATTTTAAAATTTTAAAAATATTTTAAAATATTTAAAATGAAATTTAAAATATTTTAAAATACATCATATTAAAAAAATTAAAATGAATTACAGTTAATATTTTGAGACACCATCTGAGAAAAATTGAAACATAATGCAGCATAAAACAATTAGAACTAGAAATCCCTGCTCCCAAACCTGGTATCTTTTATTAGTAAGTAAAGAACACAAGGCAACAAAACTAAAAGAGTTACATGACAACAGTCAGGCAGTAGATTAAGTATAACATATACACATGAGGGTACTGAGCTAGACTAAATATGTTTTATATAGAGCCTGGAGAAAGAAGTCACAGCAACCTCAAACAGATTCTAGAGGTAGAAAAGCAAAGCAGGTTTAATCCAATTCAACTGAAAAAGCATTTCTATTAAACACTTGATATATGCAAGTCCTCCAAGGTAGCTATCTTAGCACTTGTAGGCACAGAATGGTCACATAGCTTCACACACACAGATCAAAAATAACACCCATCCTTAGAAGAGGAGATATAATAACTATTGCGCGTAAATAAAGATAACTTGAGAACTCTATCAATTAGGGAAGAAATGAAGGCTTTCTGTTAGCAATGGTGCCTGAGCTAACCATAGAAGAAAGGTAAACCTTCTAAGAGAGTGAGATGAGAAGAGAGTTCATTCTAGGTCTGCAGGACAACCAGTGGTCCAAAACCACTGAAGTAGGAGTTCTGGGAAGAGCAAACACAACAGTTATGATCAGGATACAGAATGCCAGAAGAGGAGTAATGTGAAATGAGCCTGGAAAGTTAGACTGCATCTAGAATCTGAAGGGTATAAATGACAAGCTGAGGAGCTGGTATTTTATCTTAAAGGTAATAGAGAGCCATACCAAAGATACTGGCGGACTTGAGCTTCTTGCAACCGAGAAGGAATGACACAATATCCACTAACTTTTAAATGTGCACATTTTAAAATGAGTAAGTCATCCAATTTCCATTCTAATTAGTACTCAGTGTTTTCTTAGCCCCTAAAGTTATGAATCAAAGTCATTAAGTGGAGTCTGAACTGCAAATGAATGTTAATGTTTAATACTTCAAAATTACCTCTTTCCATTCTTTTTTCTAGTAATTTGCTTCTTTAATCCCAATATTCGTGTTTCATTATAAAATTCAAAGGTCAGGATTATTTCTTTTGATATTTCCACAATATTGGGTCCCTACTTGGCAGATATTGAATTCTCAAATTGAATAATAACTGTTCACTAGATTTAGACTGAACTCATGGTTAAATATAACAAATAGTATCAAAAGCTCTTATCTTTTTATAATATGGCAGAATATATTTTATATATATATATATACACACACACACACACATATAAATAAATATAAATATTTAAATAAAAATATAAAATAGAAACCTGGCTTTGAAATCACAGAAGGCCTGTATTCAGGCCCTCATTTTAAAACATTAACTGTGAAATCACAAACTTAACATAATTAGATGCCCCAGGCAACTCTGTAAGACTTTAACTTATAGATAAACTACAGCTCTGCATTAATAAGAGGGAGTCTTCATGCTGGGAAATCTCCAAACCAATGAAATCACAGGATTCCCTCCCCCTCAATAAAATTAAATCCATTGATAAAAAGATGCATTACAATGTTACCTTGCTCTTTGAAAGTGAATTATTATAGGCAGATCTAACCTAGTAATTTATAAGAATTTATTGCAGGTTGCAAAGTTTGTAACCTTGGAAGGGACACTACCTCCTCTTGCTCTCCTTACACCTGAGATAAGCTGCAGGTTTTCTGCCCTGTTAGCTTAAGTAGGAGGAACCACCCTTCTCTGCTTCCCAGTGAATGAGAAAGGTGTATATAGCTATGGGGCTGTTCAGTATACTTTTCTCTCAGGTCCCAAATTGCCTTTGTTTGGCCTATACCTGAAACAGCACCACTGACACTATTTCCATTATCACTAACTCAAAAATAAGGAGAATATCCCCTTTAGTCCACTCTTTACTTGGGCAAACTATGTTTAAAAAAGTTTAATTCCAGAAAACTCTATTAAATGAGACAGTGAGTTTGTTAAATGAGATTTTGACTGTAAAGGCAAAACCCTTATTCTTAGTTCCACTATAATGAAATATCTCAAGAAAATTATTTCCATGCCCCCAAACATTACCCATAATAAGTGTTTTGCAGCTGGGATAAGAATATTTAGACAATGAAAAATCTAGTATAATAAATTCTTTCATACCTCATTTAACACTATTTGTACTTATTTTAAGTAGGGAATGGTAACAGAGTTTTGGAACACTTATTTTAGGTATTAAGCAACAGTTCCTGTTAAGCATCCTTTACCTCTCCCTGTAATGAGAGGTCAGGGAGCCATAACCTAAGAAGTAAAACTAAACCTTAGACATTTGGACAACATGAAGTTGGAAAGGTGAAAAGGAGGATACCCTCTATAGATACAAGACCTCTACGTACTATGTATATGATCAGTCTGCTGTGGGAAATTTTCCCAGAGACAACTAAGAGATAGCCCAAATCAAAAATATATCCTAGGAACGATACGGATGAAGTGAGTAAGATGTTAATACTATTTGTACCAGATAGAGATCTCATTCTTATATACACACCCTAAAGAAGTAAAAAATAGGAAAAAAAAAAAAGGCCCGCATATTCCAAAATATTCACAGCAGCTTTGTTTGTGGTAGCAAAGAGCTAGAGACAAAATAGAAGTTACTCAACTAGATAATGGTTGAGCAACTGGAATACGTGAAGTAAAAAATGACAAATATGAAGAATTCAAATAAACATGCATGATGTGAAAGAGGGAAGTAAGCACAACCAGAATGACAATATATACAATTATAATAATGTAAAAAAGAAAAAAAAAGACCAGTAAAAGGAAGCCTAATTTTGAATAGTTGCCACGTGGGGAGGAGTTCCATGGCTGAAAATGACTTCTGTAAAAACAAAAGGTATCACTAAAATATTATTCATGTGACACAGCAAATTGAAACAATAAGAGTACTGTAAGGTTTTGAAGTAGAAATATGAAAATTAGAAGGTACGATTGTGTCTATACGAAACCTAGGAAAAAAGGAGAGTTGGAAGATCATAAGGAATGGGAAAAATATGACAAAGAAAGCAAACTGGAAGATGGGGAGGGGTCAGTTCAATGTTTAAGAGCTGCTTCAACGAATCCATAACCCCCTGGTACTTAACTTTCCTCTACAAGTATAAATCACAACCCACCCATTCCTACAATGTATAGTTTTGTCTCCTAAAAAATTTTCCACAGAGGGTATGGAATTGAAGAGGAGAAAGACAGCCAGATTACCACTTTCAGTGATCCCAAACCACTCCCCATCACAAAGTTTATCACTGAAACAACGGTTAACTTGCAGTGACTTTATGTAGCTAAGAGTAATAAACTTCTACAGTCTCAAGAAAATCAGAATTACTGGCAACTGAAATTCAGTCCATGAAAAAACACATATCTGATGTAAGTAGAGACTCCTTCGTGTTTCTAGCAATGACATGTATAAGAAGTGGATTAAAAGACCTTAACAAGGACATGTATGAGTGGAAGAGGCAGCAGGATATTCATGTAGTAAGAGCCAGCAATAACAATATAATTAATTCCTTCTACAGGAAGGTGTCTGTGCCTTAAAGAGACCCTCTGTAGAAAATTTTTTGCAGTGTTTGTCTAAGCTGTATGAAGCACTCTTAGCAGAACAAGTTTATTTCATTTGAAGAATTGAAGATAATTCAAAGATAGCAAACAGGTAATAGTCTAAGTGAGGATGATGAAATTTATAAAGGATGTACCAGAGGATCAGAAAGATGCCATGAAAGAAAGGAAGAATATGGGGGGCTGGTGAAGATTTATAATCAGTGGCAAGGTACAAGGTAAACGAAGGGGAAAAAGGGGTAGGAACCACAGAGGAAAAGGGAAAGCTAGTAGGAAAGACAAAGGAAAATGAATAAAATGTTACTTCTGAAGTCTCTTCTTCATTTGTAAACGGAGATAAAAAAGAGTCCTACAGTCAAAAAAAAAACCATAGTATATACAAACTGATCAAAATGACATGTAGATGTATATGTATAATAAGAATAATAACAGATTATGTGCTTTATTATAGTGCTTTAAAAGTTTGCAGAGAGCTTTACATACATTATTTCGTTAAATGTTTAACAAGATTAAAATGGTATGTGAAAATTCAAAAGAGGAAACTTACCTTCCAAAGTCACAAAGTTTTAGGACAGCTGTATCAGGGTCAAGCAAGAGGTTCTGTGGTTTAATATCCCGATGACAGATTCCAAAGGAATGGATATAGGCTAAACTTCGAAACAGTTGATACATGTACAACTGAAAGAAACAATAACGAGTGGTACATTCCTCATATTATCCTTAATCAGTAAACAATGAAACAAACGAAAAAAAACTTTAAGGGAAAATTAGTTCCTGATCCTTTTCCTTAAGTTTTTCTCTCTTATTTACAGCTAAGTAATTAAATTAAATTATTTCTCCAATTTCTACCACAAGATCAATTTCCCTTAGTAAACACCCCTTGGAGGTTACTGTGAACCAAAGCTCTCAGGATTTTCTGTACTGGGGCAGGATGTGAGAGACCTAAGAGTCTCTGTTAATGACTTGTTGCAACATTGATGAATCAGGGCTATGACATCACTGTCATCCTTGATGAGTCTCAGAGATAACTGGGTTTTAAACCACCACATACACTATGGGTGACTAACACTAGAGAGATGCCGCCCAAGACTGTAGGTATCACCTTGTGGACTTTTCCCATTTTATCCCAAGGGTGATACTTAAGATACTGGGCTGAGGGACAAAGAAAAAAAAATCCACAAGAGATATTTTCTCCTGAACCTCTTTGGTGGTGCCTTTCAAGGGCAGAGTCTACATCTCTTGCTTGCTTCTCTCTGGCTTACTGGCCGCCTACACAGCATGTCCTTTGGAAAACAACCATCATTGAGGTGACTAGCCAGGCAGCATCCTTAAATAGGCTCACGTGGGATGTAAGAGTGACATTTGTGGCAGCCCCTTTAGAAGCTGCTGATAGGACAGTGACTCAGATGAAGTGAATCTTGACATGAATGACCTTGTAGCTTTTAATTCCTTCAAAGAGGTATGATGAAGCAAAGATAAATCACTGCTTGGATTTCATGATAGTTTATTTAGCAGTTTGGTATCAAACTGAATTCCAAAGTGTGGTAGTTATAAAAAGATTTTTAGAACATTATTTAATGAGGGTAAAAGGTTTAGGAAGTTTTATTTTCAATGCAAATGAGCATATTACAAACGGAAGAATTATGGTAACACTGACTACATCATTTCTCTGAACTTCTGGAAGGCATCAAGGGTGCACTGCTGTACCAATGTCATCAAGGTCTTTATAACTTTGGTAACATTTAGTAAATAAAAAAGAATTATTATCTAAATCCTAAGGTCTATTCAAAGAGGATCTTTCATTCACTGTCATTAAAAAAGGATTCTCCAAATAAGAAACTTGAGCTCATGTGTATTAGTTTGCTAAAATTATTTACTGGACAGTTTTGTCATACTGTCTTAAGAACAGTGAGAATTATTAATGACAGACTACTAAAGGGTTTTTCCTATCTAAAACTTTCTTAATAATGTTCAAAACAGGTTAGTTTCAAGAAACCATTTACTTCATATAAATTCTCATCTAGAAGACCTATTCTTTACCCTAGACTTCCTTTCTCTTCACTTTTTGAAGAAGAGGAAAGAACAAAGTACTTAGCTTTAATTTAAATTTAATTTTTTTCTTTTCAAGTCCTCAAAAAAAAAACTGTGAAGTAAGGTAAGAAGATTTCTACCCTGGTGCCTGGCCATTCATTCATTCACTCACTCCACAAGTATGTATTAAACACTTATGTTGTGGCAGGTACCATGTCTGGCAGTGGATAAAAGACAAAAATGAAAAAAAAATCCCTCTCTTTAGGAAGCTTATATTTTACTGGGGAAAGTAGTATGAATGCAGATGAGTAAATACAAAATACATACAAAGTAAATGACGAATAAATTCTGAAGGTAGGGAGGAAGAGCACTAGCAACTGAAGGGATCGTATTAGAACTTATATAGGACCTGGCATTTGAGCCCTGACGAAAGACACAAGGTTGTTCTTTGAGTACAGGCTACAAGTAAGACCATATTATAAAGTCTTTTTGATACTGTAAGTAAACCTACATGGACAATGTCCAAATAGGCCTACCTTCCCTCTAAATTCCACTCTAGTACATAAGATATGATAATGAAGTAATTAGACCCCAGAATAGTCACTACTTAGAAAAACTTACATATGAAGCAAAAAGGACTTTAGATAACAAAAATGAGATGGGTTCATGATTTCTAAAATTATGCAAGTTTGTGTGGCTTTTGGCCAAAAGCTAGGCCAGAATTTCTATAATGTGAACGCTTCCAGTAGAACCTTTGGATACCAGAGAAAATTAGTAACACTGCATGAGCTAAATTCTAAACACAAAATTATGCTTACTCGATTTTATTTTTGTTCTAATTATTCCAAATCATTACCTCAGAATGGGAGAGGAAATTATGAATGATTCAATAATTGATTTGGAGGGAGGAGAATCTCAAGCTGTCATTTCATCTCCAATGCAGTTCACTGATAGCATCTCAGAGAACTGCCTGGGGCATTGGAAGGATAAGGAACTCACCTAAGGTCAACCTATTAATGTGTCCCACTCAGGACCTGAATCTATAAATATTAACAATTTTAAATGTATGCTAAAAATAAAAATCCTGGGATCATAGTCACAAAGTAAAATTTTTAACTGAGACAATGATTACCTTTCAGCTTTATGTGGGTTTCAGAATTCAGAAAAAAAAAAAAAGACAAAAATTCTACTCCTACTGTAGTTGCCTCATAGGTTCTCTTCATTTTAATTTCTATATTACATTTAATCAATTTTTCTTTTCTAAAAAGGCTAGAAAAACTATAGCAGTGTATAGCTGCCTTTTCCAAATTATACAGTCTAAAATTAGAGGTTCTCTGATAAAACAGAGATTCTCATTAATGTGAATCTCAATATTCGAGTTTTAAAGAGACATAAACATCCATAAAGAGCAAGCTGTCAAAGAAAGACTAATCAGTTTAAAATCCGCT
Source organism: Trichosurus vulpecula (assembly GCF_011100635.1). Taxonomy (NCBI): domain Eukaryota; kingdom Metazoa; phylum Chordata; class Mammalia; order Diprotodontia; family Phalangeridae; genus Trichosurus; species Trichosurus vulpecula. The sequence goes on along the minus strand of NC_050574.1, from coordinate 338,478,948 downwards.
TCTGCACTTTTATACTGAATAAACTATGATAAATGAGTCTTTGTCCTTTGCACCATAGACAGGCAACATGACATAATAGTAAAGGACAGCTATATGACCACAGGCCAGCTGAGAAAGGGCATAGTGTAGGAGAGAGAACACTGGATTTGGAGTCAGGAAAACCAAGGGTCAAATCTACCCTCGCATTCTTAGAGCAGGACAAATTGTTATTCTAAAGACTTATCCTAAGTCATTTAATTTTTCTGAGTGTTACCTTCATTTTTAAAAAACTGGGGAAACTAGAGCACCTATTTCATACCATGTTATCGTGAGGACCAAGTAAGATAACATAAAAGATCTTTGTAAAATTTAAAACCCTATATAAATGTGAGCTATTACTACCACTATTATTATTATAACTATTCTCTCTGGCCTCTACTTTCCTCATTTGCAAAATGAGGATAATAGAAACTGGACAATTTACCTCAAAGTGTTGTTATGAGAAAAACATGCTGAAAACATATGCTAGAGAAAAGTGACTAGTTGAGACATTTGTGAGTAATAAAATGTGAGTAAGTAAATGATTGTCAGAAATCATATTCCAAGAATTAAATGAGCTATTCATAAAGTCCCTCTATATTTTTAAACTTAGGCTTCAGGTACAATTCCATCTGTAAATGGCATTTTTAAGAGCAAATTTAATGTAAGTTAGGGCAAGTAAGTTGCACTGCAACATTCTTATTTTCAATCCTTTGACAAATGGAAAGGTTGCCAAAGATGAGAAAATAAACTATGTCCTAGCACTAGAATTGAAGTGCATTATCAGTTACAAAGATTAAAATACTTTTTAATGTTATAACAAGCTTTAAAAATTTCTTACATACCTTAACATAGATCAAAGGGAGCGTTTGTTTGGCCCGACTATAGTGTCTGGCAACTCTGTATACTGTTTCAGGAACGTAGTCCAGCACCAGATTAAGATACACTTCATCTTTCTAAAAGATTAGAAAACCAAAATTAAGTTATTTTAAAAATACTCACATAAATTGAATATTACCATATCAAATACTATTTATTCAAATTTTCAATTACTCAAAATCATTTGTTATTTGAAACTGAACTATGCAAAATAAATTCAGATATAGCCCAAAAGTCACAATTCTGCTTTTCCCCCAGCACTTAGCACAATGACTGGCAATTAACAAATGTTTACTGTCTGGCTTTAAACAACAAAAGTCAGGGACATAACGCAGAGATACCACTGCAATATTCTAGGTTAGAGGTAACTAGAATATGAAGTACGCTGATGGCAGTGTGAGCAGAGAGAAGGGAATAGATGGGAGAGGTGCTGGGGAAGTAAAAATGGCAATCCTTGGCCACTGAGTAGGGGCAAAGAGTTAAGGATAGCTCTAGGATTATGAACCTGGGTTATTGGAAATTTTGTGATAACATTAACAAAAAAATAGGAAGTTTGAGAAAGGTATAAATTTTGGAGGGAAATTTGAGTCCTGTTTTGAACAAGTTAAGTTTACGATGTCCTGTAACACAAGATTAGAGCTCAAGAGAGAGACTAAGGCTGAATCTATAGATCTGATGATTATCTACACAGAAATGATATCTAAACCATGGGAGCCGATAAGGTCAGCAAGAGAAAGTATTCAGATAAAAAAGAAGTGGGTCCAGGACATTATCTTGGAGAACATCCATATTGAGGAAATTAGATACAGATGATCATCCAGCAGAGACTGAGAAAGAAGAAAGTCTAAAAAACCCAAAAACTCTGATGCAGAGTAAATAGAAACAGGAATATAACATATATAATGACATAAATAAGAACAATTAGAGGAAGATGAAAACTTTAAGATTATAATAAGCATGCCTATCCTCAGAGAAGAGTTATTAAAAAAAAAAGTAGATCCCCTTTGCATCACTGTAGGGGTGGAGAGGGGATTATACATGTGGAACACTGAATATACTATCAGACTCAGTGGGTATATTAGTTGGAATTGCTTATCTGTTTACTTTTTCCTTTAACTGACTCTGTTCCAAGAAAAGAATTTGCTGAGGAGGGGAAAGGAGAAAGATATATTTAAAAATGAGTAATGATGTAAAAAAAAAAAAAAAGGAATCCACAGAAAGGCAAATAAGGCATGAAGGCACGCATCTAAATAATAGAATAAATAAAGGAACAGCACTGTCCGTTCAGGATTCCACCAGAAACCTGTCCAATCCGGAACAAATAGAAGCTGGACACTGACGGCTAAGAACAATTAAAAAACAATTTTTTTTAAAGTTACAAGTGACAAAAGACAAAGGAAGGTAGGACTCCACTGTTTGGATGAGATTGGATGGGATGGGATGGGGATAATGGAATACCGAAAAGACTACACTACCCAATTCTCATTTTGATTCATTTTGACACTATTTTTTTCTTCATAGGAAAATGATCTTTGGACTGAAAAGGATAGAAAATGTAATCCCAAATAAATGAAGCAGTAATCAGACAACATCTAGCTTTCACTCAAGAAGCTCAAGCCATTATTAAGCCAGACAAACACAAACCCAGGTGTGGTTGTGGAGGAGTTGTCTGTGATCTTTTAAAGATACTGGAGAACAGAGGAGTTGGACTTAAGAAACAGGACTAAAAGGTAAACCAATAAGCATTTATTAAGTGCCTGTTATGTGCTGAGCACTGTGCTATAAGCAGGGGATAAAAATACAAAGAATGATAATAATCTCTATGGGCAAATGTCCCCATTTTCAGAAAAAGAATTAAGTTGGTAAAGCATACATCAATGAGCTTAACTTTTATTCTTGGAAAAATTCTAGAACATATTAACATGATAGCTCATGATCAGGAGAAAGCAGTGAGCACTAACTTTATCAAGAATAGGTCATTCACTGCTGGTGGAGCTGTTGATTAAACTACTCTGGAAAACAATTAGGAATTATGTAAGAAAAGTCACTAAATACTCTTTGATCCAATGATCCCAACACTAGGTTTATACCAGAAAAAATGGCTGAACAAACTATAATGTACAAACTACAATAGAATATTACTGTCCTATAAAGAATTATACACATGAAATGTGAAAGAATGTGTATGAAATGAGAGAAAGTTAAAAGGTAAAATCTAAGGGGCAATATAACCTATGATTCTAAAAATGGAAATGAAAATAATGAAAGGCAAAAGTAATCAGGTCAAATACAATGAAAAGTGTTAGCTTCAAATTACTAAGATTAAAACACAATCCTTCCCTTTCTACAAAAATGACACTGAAGTCAGTTACATTCTGATTAACTCATGGACATTTTTTGAGAAGAGACTGGTTATGGTCAAAACAAAACAAAAAATGCTTTCAATAAAAAAGGCCCACATGTTAATGTTAGTAACTTTCCTATGAGATTATCTCTACTTATCACATATACGAAACATATATGTGTAATATGTGTGCATATATGTATGTGTGTATTTTAACGTACATAGTTGTTTGCATGTTATCTCTCTCATTAAAACACGCATGCATTGAGAGCAGGGACTATCTTATGCCTGTCTTTTCAGACCTAGCAGAGTACCTGGCACATAGTAAGCACTGATTAAATGCTGACTGACTACATATTTTGTGTGTGTGTGTATGTATATGTTAAATCACTGGATTACATGATAGTCTTTTTTTGACAAGGTAGCTAGATCAGTTGACAAGAGAAATGATTTTTAAAAATATTTGTGGATATGGGCAAGATAATAGCATGGTCAAGTAGATGTGGAACTCAATGAATGACCACACCCGATGTATACACATTAATAGCTGTCAAATTGAAGGGAGGTCAGTACATAGAAAAGGAATCCATAGGAATCTGCTCCTGTTATTGTTCAGGCCTTTTGACTCTTCATGACCCCATTTGGGATTTACTTGGCAAAGATACTGGAGTGGTTTGCTCATTTAAAAGATAAGAAAACTGAGGCAAACAGAGTGAAGTGACTTATTCAGGGTTATATATCTAGTAAGTATCTGAAGCCAGATTTGAACTCATGAAGATGAGCCTTCCTGACTCCAGGCCCAGCATACTATCCACTAAGCCACCTAACCTGGCTACCTTACAGCAAGATGATAAGCAAAGAAGGTATCCCACTTCTTGGGAAAGGTGATATAATGTTAACAGATGACAGCAAGAAAGGAGAACAATTGAATTCCTGTTTTATTTCTATTTTTTTTCACAAAAGTAAAATTCTTTTAGCCTGGAAACTGAAGAGCAAGGCCAAAAAGGAAATAGTAAGTAAGCCACTTCACGTAAGTTCAGCAATCTAGAAGCAAACACATTACATCTGAGTTACTAAAAAAAGAAAATGCAGAAGGAGATAGTGCAGAAGAAAGAACATTGTATACAGGAATCAAAAGACCTGAGTTGGACTCCCTGATCTTCCATTAGTTCTGTCACCCTACCTTAGTACTTCTTTTTATTTAATCATAAATTTGCTTTTCCCACCCTTTTTGAAAAATGACAGGACTTCACTAGATGATCTCTAAGATTCCTTCTAGTCCCAAAATTCTGTAATATTGTGATGTGATTCTGAGATCATTGTTGTAAATGTTTGAGAAATAACTGAGCAAGACAAAAATGCCAGCAGGTGAGCAAATGTTACATCAGTCTTTAAAAAAGAGGAAATGGTATAGTACAAAAAATTCAGACAATTAAGTTTTATGTAAATCACTAGAAATTTTTTTCTGAATAATGTTAAACAGATGATTTGTGAGCAATAAGAAAACAAAGTGATCACTAGGAATCTTAATGACTATTAAAAATAAGCCACGCTGAATTAATCTAATTTCCTTTTTTTGGTGGTGTAAATAGACCAATGAATTGAAGGAATACTGTTCACATGGTGTATTCTTCTGTTAAATCAGTTGCTGTCATCATCATATCTATGTGGACAAAGCAGAAAAAACAAAGCCTGTTCAGCTCATTAAGTGGATTTACAGGTGAGTTTGATTGAATCTGTGTTAATTTGGAGGATCTACACTGGAATGCTACAGGGTTCTGTCTTTGGCACAGCCCTATAAAGCACTTTTTGATAACTTCAGCCAAGACAAAAGAGGCACGTTTATCAGACTGACAAATATCACAGAGACAGTTAAAATTATTTATTACAGAATAAGGATAGAAATAATTTAATCTACAATGCAGAGTGAATGGCAATACCTAAAGTCCTAATGTTATAGCAAAAGACAAGATGGCAAGGCCCAAGGGACTGAGGTTGTGGCATCAGTACATCTAATGTATAGATAGTATTGACAGTACACATAGCTGAAGCATTCTTCATGATGCCTAACTGCAATGCTACTCAAAAATTTTCAGAGGCTCCTTAATGCTTCTAGGATTAAATACAAAGCCCATAACATGATATTTAAGATACTCCACAACTTGGCTTCTATCTATCTTTAAGTTTTACTTCTTTCAATTAATTTTCAAGCATTCTATGCTTCATACAAACGGAATTGTCCCCTGGTTGTGTGCACTATTTTTTACCTCCAAATATTAATGATATACCATCAGTTCATTCCAGAAATCTGATGCTTCTATATCTCTATCTGGTGAAATTAATCCCAAATGTACATACCTATCCATCCCTGCCTGTTTCACCACCTTCAAGTCCGATAGGCATCTTGAAATCAACATATCTAAAAGAATATTGATCTTTCTCCATAAACCCATAGCTCCTCCAAACTTCCCAGTTTCTGCTGCAGGCACCAACATTCTTGCAGCCACCCAGATTCAGAGAGCCATCCTCAACTCTTCCCTCTCACTCAGAATGCACACACGCTCAGTAGTCAAGCCTCATCAATTCCACCTCACTATATCTTTTATATCTGTCCTGCTGGCCTGGATTACTGTGCTTGTCAAACTGGTCCTACTACATCTAGTTTCTCCCCACTACACACAGCCACCATACTGATATACCTAAAAAGTACCTATCTGACCAACTCACTTACCTGAATGAGAAGAGAACAGTTCCTTCTTATCTCTAAAAATAACAAAAAACAAAACCAAAAACATTTAAAGTCCTTTATATTCTGGATCCCAACTTATATTTCTAGCCTCATTACAAATTACTTCCCTTGCTCCAGACAAACTGGCCTACTTCTAATTTCTAATACAGAACATTTCATCTCCCACCTCGTGCCTTTGCATAAGCTATATCCCTATGCTTAGAATGTCCTCCTTCCTAAGTTTTTGCCCACCAGAATCTCTAGCTCTCTTTAAGTCTTAAGTCAAGAGTCATCTCCTTCCAGAGGCTTTCTTGGGTAACCTGGTTGCTAGTGTCATTCATCCTTCTGCCCCCAAAAAACCTTTTTAATATGTATCGTATTTGCTTATCTATAAATCTGTTGTAAACCTTGGCTCCCTCCCTCCCACCCCCAATAGAATGTAAACTCCTGAAGGGTAAAAACTGTTGCATTTTTCTACATATGTCCTTGGAATCTAGCCCAGTGCCTATTCATAGATGATTATTTGACTGATTTTCTTATTTCAAAGACTTATTTGGATGACACATCCTCCATAAGCTCTACTCACCACACCCCAAATGATTCTCTACTTCTTTCCATTTGCTTAGGGCACTTCTGAATTTGGATTCGCTCTTACCTTTTTAACATCATATGTATGTGTACTGGCATATTTATCACCTCCCATCTCATTAAAATAGATACTAGTAGGACAAAGACTATAAATTTTCAGTTTTGTATCTTTACTACCTACATCTTAAGTAAGTATTGAAAAAAAATTATTGAAGTAAATACTGAGAATTGTCTCCTTAATCCAACTTATTTTGTTCATTTAATAATTGTTAAGGAAGATGGCGGAGTAAGCAGTAAATCGCTGTAACTCTCCCATATTTATCTCCAACCAACCATAAAATAGTGCCTGAAAACAAATCCTGGAACAGCAGAACCAAAAAAAAAAAAGATGGGGTAAAATAATCTTTGAATCCAAGAAACTCAGAAAATCGACAGGAAAGATCTATCTTACTCAGTTAAATCCAGGACAAAAAGCAGTCCAAGACAGGAAGCATCCCAGCAAGCGAGAAGCAAGCCCGCCTCAGTAAACAAGCTGTAGATTCTGAGCCTCAGTGTGGTGGAGCAGGCAGACTCCAACACCAAAACCACACTGTCCCCCAAGTTCTACCAAATTCCTTTTATGACACAAATATGGTGCTGATACAAAGAAGAGCTTAAAAAAAAAAAAGAGAAAGAAAATTATAGTCCAATTTCCCTAATGGATATTGATGCAAAAATTTTGAGCAACATACTTAGAAGATGATTACAGCAATATATCCCAAGGATTATACACTATGCCCAGGCAGGATATATACCAGGAATCCAGAGTTGGTTCAATATGAGAAAAACTATCAACATAACTGGCCATATCAATAACAAGACCAACAGAAATCAAGTGATTATCTCAACAGAAGCAGAAAAAGCTTTTGACAAAGCACAGCACCCATTCCTTTTACTAGATAGAAATCATAAGAAAAAAGAAAGTGTTCCTTAGATGATAAGCAGTAGCTACCTAAAACCAATAGCAAGCATTATCTGTAATGAGGATAAAATGCCTTCCCAATACAATCAGAGGTGAAGCAAGGATGTCCATTATCACCACTTATTTCAATATAGTACTAGAAATGTTAGCTACAGCAATAAAAGAAAAAGAAATTGAAGGATAAACAATGAAAAAACAAAACTATCACTCTGCAGATGACATGATGGTATACTTAGAAAACCCTAGAGAATCAACTAAAAATCTTGAAATAATTAACAACTTTAGCAAAGTTGCAGGATATAAGATAAATACGCACAAATCATCAGCACTCCTTTATGTGACCAACAAAGTCCAGCAGCAAAATCTTACGGAAGTGAAAGTTGAAAACTAAAAATAAATATTTTTTTTTAAAAAAGGAATTTCAGACCTCTTGATCCAAGAAGTAAAATACTTGCTGATGATAATAAGATGAAGGGTACAATTATAGGAGTAAGCCATGAAGAGACTAAGAAATTATTTGAGGCAACTCCATCAACATTAAAGCTTCTGCTTCCCACACCAATCATTAAGCATGTATTAAACACTATCTATGGCATGGTACTATGCCAAGTATGGGAATACAAATACAAAGAACGAAACAAATCCTACTCACAAGTAACTTACATTCAAATGGGAAGGATGGATACATACAGGATAAATATGAGGCTAATAAATATAAAATAGTTAAATAAGTTGGGGGAAGGTCCACTAACAATTGAGGGAATCAGTAAAAGGTTCAGGTAGAAGGTGGTATTTCAGCAACTTCAAAGGGGGGAGGGGCATGGAGAATGACTACATTCCAAGGAATGGGGGACAGCCAGTGCAAAAGTCATGGAGATGGAAGATAGAGTGCCCTGCATGTGGAACAGGGAGAAGGCCAGTTTGGCTGGAACATAAAGTGCTCAAAGAGGAATAATATATAATAAAACTAGAAAGCTGTGGTGGGACTAGGTTGTGAAGGGCTTTAAAAGCAAAAAAGGGGGTTCTCTTCTATACTAAAGGTAACAGGGAGCCATTAGAGGCAATCAAAAAGGAAAGTGACATAGGTATATCTGCACTTAAGGAAAACCACTTTTGCAAAAATGTGGCAGATGGATTGAACAGACAAGATATTTGCAGAGAAAGACCAGGCAGGAGGTGATAAGGACCTGGACTAAGGTTGCAGATATATGGTGGAAAGAAGAGCTTGGAGGTAAGAAATGTTGTAGAGGTAGATATGGCAAAATGCAGTCACTGTGGGTGAGGGAAACTAAAGAATCAAGAATAATGCTAAGATTAACAATCTGAGATATCAGAGTCTTTGACAGAAACAAGGATGTTTGGGAGAGATGTAGTTTAGGGGGAAAAAAAAGTTCCATTGTAGAGAATTAAGTGTGAGGAAACATAGGGAATTTAAAGCAACAGTAACAATTACAACTATTTGGGATCTAAACTTCTAGTGACCAACTTGGCTATCACACCCTTGGTATAGTTTTCACTATCCCTCATAGAGAAATAATACAAAAATTTCCAAATAAAAGAAGTGTAGGAGTTACTACATGACCCAAATGTCCTCTGAAAAACTATTAGTTGAACAGGATCTTAAAATATAAAAATAATGCTAACACTTACATGATGACTCTTTACCAAGCTCTTTTATTTTACTCGTAACTGGCTAACTATTTATTCATTATAATGATATTTTATAAACTGTGACCATAATTTAATAGAATGTTTCAACAACAAAATCCCTTGACTAATTGGCTAAATTACTTCTGATCTCTTTTGATCACTATCTTAAAAGGGTTTACTAAGAGACACTGTGACATACATATGTGTCTGTCTACATGTACACATGATGTGCCCAAAATCTTGGTGTAGTTTTAAGATATTAAAGACTCCAAGCCTTTTTACTTGCTGTCCCACATGCCCAGAACTCTCTCCCTTCTCATCTCTGCTTCTTAACTTCCCTGGCTTCCTCCAAGTCTCAGGTAAAATAATACTTTCTTTATCTAAGGCTTTCCTTATCCCTCTTGATGTTGAGCCTCTATCTCTCTGTCAATTCTCTCAATTTATCTTGGATATACCTTGGTTGCACTTAGTTTTCTGCATGTTGTCTCTCCCATTAGACTATGAGCTCTTTGAGAGGGACTGTCACCTTTCTTTGTATCCTTCACACCTAGCACAGTGTCTGGCATATAGCAGGCACTTAATAAATGTTTGTTAATTGACTTTCTCAGAATCAGATAACTAGGAGAAACTTCAAGGCATCTAGTCCAATCCATATTGAAACAAGAGTGCCTGTGCAATATTTCTGACCTTTTCATCCCACCTTGAAAAACTCCAACAATGTTAACTCGCTATTCTGGCAACCTGTTCTATTTTTGAACACCCCTTTTTGGTTAAGAACTATTTCTATAGATCAGTCCTAAAACTGCCTCTTAGCAACTTCAAACCACTATTTTTATTTCTGCCCCGTGGGACTAAGTACAGTAAGTCTTTTCCATATGACATCCTTTAAATACTTGAAGAATAAATACTATCCTATCCTTCCTGAGTCCTCTTCTCTTTGTTAAATACATAGAACTCATTCAATAATCTTCTTTTATCTTGCTTTCCAGTCCATTCATAATCTAGCCACCTATAGAACACTCCAGCTTTTTTAAATCTTAAAATGTGGTGCTGGAAATAGGATACTCTTTATGTAGTATGACTAAGGTGGAATACAGAGGAACCTACCTCATTATGGTCACTATTGCTTCTCGTAATGCAGAAAAACTTGGCTGCCATTCAAACTCATGACTTATCTTGAACTTGCAATCCATTAAAACCTCCAGATCTTTTTTCAAAGCAGCCAACTGGCAGTTCTTTTGCTCTGACCCTGCAAGTGGGGTTACAGTGGAACTGGGTTTTCAGCCCACAGATCCAAGCTGAGACCTGAAGCAAAATAAGCCAGGTAAGGAGTTCAGGTCAAAGTCTATAGTTCTATCCTTTGAAAACAGTAGAGCCTTCCAGCCAAGTGACAGGGGCAGGGGTCAACAGTAGGCTACTAGAGAATAGGCAAGACTCCAGTTGTTTGACTAAACCGAAAATGGGCTCAGGAATTTGTACAACTCAGATCTAGAGGGCACCAATCAGAATTAGACCTAGACCAACCAGCTTAGAGACACTATAAGTTTTCATGTCTGCAGCCTGAGCCACCTCCTTTAAGATCTTTGGAGAACAGAGAATTCATTACTGAGAGAAAACAAGAGTAGAACATCAGAAAATACAGATCATGACCAAACTCAATTCCCTCTATAAGTATTCAGAGCTCAGATCAAATACAAAGCCACAGTTAGAAAAGTAATAGTGGAAGAATAAGTAAACAAAAAGACAAACACCTTTAAAGAACTAAAATAGAACCAGGAACATCCAAGAAACAACGTGAGAAGACAGTAACTCAATAACATATATAAGTAAAGAATCAAAGAAAAAATACAGCTTGCCTACAAGCTGTGATTTAGACACACAACTAGAATTCCTGGAATACTATGAGTGAATTGAGATCTCTAGAAAAATTAGTAAAGAAATAAAAGCACTAGATAGTAGGAGAATCAATAGCTTAATACAAAACCTAAGACAAATAGCAAACTCTCTGAAATTAGACAGACCAAACAGAAATTAATGACTCTAAGGAACAAATGATTAAAACAAAAATCAAAAGACTGAAAAAAATGGAAGAAAGTATAAGTAGTTCATATAAGAAACAACAGACCTTGAAAACAAGTCAAAGAAAATAAAAGATACCTAAGAATCATTGGCCTACAAAAAAGTAATTACTCCCCCCACCAGTCACACACCTGGAGTACCACCATATCTCAAGAAGTCATTAAACTGCCCAAAATTAGAGGGCAAAAGGCAATATTAAAAAAAAAATCCATTGGTAAGCTCCTGAAACAATTTCCAAATGAAAAGTATCAAAAAGGCCATAGCCAAAATCCAGTGCTTCTAGATCAAAGAGAAAGTCAACCAGAAAGAGAATTAAAATACTGGAGAGCTATAGTCAAGATCACACAGGATTTGGCAGCTACAACTATAAAGAAGAGAATGTAGAACACAATATTCCAAAAGGCAAAGTAGATTCACAACCAAGAATAACTTTCTCAGAAAAAAAAAAACAAGCATTATCTGGGGGCTAGGGGAAGAGAGAGAAAGACCTCTAATGAAATGTAGGACTTCTAAATATTACTAATTATAAGATGAAAGCTGAGGAGAAACTCTGAAGAGAAACTTAAAAAGGGAAATGTCTGAACAAATTTGAAAGGGACTACACAAGAATGAAGCATATACATTTTAAAAGAAGATGAAGAAAACAAGTGTCCTCACAGAATTCTAATGTGGACAAAAGGCCTGAGAATATTTTGTTACTGTTGTTCATATTTTAATGAACTTAAAAGAGAGAGATAAAGACTACACTGGAAAAGGAAGAAGGAGGAAGGGCAGGGGGTTGGGAGTAGGAACTACTAATACAATCCGGGTTTGCAAATAAAAGATAAGAAGTAGGGAGAATGAGCATCACCTAAATTTTAAAGGGGGGAGGAATAACATATAAAGTGGAGCTGGTGGTGGTGGTAAAAACAAAACAAAACAAAACAAAAAACCCCACCCTATTAACAGGCAAGGTAAGGAGAAAGATCACCTATCAAAGCCCAAGGTCTTAGGGACAGAATCCACATTCTAGCAGGAGAAGGACAAAGAGAACTGTCCAGAGTACAGGTGACATGGTTTGGAAATGGCTTGGGTGTGCATTCTCAGTTTCAAACATCTGAGTTACAAATGAAAAAGGCTCCCAAGTTAGAAGCTAACTGCATATTAGAGTTTTTGGTTTTTCCAAGCAATTCAGGTATAAGAATTAACACAAAAACTAAAGCAGACTGGTGTTTCTTTACTTGTCTGCCATATTTTCTCTTTCTTGTACTTTTTATTTATTTTGTTATTTGTATGGCCACAGTGATCTGAGGGAATATGACAGAAAGTTAAGAAATGATTTCCATAACAGTAACTGGTCATTTCCTGTCAGTTGAAATATTAACAATTTCAATTTCTGCAATTTTGGGGGTTTCTGCTTGCTATATCAAATACTTCTTGGCTTTTTTCTTGAAGTAAGAAATCATGATATGGGTATAATGCTTCTGGTGTAATCCACAACCCATTGGTCTTTCCCAGCTTTTACTCTTGAACCCTATTTTCCCATGTATTTTCCACTCCTCCCCCACATTAAACTCACCAAGTATTGAAGTAGAAGGTGATTTAATTTGGAGGATTTTATCAAGTTTCTTAAAGATTTTTTCACCTTCCTATCATCTTGCAACAGATTCTGGTATATAAACTACATTGTTTTCATAAGGTTTTTTTTTTTTTTGCAAATGTTTATCACAAGCAATGTGATAGATGACCAAAGCTCCTCTGAATGATTTCTTATTGTTTTTGGACACACGATAAAGCAACTCTATTAGCTCTTTTATTAATATCTCCAGAAGAGTCTGTGAGCTATCCTTCTATTTAACTGCAACTTTATCTTATATTTTCATTTAAAGCAAGTATGTCAAGATCAATACAATTCTATTTCTTCACTTATATGTCCAATCTTTGGCTACTAGACAACAATCTCCCATTTACAGCAATAATAATGATTATTAATGATTATAGACAGCCTAAAAACAACATCGTTTTTAGCTTCCTCTGCCCCCTATCACAGCAGAAACAAGAGGAGCTCTGCATAGGACTGAAGGTCATTACTTTTTCCCACCACAATGTATATTGTCTATTATCCAGGCTATGACATGCAAGTGGTGGACTAACCCCACAGTTGGTCCATCAACAGATATGACTTGGATGAACTGGCCCAAAATGAAAGAAGAGACCAAGTTACATTTCCTTTGAGAAATAACATAGAACCTCTAAAGTTTCCCCCTCAATAAATCAATAATTATTTAATTCATGCCTACCATATATCAGGCATGGTGCTACATGCTGGGGATACAAGTAGTCAGTCAATAAACATTTAACAGTGCCAGGCACTGGGCTAAGCACTGGGGATATAAATAAAAAAAAGCAAAAGATAATCCCTGCTCTTAAAGAGGTAACAGTGTAATAGGAGAGACAACATGTAAACAACTACACACAAACAAGATCTACAGGAAACATTGGAGATAACCAATGTAAGGAAAGCACTAGAATTAAGAGGGATAATTATGAGGTAGAGATGGGGAGGAAGAGCAGTCCAGGCATGAGGGACAGCCAGTGAAAATGCTCAGACTGGGGTAGAGCCAAGATGGTGGCAGGAAAACTGAGACTTGCTTAAGCTGTCCCCGAAATACCTCCAAACACCTGCAAAAAATGGCTCTGAACAAATTCTAGAGCTATAGAACCCATGAAATAACAAAAGGGAAACAGGTCTCTAGCCTAAGATGGCCTGGATGGTCACTAGGAAGTGTTTATTGCACCATGCTGGGAGCAGAGCTCAGCCCAGCATGGACCGCAGCAGGATAGACCAGGCGCTGAGGAGATCAGGCAGAGCTTTGCTGTGGCAGCTACCAGACTTCTCAACCCACAAATACCAAAGACAAATTAGCAGGCCAGTAGGATAACTCCTGGATCTGGATGAGAGGAGTGCTACTGCGGCTGCTTCCAGAGCTCCAGCTGCAGTTGCTTCAGGCCCCAGGCCCACCCAGCAGCAGATCAGAGCAGGAGTGCAGGGAGCACTTCCTGGGGCAGAAGCAGGGTTCTCTTCCTGAACCCTGCTTGGATCTGAGTCATGGTCCTACTTGGCGGTTCTGGGGGGAGGAGGAGCGCTGGTGTAGCAGAACTTGCAGTGACAGTGAAGGAGAAGTAGCTCTGAAAACAGCAATGCTTGGACCCTAAAGCTTGGGACAATGTACTCTCTACTCTACAATCACTCATACACTGACAAAAAGCTCAAGGGTCAAGTAGTTGGCTGGGACCATAACAAAGCAGCAAAAACAGATTCAGACCATAGAATCTTTTTTTGACAACAAAGAAGATCAAAACATACAGCCAGAAGAAGTCAACAAAGTCAAAGAGCCTACATCAAAAGCCTCCAAGAAAAATATGAATTGGGCTCAGGCCATGGAAGAGCTCAAAAAGGATTTGAAAAAGCAAGTAAAAGAAGTAGAGGAAAAATTGGGAAGAGAAATGAGAGTGGTACAAGAAAATCAGAAAAACAAGTCAATGACTTGCTAAAGGAGACCCAAAAAACATTGAAGAAAATAACACCTTAAAAAATAGACTAACTCAAATGGCAAAAGAGCTCCAAAAAGCCAATGAGGAGAAGAATGCCTTGAAAGGCAGAATTAGCCAAATGGAAAAAGAGATCCAAAAGACCACTGAAGAAAATACCACCTTAAAAATTAGAATGGAGCAAGTGGAAGCTAGTGACTTTATGAGAAATCAAAAAACTATAAAACATAACCAAAAGAATGAAAAAAATGGAAGACAATATGAAATATCTCACTGGAAAAACCACTGACCTGGAGAATAGATCCAGGAGAGATAATTTAAAAACTATTGGACTACCTGAAAGCCATGATCAAAAAAAAGAGCCTAGATAACATCGTCCAAGAAATTATCAAGGAAATTGCCCAGATATTCTAGAACCAGAGGGTAAAACAGAAATTGAAAGAATCCACTGATCATCTCAAAAAAACAAACAAACAAGAAACAAAAAACTCCTACAAATATTATAGCTAAATTCCAGAGTTCTCAGGTCAAGAAGAAAATATTGCAAGCAGTCAGAAAGAAACAATTTGAGTACTGTGGAAACACAATCAGGATAAAACAAGATCTAACAGCTTCTACATAAGGGATCGAAGGGCTTGGAATATGATATTCTGGAGGTCAAAGGAGCTAGGATTAAAACCAAGAATCACCTACCCAACAAAACTGAGTATAATACTCCAGGACAAAATATGGATTTTCAATAAAATAGGGGACTTTCAAGCATTCTTGAAAAAGAAAAGACCAGAGCTGAAGAGAAAATTTGACTTTCGAATACAAGAATAAAGAGAAGCACGAAAAGGTAAACAAGAAAGAGAAATCATAAGGGATTTACTAAAGTTGAACTGTTTTGGTTACATTCCTACATGGAAAGATGATATTTGTAACTCATGAAACCTTTCTAAGTATTAGAGTAGTTGAAGAGAATACATATGTATGTGTGTGTGTGTGTGTGTGTATAGACAAAGGCCACAGGGTAAGTTCAACATGAAGGGATGATATCTAAAAATAAATAAATACAACTAAGGGGGGGAGAGAGAAATATATTGGGAGATGGAGAAAAAGAGAGATAGAATGGGGTAAATTATCTCACATAAATGTGGCAAGAAAAAGCTGTTATGTTGGAAGGGAAGAGGGGGCAGGTGAAATGGAATGAATGAATCTTGCTCTCATCAGACTTGACTTAAGAAGGGAATAAGATATACACTCAATTGGGTATCTTACCCTACAGGAAAGTAGGGAGGAAGGGGATAAGAGAGCGGGGATAATAGAAGGGAGGGGGGATGGGGAAGGAGGTAATCAAAAGCAAACACTTTTGAAAAGGGCCAGGGTCAAGGGGATAAAATTGAATAAAGGGAGACAGAATAGGATGGAGGGAAATATAGTTAGTCTTTCACAACATAACGGTTATGGAAGTGTTCTGCATAATGATATATGTCTGGCCTATGTTGAATTGTTTGCCTTCTCAAGGAGGGTGGGTGGGGAGAGAAGAAGGGAGAATATTTGGAACTTAAAAGTTCTAAAAACAAATGCTCGAAAAAAGTTGATTTTTAAATGCAACTGGGAAATAAGATATACAGGCGATGGAGTATAGAAAGCTATCTTGTCCTACACGAATGTAAGGGGAAAGGGGAAAAGGTGGAGGGTGGGTGACAGAAGGGAAGGCAGACTAGGGAAAGGGACAATCTGAATATATACCATCTTAGGGTAGGGGTAGGGTAGAAATGGGGAGAAAATTTGTAACTGAAAATCTTGTGGAAATCCTCCTGACTTTAGGGCCGGTGCTCTACTCACTGTGCCACCTAGCTGCCCCCGATCTTGTGGAAATCAATGTTGAAAACTAAGAAATATTAAATAAAGAAATAAAGAGGGAAAAAAAGCCAGTATTCACACCGTAAAAAGAAAGAAAAGAAAAAGAAAATGCTCAGACCTAGGGAATGGAGTGTCCTGTGACAGGAGTTTCAAAGAGAACAGTATCACTAGTACATTGGGGTGGGTAGTATAAGAGGACTGGGGGGAGGAGAAGAGACAGATTATGAAAGTCTTTGAAAGCCAAACTAAGGACTGTACATTTGATCCTAGAGGTGACAGGGAACCACTAGAGTTTGACTGGGGGTGAGGGCTGGGAGTGGAGGGCAGGTAGCAGGCAAGTGGGCAGTGGGGGAGAGAAGATTGACATGGGCAGACTTGTGCTTTAAGAAGTTTGCTTTGACACCTGGCTGAAGAATGGACTTCAGTTGGGAGACCAACCAGAAGGCTATTGTAGTAGTCCTTATGTGAGGAGATGGAGGTACGCAGTAGGGTGGCAGTAATGTCAGAGGAAAAAGGGGAGCATACATGAAAGATGTTACAGATATAAAATCAAGAGACCTTGGCAACAGATTAGGGGAAAGGATAGTGAGTTCAGTTTTGGACATGTTGAGCTTAAGATGTCTACTGAACAAAGTATAAAATGGTCTCTACTCAAAATGAGTTTACATTCTAACGGGGGAGACCACAAATACAAATAAAAATATGTAGCATAAAATAGTTAACACACACATACATAAAGTCATTAAATATAAGGTTCTATGGGAGAGAGGGCACCAGTGGTTTGGGTGAATTAAGAAAGATTTCCTGCAGAAGATGGTATCTTAACTACATCTTAAAGAAAGAAAGGATTCTCTGAGGTAAGGAGAGAAAGCATTCCAGGCATGATGGATAGCCACTGCAAAGGCACGGAGGCAGGAGATGAAGAATCCTAAATGAAGAAAAGAAAGAAGGTCAGTTTGGCAGGAGATGGCCAATGGATAATTTGAGCACTCCACTGGTACCCCCAATGTCATAAAAGCCTCAGTACAAAACGAGGACCTAATGTGGAAGACTTACAGGACATGAACAAGAGTTACATTGAATAGAAAGACACGGGTAAAAATGCAATGTATAAGTATTCACATTAATGAGACCATAAATACATCAAAATATCAAACATTAAAACCACATTCAATATAATTTAATCCTTCTCAATGATTCAAGAAACTTCAAGATATTACACTGAATCATCCCCTAACCACTGTACTGTGTATGTGACCAAGTTCAGAAAGACTGATGTCTACATATATACCTATATATGATCGTATTCCATGACCCTTACCTTTAGGCAAGTAATTTTAAAAATCACCCAATGCACATAGCCTTCTGTATCCTTTTTGAAGATCTATAGAGCCTATAACCTCCCTGGGTTCAAATTCATTTAAATCCAAACATTTATTAAACATCCATTAATATAATGCACTATGCTATTAAAAGACCATGATGAAATATTCCATACCCTCAGGGAGTTTACATTCTAAAAAATAAAATTTATATTACATTTAAGCACATGGAACTCCTGGCAATCTCTTCTTTCTATTTCTACAATGAACAGAATTTAAAAAATAGAATTCTGTCTTGGGGGGGTGGGAGAGGGAGAAAGTCTGGAACTCAAATTCATGTGGAACTGAGCATTGTAAACTAAAAATAAAAAATCCTAATTAAAAAATAGAATTCCTCCAAAGTAAAGGCAAAAAGAACATATAGTTTTAAGGGGAAGGGACATTTTTTTTACTTTGAATATCTATGACAGAATATATATACATACATGCAGATATATGTATGTATGTGTACACATATATAAAAATTTGCTTTCTGGGACATCTTCCATGTTTTTAGCCGAAGGGGAAAAAAAGGAAAGGAGAAAGACAAGAAGAAGAAAAGAAGGGGAGGAAGAGAAATAGAAATAGCCAGACATAAGGGAAGAGGAACAATAAATAACGATAATGGACATAAGGAATGATAAAAAGGTAAGATCTAAGATTATTAATCAAATTTAAATCATGGTAGTAGATATGGTATAGTAAAATACTCTCCTCATGCTCTGAATTTGTCATGAACACAAGTATCACAATTCATATACTTTGTAGGTACTCACAAAATCCAACTAATCTCTAGTCAGAAAAAGATGGCCACCTGTCTTTTTCCAATTAGTATCCCCTAAAAATCTTTTCTCTATTAATTTAAGTAAGTATACATTGCTCTAGTGCAATAAATATTAATAATTACAACTCAAGACTAAGGCTGCAATTATGCCACATCTCAAGTCTTTGGCCTTTGTCCTCTGGGTACCTTGGCTTTCATCCCTTCTCTCTCCAGTCATAGGCTAGCAACTAGATTATTTATAGTCCTGAGGCTTGGGAATATGGCCAAAAAGAGGCCTTAAAGTGGTAAGGGTAGGGTGGGGCACCACAAAGAAGAAGTAAAATAAATAAATAAAAGTGCTACCCATTTAACTGATAGGTGAAGGAACAGTGAAGGAAGTTTGTCCAGTGGAGCAATCTTACTGCATTTGGATTTGAATGGAGCTGAAATCAGTGACAAAGTCATTAACTCTGGCAAAGTCTTTCATGTCTCTCTGTGTGGCTTTAGTTTTACCAAAATGTTAAGTTAAAATATAGGATAGGGTCCCTTATCCAAATTGCTCTTCTTTAAAAATATAAATGCTGCTTGGCAGACACTGATTTCTTCCCCTCCCACCCACCCCCATCCCAATATGGAGGATGTTCCAAAATCAACGCAAGCTTAAAACTACACTGAGACTTCGATAATACTCTCTATATCATAAGGTTTCCACTCATCCGAGTCTGGTGCCCTCCTCCCCTCCCAAGTTTAGAAAAACAATCCCTTTGACAGCATAGGGCTTTATATTAAAAGATATTCATGAAATTTCATAAAATTTTAGATACCATCTCA
Source organism: Trichosurus vulpecula (assembly GCF_011100635.1). NCBI lineage: Eukaryota > Metazoa > Chordata > Mammalia > Diprotodontia > Phalangeridae > Trichosurus > Trichosurus vulpecula. The sequence goes on along the minus strand of NC_050574.1, from coordinate 338,459,367 downwards.
TTCCATACCTCACAAAGTACCTGTAATCAGTAAGAGATAGGCATTAATATGATTGCTCAAACCTGCCTCCATCTACGTCACCTATGCAGCAGTGCCATCTCTGTGAAGAGAAAAAGCTCTGAACTTAGAGAGAGGGTCTGAGTTTGAATTTTGGCTCTGAGAGTTATCTATGTAGTCTTGTATAAAGCATTTAACTTCTCTTTAATTTCCTCATAAGTAAAATTGGATTGTTAGACCAAATGATATCTAATGTCTCTTCTGGATATCAACTCTAGTGTGCCAAGCGAATTAGCTTCTCTACCTTACAAATTAGAGATCAATGAGTGTCCTCAAGGAAGAAAGAAGGCTGTGGAGAGGATTTTTTGGGTAATCTAGGGGGTTTCTCATGTGAGAAACAAAAGAAGGAATTCTGTTTCTACAGCTTGGAGTGATAACAGAATATAAGTGAGAGGTGACTGGTTCTAATCAGAGCTGTAACCTAGCAGAACTAGGCTTCTGATCACGTAAAAGGTCACAAGCTTGTATGCATGCTTAACGAGCTGTTTGAGGGGGAACATATCAAGTAAGAGAACATGAAATGGGTGGTTTGGGAGGTTGCAGCTAGCCAATGGAGAGCAAGGGGAAAATCTGAATTGGGAAAAGGATAAAAAGCATTGCATCTGTCTGAGTAGGGGTACAGGGAGCTACCCATTCTCAGTGAATATAAAATAAAAAAGACCTTTCTTGGCTTCACAATGAGTATTGTTCTTTTTAGAGTGAGCACATTTCTCATACTCATCAAATATAGTTTGCTTTTTCTTTTTAGCAACTTTCAAAACCTTTTTCCCAATGGCTGTGAAACTTGTTTCTGTAGAAGCTCAGTAATGCATTGGAAAAAAAATCAATTAAGGGACACATTCAAGTAAAAGAACAACTTACTGGTCTTCTTCCTTAGAAAAACATAAAATACTGGGCCCACTGGGCTTAATTCAAGGCATATTAAAATTTTTTTACTTCTAAAACATAACAAGCTTCTAAAAAGAAATGGGAGTGAAAGTGCAGTGAAAGAGAAAGGTGGTTGTAAAATTTGAAAAGGGGGAGAGAAACAAGAGTAGAAAGGGGGAGACAGCATATAAGGAAAAAGAGGAAAATATATGAAAACAGGGGAGAAAAGGTTCTGAGGCAAATGTTAGGAGGTAAACTAGTTGTTCACTTTCCAAGTCAGCTATGATATTTTAAAACATAAAATGCCTCACAGCACCATTAACAATTCTATAACTTCTTAGATAAACGTGGTGGCCAAGTCAGTTTTCCAAGAAAGAAATTATTTTCTAAGTTGCAAAAGTAGTAACTTGAGTTTGATCCTAACCACAGAATGAATTTGAGACATGGATCCAGTCAGAGGTTCTTGTCTCTCACATGAGCTGGTCGAACCTCAAATGCCTTTTCTAGCTGTCCCCTTGCAATGAAGCCGGTTGGGCTTCCCCTTCTTCCCTTCTTCCTCAGCTGAGAGTATTTAGATGAGTATTTAAGGGTACAGTAGAACCCTTTGCTCATGACTGATTTTGTGTGTACAGTTCAAGCAGTGAGCAGACAATTCTAATTTTTACTTTCCTACCTGAGGGTCTTACACTTACATCTGTTTACCAAATACCTGAAGAATGTAAAATTATATGTATTAAGAGGATCACTTGAACACAGTAGATGCCTCTTAGGGGATTTTTTTTTAAAGAGGGCAGTACATAAATGCCAGAAGACAATAGTACTTTTACTTCCAATAGAATGATATGATTAAAGACATTAGGTGCAGTTTCAGTCAACATTTATTTGTAAAAGCTAAAGTAGCAAATGGGGCAGCTAAGTGGTGCAGTAGATAGAGCACTGGGCCTGGGATCAGAAGTGCTGAATTCAAATCTGACCTCAGACACTTGGTGGTTATGTGACCGTGGACATGCCACTTAATCCCAATTTGCCTCAGTTCCTCATCTGTAAAATAAATAGGAGAAGGAAATGGCAAACCACTCCAGAATCTCTGCCAAGAAAACTTGTCCATGGAAGTTATGTAGAGTAAGAAACAAGTGAATAACAACAACAAAGTAGCAAACAGGCCCTGCCCTCAAGGAGCTTCTAATTAAATGATAGGGAGACAGAATTGGGAGAAATATGTATAAACAAGTAATACAGAATATGATTAAATGAAAAAAAAGGTACAGAATACTATAAATTAAATTTGAAGAAGTTTCCAGAAAGCCTCCCCTGATTCCCCCCTAGGCTGAAAGTAAAGATACCACCAGGGTTAATTCTTAAGGGGAAAGAGTATTAGGAAAGCCCATTTTTGGCTAGTGGACAGCATGAAAAAAGGCAGAGTGTGAACAAGGGACAGTGAGCTGTCCAGCACAGCCAGAAAGGAGCCCAAGAGGAGAAGTAGCAAGAAACAAATCTGGAGAGGTAACATGGACATGAGAATAAAGAAAACAATAAAACGACTAATTAACTTTGTAAACAAAAAGGCGAACTAACTCCATGTCACATCAAATTCAGCTGAAGGAAATGGAAAGGAGAAGTCTCTGGGGGCAGACGATGGAATGCATAAAATACCGTATCTGAAGGATTGTCGAGGGGAAGAAGGATCAGAATTGGCTGGGGGTGGGAGGTTGGCACCAAAAAATGTAGCACTGGAAGCTGAAGAGGCAGATTTAGGCTTGATGCAAATAAAAACTTACTAACAACGAGAATGATGTAGAAATGTAATGAGGTAGCCTAAGAAGGAGTGAGCTATTCAGGCAGAGGCTTCATGACCAATTATCAATAACAGGGCAGAGAGGATTCTATTATAGATTAGCCTAGATTGTGTGTGATGTTTCTAGGTTCAAACAGCCTCTTGATGTGCCAAGAACTGATACTGCTGGTTGTTTAACCTCAGTTGGATATTGTATTATACAGACAACACCTTGCAGAGAGTCAACCAATCATTAAGTAGTCAGTGTTTTAAAAATGTCTGCTCAATTGCTAACTAAGAAATCTCAGGACAAGAGGATAAGGATCTTTAATTGAGCAAGCATTTGCTGTAATTTAATAAACACATAATCTGCATATGCAAGATGTTCTGTGCTAGCCTATACTTGAGACTGTCTAAGAAGTAGCTGTATCTATAGCAATCTGTACTTAAAACCATTTATTTCTTTGGGATCTATCAACATGTACAGAGGTCTGTCTTACTAGTTTTGGCTTTGTTTCAGCTCTGCCCTTCTCAAACTAAATTCCCCATAAAAGGAAGAAACTAAGCAGCAGGAAGAGTTAACTGCCCAAGATTACTAGCAGTATACTCAGTACTTCAGAAAATATCTCCTGCCTCGGACTCAAGTAACTTTTTTCCTTTTCTCCGAAATCAAGCCAGCCTAGGTATTTTCATCCTCAGTGAGAACAAAGCAGTATTTTTTTTTTGCCCCATTGTGCATTCATTAGATTCAACTGTGCTGAATACTAAGGTTTGCATGTAAGATTTTACTTATTGGCACATTAATTTGATTTTGTTTATGGTTATTCAGATGATGGTGACTATGATAATGACAACTATAAAAACTGTGTAATATATGTGACCACAAGTTGAGAAAATTTAGCACCTACCAAATACCTAAAAATACATGACCAAACAGCCAAAATTATACACTGTGGAAGCACAGTATCACCCTGTCCTTCAAAAATAAACAAGGAATCCCTGTACTACAAATATGAAACCCAAAATGTATTTGAAAATTCAGTAGATAAACTCAAATATAATGAGATCATCATCAGAAACAAAACTGTTGCCTATAATCACCCAGTCATAATGCTGACCCATAAATTTTTAAGAACGATGTTTTTTAATAGATCTTGCCATATCAAATGGTCACATCCAATCTTTGTGCAATGAAAAGTTCTCAAAAATAGAGACCTAAGTATATAAGAAATCAAAACCAAGTAATAAGAGGATAAAGTACATTATCATGCCTCTCATCCTGCCTGCTGTTGGGCCTGGAAAACATGTGCTTACACATTCTGATATTGTTGCTGTTATAAAAAGCAGTCATTTTATCCATCTTGTGTAATGATCTACCATATATTAAACAACAACAACAAAACACTGAATAGTGAGCTCTCTCAGGTAGACCATCTCTCATTCAACCAAATTTAAGATGAGAAGAATTAGAATAGCAACAATAATAAAACCCTGAAGATCAGGGCAGCAACTCTAGCTTTGTAAGTGCTAAGACTCCTAAGTTTTTAAAATTAAATATAATATTTAATCAATGACAATCTACTTTCTATCCCTTCTACTACATGTCCAACCCTTCTCCTAATGGGAAAACAAGAAAAGCAAAACCAGAGTTACAAATATGTATAGCCAAGCGAAACAAATTTTCAATTTGGGTCATGTCCAAAGAAGATATTGTCCCAATCTATACTCCATCTGGGGGTGGGTAGCACATTTAAATCATCGTGAGTCCTCTGGAATTGTGGTTAGTCACTGATCAGAGTACTTAAGACTTTCACAGTTGGTTACCTTTACAATATTGTTGTTACTGTATAACTGCTCCATCACATCCACATGCTGTAACTTGTCAATACATACCCCACCTCATTTTCTGATTCTTTGCCACGGTAAAAGAAATGCTATAGAAGTTTTTGTACACATGGGTTCTTTTCCTCTTTCTTTGATCTCTTTGAAGTATACACTTGGTAGTGGTATTACTGGGTCAAAGGGTATGCCCAATTTAAGAGCTTTCTAGGCATAGTTCCAGAATGGCTCTACCAGTTTATAGCTCTACCAAGAGAGCATTATGTACCTGTTTTCCCACAACTCCTCCATTATTTGTCCTTTTCCATTTTTATTGACTTTGCCAATCTTAGGGGTATGAGGTGACACATCAAGAACTTTTACATTTGCATTTCTCTAATTGATGGCGATTTGGAGCATTTTTTCCTGTCTATTGTTATCTTGGATTTCTTTTTCTAAAAACTATTTATATGCTATGAAGATGTATCAATCTGGGGATGGCTCTTAGTCTTACAAATATGAAACATCAAGTCCTTATACATCATGAAGCTTTATCAAAGAATCTTGCTGCAAAGATTTTCCTCCCCCATTTACTGTTTCTCTCCTAATATTAGCTGTACTGGTTCTGTCTGTGCAAAAACATTTTAAATTTTATATTAAAAAAAATTATCCATTTTATCATTTGTATGTCTCTTTAAATCTTGTTTGGTCATGAATTTTTCCCCTATCCACAGATCTGACAAATAATTTCTTCTTTGCTCCTCTGTTTATGATGTCACTCTAACAGCTTTTATTAAATATAAAGTTCTAATTGCAATAGCTGGGATCTTTGGGCTACTGTATTCATTTTTGTCTGTATATTATATTCCTAACCTATTCCAATCATCCATCATCATCACCATCATCATCAGTATCATTTATATAGTGCTTACTATTTGCTAAGCACTGTACTAAGTGTTTTACAAATATTATCTCATGTGAGCTTCAATACAATCACGGGAGGCAGGCACTATTATTAGACTCATTTTACAGTTAAGGAGACTGAGGCAAAGGTTAAATGACTTATCCAAGGTCAAAAAGCTAGGGTATGAACTCAGGTCTTCCTGACTCCAGGTTAAGTTCCTATCCACTGTGCCACATAGATGCCTAGATCAACCTCTCTATTTCTTAACCAGTACCAGAATGTTTTGGTGATTATGGTTTGTGGTATAGTGTGAGGTCTGGCACTGTAAGACTCCTTTCCTCCCCAATCTTTCTCATTATTTCCCATGGGATCCTTGACCTACTGCACTTCCACGTAAACTGTGTCATTTTTTCTACCTTTATAAAGTAATCCTTTGGTAATTTGATGTTTATGCCACTAAGTTAATAAACTTAGTACTGCCATTTTTATTATATTGGCTTAGCTCACCCATGAACAATTAATATTTCACCAATTAGAGAGATTTCTATTTGTGTAAAAAGTGTTTTGTAGTTATAGTCATATATTTCCTGTGTACATCTTAGCAAGTAGACCCGCCAGTGTTTTATTCGATTAATTTTTTGGTTGACTCTCTAGGGTTCTCTAAGTGAACTATTATATCATCTACAAAAGCAGTAACTTTGTTTCCTCTATGAAGGAAGGTTTTCAAACTAACTCAGGACTTTTTAAAATAGAAGTTAAACAAGTTACTTGCACTCACGGAATGCCACTACTTTTCTGAAGCTCAGTAGAAGCAATGCACATATCAAAACTGTTGAAATATAAATGTGTCCATTTAATTAAAGCTACTTTTTTTCTGAAAGTAAATACTAACAAATACAGTGGTCAAGTGTAACAATTGGAAAGAATGATCTTGGTTAAGAAATGTCAAAAATGGATAGATGTCCATATGGATGTCTCAAGAAATAATTCTTTGCCTCTTGCACAACTCCTCCCCTCACCTCTTTTCAGCTTACTTATACTATTCTATAACACCATCCTTTCAGTTGGTGAAGAAGATAGGAATACTCTGTAGTAGAGTCTCAGTTTATATTACCCTTTCTGCTAAAAATCCCTTTCTTTTCAAAGTGACAATACTTTACCCTTCCCCCAAAAATACTAATAATGGACTACTACGTGAATCAACAAGTACAAAGTAATATATAAAATATTCTATAATGCATTAAGAACAAACAATAAAAACTTCCTTCGATCCTTTAAATCAGAGAGAAAACAAAGAGGGAGAAACTTAGGCCTTTGTCACATTTTCTCAATTTCTGATATTTCATATCAGAGAGGCAGATTAGTATGACAGAAAACATACTGGATTTGGACTTCAAAGGCCTAGGCTCAAGTGCCAGATCCACAACTGTGGATACCTCCATTTGCTCATCAATAAAATGTAGATAATCCAGAATAGGGATGTCATAAGGATAAAAATAATAATAACCTAAAAACATAAAAACCTATAAAGTTTTATTAAAAAATAACATGGTTTTATTTTAATTAGCACCAGCATTTATAATATGCCAGACTCTGACTCAATGATTCCTATAGTACCTGTTTCTCTCTATTTACATTTTCTGCATGCATTACAATCATACCTACCTTCTCTCCACTGGAGTAGAAGAAATAACGCAATCGGACTATGTTACAGTGATCTAGCTTTCTCATGATCTGGAGTTCTCTGTTCTGAAAAAAGAGATATGGAAGAATATTAGAAAAGGGAAACTAACAAATCATGATGCACTGTAAAATGGTGATTCAGAAAACAGCAAGCACTAAAAATAGCCTAGCCTTATGATATTTGCTGTCAACAATACAACCTTTCTAACTATGCTTGAAAACAAAATGTCTTTCTTGTACAATAATGAACAAATAAAAGAAATTTGGCTATATTTTTACTTGTAAAACTAGGAATAATGAAACATTTTACAGAATCAAGTTTTACAACACAATTTATTCTCCTATAAACTGAAAAAGCTGAGAGAACTTTTTAGTAAAAGGGTTTGTTTTTAGTTCAGAGCTTTTGGTGAAAGTGTTAAGATGCAGGACTTAGGAACTGAAAATTACTGGTGCTGTTAGGAATTGTAGTTTCCACTTTTAGTAGTCCCCAAATCATATTGTCTCTTTGTTAACAAGAAAAAAATCCTTAATAGTACAGCAAGAGATCTGTGGTAACCTCATTCCTGCTACTATTTAGAATTCTACACTGGACTAGGCTGGCTGCTCAATAACAAGGATGGCATTACAGGAACCTAAAATATTTATATCGCTGAGGTTTCAGATAATATACAGTAAGTATACTCCTTCACTTTGTTATAAGAGCATAATTTCATATGCATTTACAGAGATGCCTTCATTAAAGCAGCATTCTGATTATATATATCAGAAACACTGTTACTAGATATAAAAAAAGATAAAACTATAAACACAGGAATGTATTCTAATACAGCAGAAATAAAAGGAGAAGAGTTTCCATGAAAAATTCAATTAAACATTTACATACCAATTGTGTAGAGAATACTATTACATTTGGAGGAACACATACTTGTATTGCTGTGTATGTCTTGTGTAAGAAAAAGGTTGGATTAAGGACAGAAGAGGTAGATTGCTTGGGTAGATTTGGAATAGGGCAGAATGGAATTCATGTCCTGGAAGAAACCAGTGACAGCTAAGCACATGAATCCCTGTCCCTAAAAGATCACTAAAATATACCTCAAAATGCTGAAGCTAAGAAAGCCTGGAAGATAATGAACTATTTATCATTACATCAATTCTCATTATTCAGAAAGTTTTATATCAGATTGAAATACAGAGCTGCCTGATGTATAATGCTGTTTCCTATTTTAGCAGGGTGAAAGGGTTGCTTTTGGAAGAAATAGTACAAAAAAGTACCTGGAGATACTGGATAAACACTAATTGTGCCTGGAGTTGTCCCTATTTTCAACTACATGAAGACAAAGAGAAGTTTGGTAGACTTTTCCCCTATGCAGTCATATGATGAATATTATAACTGATTCACATGATTGATGAAGATTTTCTTCCCTTTCTTTTTCTAAATATGACTTTGTCATATAGAACCTTCATTCACAGAGAAATCACTAATCAAACTTATAACTATACTTTAAATATACTAACTTATACTTTTTTTTCTAAAAAAGGAAAGAGTCATAATTGTTCCTTGTGGTCATAAAAGCTTTTGTGGAAAGCCTAAGTATTGCCATCCATTCCGCTAACATTCAACCACTGTCTTCAAAAATTTGTTCAAATTTTTTTCAATTTATTTCTAAAAGTCCCTGCACAAAAATGTCAGAGCAGTAAATACAGGAAGAAATAAAGTCAATTCAAAATATAAAACAACTATCAGGTACCTTCAAAAGAAATGTGTTTTTAGACATAAAAATACTTAAATGAGGAATGAGGGGAAAGGAACAGTTCAAATAAAATAGGAAAATATTAAAAGAAGCAAAAGCAGAAATGTCAGGGGAAAAGTCATTCTTCAAAACCGCAAAAACAAACTAGAATTTTCTCAGAATGCAAATGAGCAGGTACATTAAGCTGAGTTAAACAAATGTTCATTAAGTATTCATAGAAAATGTAAATGTTAAACAAATATACTTAATGAAAGATTATTACACTGAAGGACAAAATGTTATAAAAAGAAAACACAGGAAAACACAAAATTACACAGCTAGAAAAAAATTTGTAAACTATGTGTATGAAACTGTCATTTCTAAGAACTGGAATACAGCAAGATAAATTAAGAATTATTAGTCTCCTGGAAATGTCAAGATGGCAACCTTTGTCACATGAACCTAAATTATGAAATGATTTTATGAATGAAAATGAAATTAGGCATGAAAACTTCTCAGAATTACCGAAAAGGAGGGTACAGTTACAAATTATCAGAATATAAAGCATGCCAATGGGGTAAATCTCAAATTCAACTCATCCAGGGACACCACTGTCAAACTTCAAGAACACAATAAAATTCTTTTATTAAGAAGCACAAAATAAAAGCGTTGATTTGAATGATGCTTTTCTACAAAAATGAGAAATAAAAAACATATGACAAACCTCATGTGAAAAAATATGACTTCATCCCCAAATCAGCTATTTGCCAAAGCTAAGCATTTAAGAATCAGAAGAATTTGTAAAATCAAAGTCTTTAAGCAGAGGCCAGAGAGCGTAGAAATTCCTACAACTGATGGTGATAAATACTTAAGATCACCTATTTGCTTGCTTCAGTGTAATCAATATGAAGGTAAAACAAAAGAATCGTATTGATTTGATTAAGAAATTAATGATTCACATTGACTACAATAGCACAAGGGAAGAGAAAAGGGGATTACATGAATAGTCCAAATGGATGAGAGAAGTGGGTTATAAATTTTATCTTGGGGAGAGGGGAGCAAGGTGGCAGAGAAAAGGCAGGTACTTGCCTAAGCTCTCCCCCAAATCCCTCAAGAGATGTTTAAATAATTCCCTAAAATAAATTCTGGAGTGGCAGAACCCATGAAAGGACAAGGTGAAACAATTTTCCACCCCAAAACAACTTAGAAGGTCAGCAGGAAAGGTATGCAGCACTGGGTTAACAGTGGAGTACAGTCCAGCACAGCCCAGACTCTAAGGAGGTTGAACAACTGGTCAGAAGGAGATCACAAGGGTCTCTTTGCTGGCATGGGAGCAGGGGTGGTTGCTCACAGACCACAGCACAGGCCAGGAGAGCTGTGACCACATAGCTCCTTAGATCACACCACCTTGGAAGAACTGAAAATTTATAGATACCTAGAACTAGCTCTGAAAACAACAGCAGGAAAAATCTGAGGCCCCCTCAACCCCAGGAGCAGAGCCCAACTTCAACATAAAATTAAAAGTCAATAAATAGGATAGAAAAGTGAGGAAACAACAAAAAGGGACCTGACAAGAAAAGGTTACTAAAATGGCAGGAAAAGAGTAAACAATTCCCAAGAAAATGTTAAAAGAGCTACATCCAAAGCTTCAAAGAAAAAATGTGAATTGGTCTCAGAAGGAAAAACAATTCCTTGAAGAGCTCAAAAAGGATTTTAAAAATCAAATAAGAGAGTTAGAGGAAAAATTGAGTAAAGAAATGAAAGTGATGGAAGAAAATCATGAAAAAAAAAAGTCAAGAACTCAGTAAAAGAAGAACAAAAAATACTTAAGAAAATAATACCTTAAAAACTAGAATAGACCAAATGGTAAAAGGGGCATAACAATTCACCGAAAAGAAGAACTCTAAAAAGCATAACTAGTCAATGGGAAAAAGATGTACAAAAATTCACTGAAGAGAACTCCTTACAAAGCAGAACTGAACAAATTGAAAGGGAGATACAGAACCTCACTGGAGAAAATAATTCCTTAAAAATTGGAGATACACAAGTGGAAGCTGATTTTTCCAGGAGACAACAAGAAACGATAATGGTAAGCCGAGCCAATTAAAAAAAAAAAGACAGTTCTACCTAAATTAACTTTTTTATTCAGTTCCATACCAATCAAACTATCAAAACGTTATTTTCTGGAACTAGAAAAAAATAGTAGCAAAATTCATCTGGAAGAACAAAAGTTCAAGATTAGCAAGGGAATCAATGAAAAAAATGTGAAGGAAGATGGCTTAATAGTACCAGATCTCAAATTATATTACAAAGCAGTAATCATCAAAACAATCTGGTACTGGCTAAGAAATAGTGGTGGATCAGTGAAATAGATTACTAATAAATGACCACAGTAATCTAGGGTTTGATAAACCCAAAGATCCAAGCTTTTAGGACAAGAACTCAATATGTGACAAAAACTGGTGGGAAAACTAGAAAGCAGTTTGACAGATATCAGGTATGGAGCAACATCTCGCACTGTATACCAAGATAAATTCAAAAGGGGTACATGATTTGCACATAAAGGGTGGTAACATAAGCAAACCAGGAGAGTATGAAATGGTTTACCTGTCCAATCTATGGATAAAAAAAATTCATGATTAAACAAGAGATAAAGAGCATTGCAGGATATAAAATTGATAATTCTGATTACATGAAATTCAAAAGATTTTGCATAAACAAAACCAATGCAGCCTAGAATATAAGAAAAGTATTAAACAGGGGTGAGGGGGGGAGGGCGGCAGCAGGATTTACAGCAAGTTTCTCTCATAAAGACCTAAGTTCTCAAACATATATAGAGAACTTAGCCAAATTTATAAGGGTACAAGTCATTCCCCAAATGATAAATGGTCAAAGAATATGAACAGGCAATTTTCAGAAGAAGAAATCAAAGCCATCTATAGTCATATGAAAAAATGCTCTAAATCACTACTGATTAGAGAAGTGCAAGTTAAAACAAAGCTGAGGTGCCCTATTATACATATCAGATTGGCTAATATGTCAGAAAAGGAAAATGACAAATACTGAAGGGGATGTGGGAAAACTGGGACCTGAATGCACTGCTGGTGGAGTTGGGAACTAATTCAACCATTCTGGAGAGCAATTTGGAACATTGTCCAAAGGGTTATAAAATTGTGCATACCCTTTGACCCAACAATATCACTACTAGGTCTGTATCCCAAAGAGAAACAAACCAAAAAAAGAAAGAAAAAGACCTGTATGTACAAAAACCAGTTATAGCAGCTCTTTTTGTGTTGGCAAAGGACTGGAAATTGAGGGGATTCCCATCAGTTGATGAGTGGCTGAACAAGTTGTAGTATGTGATTGAGATGGAATATTGTGCTCTAAGAAATGACAAACAGGATGCTTTCAGAAAAACCTGAAAAGACTTACATAAACTAATAGAAGGTGAAGTAAGCAGAACCCAGAGAACACTGTACACAATAAAACAATATTATATAATGATCAACTGTTGATGACTTAGCTATTCTCAGCAATACAATCATCTAAGGACTTATGATAAAAAATGTTGACCATCTCTAGAGAAAGAAATGATGGAGTATGAGTGCAATTTCTTTATTTTTCTTGTATGTTTTTGGTCTCTATTTTCTTTCACGACATGACTAATATGGAAATGTTTTGCATGACTGCACATGTAAAACCTATATAAAATTAGGTGCTTTCTCCATGAAGGGGAGGGGAAAGAGAAAGGGAGAGAATGTAGAACTCAAAATTTTAACAAATCAGTGTTAAAAAGTTTTTACATATAAGTGGAAAAAAATTTTTAAAAGATGGTCAACAGTAACATTTCCACACCCCCCCCAATATTTTTAAGAATTCTTGGCCCAAAGTTTTTTTTTCTTGTTAATTTGTTTTATTACGAAAGGCAATGTGACAAATTGGTCACACCCTTTTTGAAATGAGAATTTCTGTTTATTTCTGGATTTTCATAAGAGTTCCACATGCACCAAAGAGAACAGTATAAATCAACCCTAAATCATCTGCCCTAGTCCCATTCTGCATGTACACAGTACTTTATGCATTTGCTGAATTGAAAGAAACCCAAGAAAATAAGTAAGATCATCGATAAAGAGAGATGGCATCTTAAGTCAGTGTTAAAACAGGATTTCTTTCATAGGTCACTGATATTATTATGATGGCATGAGGGCTAGCTTGAACACAAAAAACCATTATTTTTCTGTCTAAACACACAAGTAATAGAACATCTGAATATTTAGTAAGCTTTTGTGATATTGCTGTAGCAGGACTTTGTCTGTGAAGTAACATTAAGGTCCTTTTATAGAGCAGAAAATAATAGCATATTAGAACAGGATAGAAACACAACTGAAAGTGCATACACTTATGACGAAACATAATATTCATGAGTAATCATGAATGACAAAGAAAAGCCAAGACTTCACTGTCCATGGTGGACAGTGAGGTTGGGAACTCATAACACGGACCTTAGAAGCTAATGAAGGTAGTGGCTATTAGTGTGGTAGGCCGTGGAGATGACTGAGGCCCTTGGATTTGAAGTTTCCTCTCACTGTGTTCTACAAAGATGCAGCACTCTGAACCTCAAAAGTGGTACAGTAGTGGCAGCAGGGTGGGGTCCTAATCCCAGGAGATGGAGATCAATTCAAGGACCCTGGTAGAGACAAAGCAAGGCCTGCCACCCCACCCAAAGACAAAGCAGGAAACCTGCTCCATGCACAAAGATCCAATGAAAGAACTACTAGAGAGATAAGTAAACCTAAGAACATAATGAGAAATATTCCAGATCCAAATACTACATAGGTTCCACATTTTGGTTACAACAGATCCAAAGGTACCTATTATTACAACTTGGAAAGTGAAAAAAAAAAAAACAAACTCCTTAACAACTGCAAGCAGAGACTCAAAAGAAAAAAATACTCTCCATAAGGGCTACATGAATACCTAGAAAAAATGAGGCAAAAGATAAAAAAATGAGGCAAAAGATCAAAAAATGAGTAAAAAATTGGAAGGAGAAAAAGCAGCTTAGAAGAGAAATGACAAGACTTACAGAAATAAAAGACTTCCTGAAAACTAGAAAAAAACAAACAAATCAATGACTCCATGAAACAAGAAATAGTAAAACAAAATAAAAAAGAAACGTAATGGAATAAAATGTAAGGTATATAATATGAAAAGCAACCGACCTAACAAAGAGATCAAGGAGAGCTATTTTAAGAATCACTGCACTCGGGGACAGAGTGAAGATGGCAGCTGGAAAGCAGGGACTTGCATGAGCTCTCCCCCAGGTCCCTCCAAACACCTATAAAAAATGGCTCTGAACAAATAACAGAGGGAAGCAGGACTCCAACCCCAGACAGCCTGGATGGTTGCTGGGTCAGGTCTATCGCACAGAGCTGGGAGTGGAACAGAGCAGAGCCCAGCGTGAGCCTTGCCAGGACCAACCAGACCAGAAGCCAGGCTGAACAGGCCACAGGGCCCTGAATCCGTGAGCTGTGGCAGTTATCAGACTTCTCAAACCACAAACGCCAAAGACAACAGAGAAGGTTAGTGGGTAGAACTGCTAGAATGGAGTGAAAGGAATGCGCAGTCGGCCCAAACCCCAGGGTGCAGAAGTGGTGCACCTCTGGGGCTGCTTCCAGCCTCAGTTGCTTCCGGCCCCGGGCCCACCAGGTGGGAAGAATTAAGTGGCAGATATGGGAGTGCAGAACCTGCTTGGATCTAAGCTGTGGTCCGGGTCGGTGGTTCTTGGGGGAGGAGGAGCGCTGGTGTGGCAGAACTTGCTGTGCTGAAAACAGCAGCACAAAGCCCCTAAAGTTTGGGACAAAGTACTCTCTACTCTACAAGCAGTTATACCTTTACAAAAAGCTCAAGGGTCAAGTAGTTGGCTGGGAACATGGCCAGGCAGGGAAAACAGACCCAGATTCAGAATCGGACTTTGGAATCTTTTTTTGGTGATAAAGACGACCAAAACATACAGCCAGAAGAAGTCAACAAAGTCAAAGAGCCTACATCAAAAGCCTCCAAGAAAAATACGAACTGGTCTCAAGACATGGAAGAGCTCAAAAAAGACTTGGAAAAGCAAGTAATAGAAGTGGAGGAAAAATTGGGAAGAGAAATGAGAGTGATGCAAGAAAATCATGAAAAACAAGGCCATGACTGGCTAAAGGAGACCCAAAAAAATACTGAAGAAAATAACACCTTAAAAAAATAGACTAACCCAAATGGCAAAAGAGCTCCAAAAAGCCAATGAGGAGAAGAATGCCTTGAAAGGCATAACTGGCCAAATGGAAAAGGAGGTCCAAAAGACCACTGAAGAAAATACTACCTTAAAAATTAGATTGCACCAAGTGGAAGCTAGTGACTTTATGAGAAATCAAGATATTATAAAACAGAACCAAAGGAATGAAAAAGTGGAAGACAATATGAAATATCTCATTGGAAAAACCACTGACCTAGAAAATAGGTCCAGGAGAGATAATTTAAAAATTATAGGACTACCTGAAAGCCATGATCAAAAAAACAGCCTAGATATCATCTTTCAAGAAATTATCAAGGAGAACTGCCCTGAGATTCTAGAGCCAGAGGGTAAAATAGAAATTGAAAGAATGCACCGATCGCCTCCTCAAAAAGATCTCCAAAATAAAACTCTTGGGAATATTGCTGCCAAATTCCAGAGCTCCCAGAAAGAAACAATTTGAGTATTGTGGAAACACAATCAGGATAACACAAGATCTAGCAGCTTCAACATTAAGGGATTGAAGGGCTTAGTTACTAAAGTTGAACTGTTTTGTTTACATGCCTACATGGAAAGATGATGTGTGTAATTCATGAGACCTCAGTATTAGGGTAGCTGAAGTGTGTGTGTGTGTGTGTGTGTGTGTGTGTATATATACATATATATATATATACATATATATATATATATATATATATATATAGAATCAAATTAAGGGATGAGAAAGGAATATATTGAGAGGGAGAAAGGCAGAGATAGAACAGGGTAAATTATCTCACGTAAAAGTGGCAAGAAAAAGCAGTTTTTTGGCAGGGAAGAGGGGGCAGGTGAGGGGGAATGAGTGAATCTTGCCCTCATCGGATTTGACTTGAGGAGGGAATACCATACACACTCAATTGGGTACCTTACCCCACAGGAAAGTAGGGGGAAGGGGATAAAAAAGGGGGAAAATAGAAGGGAGGACACATGGCAGAAGAAGTAATCAAAAGCAAACACTTTTGAAAAGGGACAAGGTCAAGGGATAAAACTGAATAAAGGGGGACAGGATAGGAGGGAGGGAAATATAGTTAGTCTTTCACAACATGACTATTTATGGGAGTGTTTTGCATAATGATACATGTGTGGCCTGTGTTGAATTGCTTGCCTTCTTAGGGAGAGTGGGTGGGGAGGGAGGAGGGGAGAGATTTTGGAACTCGAAGTTTTAAAAGCATATGCTCAAAAAAAAAAAAAGGTTGTTTTTGCATGCAACAGGAAAATAAGATATACAGGCAATGGGGCATAGAAATCTATCTTGTCCTACAAGAAAGTAAGGGGAAAAGGGATGGGGGGAGCAGAAGGGGGGTGATAGAAGGGAGGGCTGACTGGGGAAGGGGCAATCAGAATATATGCTATCTTGGAGTGGGGGGGGGGAGGGTAGAAATGGGGAGAAAATTTATAACTCAAAATCTTGTGGAAATCAATGCTGAAAACTAAAAAATATCAAACAAAAAAAATCTAAAAAACAAAAAAGAATCACTGGACTCCTTTGAAATCATGATTTTTTAAAAAATAAAATCCTGGACATTATATTATCAGAAATCATAAGTGCAAAATGCTCCAGACCACACAGTTAGTTAAACACCTATGGCCAAAGTTGAATTCAGAATTTCTGGACCCCAAGTCCAACAATTTAACTGTATCACCTGGCAGTCCATAGTATTTCATGTGTTCTTTCATGTACTCATTTCTCCAGCTTTAGCTCCTGAAATGGGGCTTTGTGCCAGGGCCGGCAAGCTTTGCCCCCTGCTGCATTTCTAAGCGGTGGTAATTTACCCTATTTGATCTTGCCCTGCATCCTCTAGGTTCTTATGATGACCTCCAAATCCCATGCTTAAGGCTATCAAAGAGATGCAAGGTTCAGACTTATCTCAGACCTTGTTGGAGGAAAGGAGCTAAGAGCAACAGTAGGCCTTTGCCACTCCCCAGTCTTTGGTGTTGGAGTGTAAGGATTCTAACTGTTTCCCCAATGGTAACTCTCTCTAGTCCCTGCAACTTTGCCCCGTCACGAGACTATGCCCTAGCCTCCTTCCTTAAAAAAGGATAAATGTTGCCAACAGCCCTTCAAATTTCCTACCCTGGGATAAATTGCCCCTATCTCCTCACCTCTTACCAAGCAACTGGAGAAGAGACAAATTAGGTATGGAGAAAGAATACAGTAAAATGATGAAATGTCAGCATTTGAAATCAGGGTGGAAGAACACTTAGGACTGATGATGAGATTAAATTCATTTGTCTCTTCATATATAAGTTCAGATTAGATACCCTAAATTGAAATCAATACAAAAAGAACATTGTTGGGCTGCTCTACTTCAGAAGGAACACTGTTATTCCTAAGTATTAGGAGAATAAGAATGAATAACTTTCCTGTGATAGCATGCAGCAAAGTAACACTGTCTCAGGTATACTGTGGCTTTTCTCATCATCTCTTTCAAGCCAGGTAGGTATATTTAGCACAATTCTTAGAATTCTCTCTTTTGCTTTTTCCAACTGGTATTTTTAGAAAGTTACACAAACTCTACTTTTTAATTAAATTTTTATTAATAACTTATCCTTATATCACCTTCACTTTTAAACATTTCCTTCATGCACAGAAAACTACCTCTAGTAAAAATAAAGCTCAATATACTATTTTACAAGATTTTACTTAGCTCTCTTCTGTTTGCATAGAACAGAGGCACATATATAAGAAACATATATTTCTAAGAGAATTTATATCTCTGGAATCACAGGATCTTGAAGTCCTTTCTCTTCTCGTTAAGTTCTGAGCAAATCTGCAGCTGGACTCCTTGTTTCTGTCTTCTCTTTATATGTTAGATCCCATTTCTCAGGGTTATTTCCACAACAGATCCTGCTCCTTAAAACTGCTCCCTACCTGGAGTCTTCTCTGCTTCCCTGTGCCCATATCTGTCTGGAGAGTACATCTCTGCTTCCTGATTCATATCTTAAATCTCTATGCAAAGCACCACGGTCAATAGGTGGAAGCAGAAAGGAGGAGAAATCCCCTCCTTCAGGTATAGGTGCTAGGATTACATAGAAAGCTGCTACCTACCTGGACTCACTCTATTCTCCCTCATTTTTACGTCAAATTCTCACTTTCTCTATATCCATACAGCCACTGCTTTAGTTCAGGCCCTCATCGTCTCGGGCCTCGACTATTACTGCAATTGCATTCTAATTGGTCTAACTCATTTCTCCCCACTCCAATTGATTCTCCACATTGCCGTCAAAGTGATTTTCCTAAAGCAAATGTTTGGCATCACCCCTCCTCCACTCAATAAACCCAAACGGCTCCCTATTACTTCCAAGACTAAACACAAATTCCTTCTTTGTTTTCTATTCAAAGCTCTTCATAACCCGACCCCTTTGTACATTCCCAGTACATTAATCCCCTCCATGAATTCTATCATGTAGCTGCACTGGCCTATTTGATGTTCCTCACATTTTACAAAACTCAATCTTTAGTCTCTATGCCTTTGCACTTGCTGTGAACCCTGCCTGGAATGTTCTCACCTCTGTCTCTTAGTTTCTTGGTTTCCTTCAAGACTCATATCAAAGGCCTCTTCAGGAAGTTTTCCTCAGTGACCTCTGGGATTGAGTACTGTCTTCAGGAATGGCTGAAGAAACCGGGAATGTTTGTCTTGAAGATTTGAAGAGTTAAGGGGAGCATAAAAATTGCTTCAAATGACATGAAGGTGCAAAATGGATTATATTTATTTCTGTTTTGCTAAGAGGCAGAAATAGGACAAGTGATTAAAGTATATGGAGACAAATTCTGGTTCCATAAAAGGCTCATTTACAAAAATGTAGGAGGATCATGACCCACATCTGAAGGGGAAGAGAAGGAGAGTATGTGAATAAACTTGGGAATCATAGGTCCTTCAAATATTGAAGTACAAGGAAGATAACAATTCACGTGATTTTGGATGGGCCGTGGAGGCAAATGTCAGGACACTCTAAAGAGTGAATGTAGAGGCATGTTCATGTTTGCTACTTCACTTGGGTTCTACCTTGCTAAACGTTAGAGGTTTTATATACAATTTCACAGCTTATTTTCTATGTTTACTTGTTTTTGTGCTACTTCCTTAACCCTGTTCCAACCTATACCAGCCAGCTTTACTAAGGCTCTTTCCAACTCAGATCAAACCTCTGATGAACCTCCCTTCTAATCATAAACCAGAAGAAACTGACTCAGACCAATCTCACCTATTTTTCTGTCCCTCTCACAAGCCCCTGTTCTGCTGTGACACCCAGACAATACTCCTTTATATCTACACATTAAATTTAGGTTTACATCTTTACAAACATCCCCTTACAAATAAGGAAGTTGAGGCACAGCATAACATTAACCAAGGTTTTACAATTATTAACGACTCAGAATTTGAGTCATTAATAATGAACTTCTGAAGGACTGGCTCAAAACAAAATGTGAAATGATAATTTCAAGTTTAAAAATCTCAACTTCTACTGATTGTGTTACTAAAAATATACAGATGCTCTGTGGAAGAATGGGTGAGAAGAAAGTGAAGGGGGGGAAAGACACTTCAGAGAAAAACACAGTGAGAGCAGCTCCTAGAAAAGTTCAGGAACCTTGTAGATCTCGTTATTATATTTTGAAGCAAGCATCAGGACATTTTTAATTTTCTCAATTTAAACTCTCAATTTTCTTGAGGGAAAACAAAACAAAACAATGCTGAATATGTAAATTGAGTGTGTAAATTGTTTTTACCATAAACAAAAGGTCACTTTTTATATGCCACACAGTAAGCTATTAAGATCCAAATAATTCTTTCCAACAAAACATCTCCTTTACATATTGTCATCATTCTCAGTAACATCATTTTCAAATGTGAAGAATGAAAATATAACAATTTTTACCTAGAATACTCTACAAGCTCAACAGATATGAAAGCAAATGAAGGCTGTGCAATGTTTTAAAAATATTTTAAATGTTTAAAAATGTTTTTGAAATTTAAATGTTTAAATAGTGAGCTGTCTTTTATTCAGAATGACCAAGGAGATATATTGATTATTTCAACTGCTATAATAAATACAATTTAGTGTGTGGAAAATTACAAGGTATTTTGGATCTTTGCGCTGCTTCAGGGTCCTCATTAATATCAACTGTCACTGATCATTTGAGGAAGAAGCATAGCATAGTGGTTGGAAATTTGAACTTGATGTCAGGGAAGATACAAGATTTAAATTTTAGCTCAGATACTCATGAGTTATATGACCATGTCATGCACTCATCCTTGAGGGGCTCAGTTCCTGTAACAACAATGTTGCTAGCAGCTGTTTTGGGAGTGAAAGACCAACAACAAGAGCACACAGAAGGCTGCCAGGACAGGTTCTTTGATCTGCTTTTCTAAGGAAAACAACTTTAAGGGGCTAACAATCTCAGTTTAATTAAACATACAGTTCCCTCACCTGTAAAATGAAGGAGTTGGACTGTATCTAGGCTTCTGACATCCATCCACAGCTTTTGATCTATGATCGGATTACATTTTGGTTATTGTGTTCGGTTCTGGGGTCCACATTTTAGGAAAGATCTTGACATGCTTAAGTTCAACCTTCTAAATCAAGGGTTCTTAAAACTATTTTGAGTCATGGATCCCTTTGGAAGTCTGGTGGACACAATGGGACCCTTCTCAGAATAATGACTTGTTGCCTACATTCATAAATGAAAGAAATGTTAAATTTCAGTTAGAGGCTGATGAAAATAAAGATACAATTTTTTCTTTCTTAGGGTCTTTCTTAGATACTTAGGGTCTACAAAACCTCAGGTTAAGAGCTCCTGCAGTAAATGAAGCTTTTCCTGACTCCCTCTGCTACTTTAGTAAAATCACATTTTGTACATGCCATGTACATTTTTTTACATATGTATGTTGTCTCCCCCATTAGAATGAAGTCTCCCTGAAGGCAGAGATTATTTTGCTTTTTACTTTAAGCTCCTAGCACAGTGACAGGCATTAAATATTTGCTGATAGACTGACTGGTCAGGGGATTCAAATGCTGCCATAGAGAAATTGGAAGAATTGGTGATGTTTAGCCTGAAGAGAAAACTTGAAGGGTAGCACATGATGGCTTCAAATACTTAGAAGATCTTTATGAAAAAAAGGATTTTTTTTTTCTGCTTGGACCCAGAAGGCATAACTAGGAGCAACTGGTAAAAGTGACAGGCAGATAGAATTTGGCTTAATATAGGGAAAAACCTAACAAGCCTAAATAAGAGTGTAATGAGTTGTTCTAAGAGGTAATGGGCTCCCCATTTCTGGAAATCTTTACCTAGAGCATGGATGACAGCTTAGTGTTAGTAAAGTTATAGATAAAATGTAGTCTTCTGGAGGAGACTAGACAAGATGACCACTTGAGGTCTCTTCCAACTCTAAAATGCTATAATTCTAATAAGTTAGTAAAATAAGTGAACAATTAAGAAGATATTGTAAAAGTCTTATTTGAAAATTAAAGTCATGACTAGGAAGGAAGATAGTGGACCAGAAAAGTGAATTAACTTTGATCTATTTTAGTAAGTTTTATGATTGGGAGGGAGAGAATGGGAGTGGTCTGGAGTTAGGATCTCATTGATGTAGACAGCTCCCAAGGAGGAAATTCCACAGTTCAACGACTGTTCTGCAACTTGTCTTACAAGAGTTGCCTTTGGCACTGAAATATCAAGCATCTTACCCAGAGCCACACAGCCAGTATGTTATCAAGATGCTGAACTTGATTCAAAGACCAGTTCTCTATCTACCATACAAGGCTGATTCTCTTATTAGGAATTATATCTGTATCTAGTCAGACTAATGCAATGGAAAAACTCCATACACTCTAATTCTTCAATATAGTGTCCTAAGTAATTTGAAATAGAACTTACCCATTAACAGAGTATTATTTCACAGGCTGACATAAAATGCAGAACAAAGTGAGCATATAAGAAACACTTTTCATTACAAAAGAAAAACTTGGATTTGCTTAGTTTTCCTAAAAAGAAAGGGATTAATCAATTTCATCACTTCTAGTTTTTTGCATCAATTTTATACTATATATACTTGCAAAAAAAATCCCACCAAATTAAAAATCTCTCCAGACTATTTTCACAATTGCTAATAGAAGTGAGTAATGTTATTTTAAGAAACATAACTTTGCTGTCTTTTTAAATTATGTTATGGAAATGCTTAATTTATTCTCTAAATTTAAAATTAAATTAAAAAAAGTAACTATTGATATTAACAAAATACCAAACTTGGAAATAAAATATCTGAAAGGTAAAAACATAAAAGTACATTAAAATGGCCTATGCTTCCAACACAAATTTGGTTATTTTGTGTATATACAATCACACACAATCTGAGGGTACAGGGAGCACACTAAGTCCTAACGTGTCTGGAACTAAAGTGAACGGCTGCACATAAGCCACTGAGATTGAAGCAGTGTTTCTGTCAACAGGTAGAAAAAAGTTCATTTTGGGGGGAAGAGGCTCCCAAATATATGGCTTTTTCCTCCTCATAATACTTTATTTCTGATTGTTCTGATCTGGTGGCAGGAACATCTTTTGTTGTTATTGTTTCCCTGTCCAGACTTGTTATTTTATAGGCCTATGTAACTCCCTGGTGAGTAAACGCCTTCAGATTAGTTACTTTTCACAACTTAAGTCTTAGTGAGTTGCCTGGAACATGGATAGATTAAGTGATTTTCCCAGGGTCACATAGCCAGTCAGTGTCACCAACATCAAAAATACAAATAAACACAAAATGCGCTGAAAAAAACTTTGGGTGTAAACAATATATAATAAGTATAATTGCATTAAGCAAAACAAATGTTTATTGAGCACTTAAGTTGCTCAGCAGGATGTTCAGAACATTACAAGTTGATACAAGCTTGTTAAATTTAATATGTGGAAATTCATGTTTGTTATTTATCAAGTTCATAATTAAGAAAACTCAATGTTTTAAATGCATTTTTTTACTACCTTGGTAAATTTAATATAGACTAAAAAAAGTAAGCTATAACAGAAGTTAACAATTCCTTTTAATCCTTTTTTTGTATTTCATATATTAAATATCTGCATTTACTGATGATTGCTAAGCGCATACTTTTAAAAATTTTGGTTTTATTACTTACTTTCCCTAAATACCTTCAATCAGGCTTCTGAATCACTCTACTAAAATCTCTCACAAGGTCGGCAATAACTTCCTAATCAACAAATCTAATGGTCTTTTTTCAGTATCCCTCCTCTAGTCAACACCTTTATTCTGGACTCTAGACCTATGTCTCAAATTATTTTCAGAATATCTGCACAGTTGGCTTTCCCTTTAGCATTTTAAACTCAACTGAGCTCATCATTCTTCTTCTCCCTCAAACCTGTTCCGCATTCTGAAGGGTTTCATTATTTCATCATTTATTCGGTCTTCTTGTTTAGAACCATCTTCCACTCTTCTCACTCCCTTAACTCTCTTAAATCAATCAAATATCTAGTTCTGCCAATGCTACATCTGCATTTTTTCCCACTTCTGGGCTCACTACCACAACCCTAGCCCTCATTCCTGCCTCCTCACTCCCCCCTTGAAAACTGCAATAGCTTCCTGTCAGGATGAGGTGCTGTCTGCTTTCCTCTTCCAATCCATCCTTCATATCGCTGTCGTAGTCATATTTCTTAGGTATAAACCTCACCGTTTTTAGTCTCTTGTCTCCTTCATGCACTGTGCTCCAGCAAAACTGCAAAACTCTGACTGTATTCTCAGTTCTTACATCGTCTTTAGCTCAAGATATCCTTGATGCCTGGAATGCCTACTCAGTATTTAAAACCCAACTCAAATGATTCCTCCTCCAGAAAGCTTTCTTTGAGAGTACTCCAGCCCACACACACACCCAAATCTCACGTACCACTTTTTAAAATTTTCTTTTATTTTCAGTTTCAGATTCTCTTGTTTTCCCTACCTCCATTAAGACAGCAAGAAATATAAGACTCATTATAAATATGAAGTCATGCAAAGAAAACTTTCCATGTTATCCATGTTCAGGAAGGAAGGGAGAGAGGAAGAGACCATTTTTCATCATGAGTCTTTTGGAACTCTGTTAAGGCCTTGTGTTGATCAGTTACTAAGTCTTGCACAATTGATTATCATTACAATATTGTTGTTACTGTGTAAATTGTACTCCTGGTTCTGAGCATTTTTCGTCAGCTCATATAAATCTTCCTAGATCTTTCTGAAACCATCCCCTTCATCATTTCTTACAACACAACAGTACTCCATCACATTTATATACTAAAACTTGTTCAGTCATTCTCTAGCTGATAAGCATACCCTTAGTTTCCAATTCTTTGCCACCACAAAAAATGCTCCTATACATATTTGGTGCCACTTTATTTTCAACAATCATGTATGATGTTATAAATGTGTATTAGAGATGTCTGGGTTGGTATCTTGTCTTCAAACTAGACTGTGAGCTCTGGACAGGGCATGTCTTATCCAAGTTTTATAATTCTGCCAAAATCTAGCAGTGTTCTGCATACAGTAGGCACTTAGTGTTTGTTGTGCTGCAGCTAGGTGGCTCAGTGGATACAGTGCTAGGCTTGGAGTCAGGAATACCTGAGTTCAAAGCCAGCCTCAGATACTGACTAGCTATGTGACCCTGTGCAAATTACTTAATTTCTGTTTTTACCTTAATCCATGGGAGAAGGAAATGGCAAACTACTCCAGTATCTTTGCCAAGAAAATCCCATGGACAGTATCCTTCGTAGGGTCACAAAGAGTTGGACACAACTGAACAACAACAGAGTTCAAAAAAGTTTCTCAGTTTGCCAATTATACATAAAGGATGATGTCACATACAAATTAAAGGAGCAGGAAAGAAATTACCTCTCAGATCGATGAGTAGAGAAAGAGTTCATAACCACATGAGAGATAGTAAAGTTCACAGGTAGTAAAATGGACAATTTTGATGATATAAAATTAAAAATTAAAGTTTTTGCACAAACAAAACCAATGTGGTTAAAACTAGAGCAGAGTCAAATTTATAAAAAATGAGCCATTCTTCAATTGAGAAATGGTCAAAAGATATGAATAGGTTGTTTTCAGAAATTCAAGCTATAAACAGCCATTTAAAAATGTTCTAAATCAATAATAGAGATATTCAAATTTTAAAATTCTGAGCTATGACCTTTCACACATGAAATTGGCTAAGATGACAAAAATAGAAAACGACAAGTGTCTGGGGCGGGGAAGGAACTTGCTGTGGGAAAACAGGCACACTAATGCATTGTTGATGGAGTTGTGAATCAGTCTAACCATTTTGGAAAGCAATTTTGAACTAAGCCCCAGAAGCTATTAAACTGTGAATACTTTTTGACCCAGCTATACCTCTATTAGGTCTATATCCCAAAGAGATTAAGAAAGGAGAAAAAGGACCCATAAGTACAAAAATGTTTATACCAGGTCTTTTTTGTTGTAACAAAAAAGTGGAAACTGAGAGAACGTTCATTAATTGGGGGAATGGCTGAACAAGTTATGGTATACGAATGTGATGGAATACTATTATGCTGTAAGAAATTATGAAGATGATATTTTGGAAAAACCAGGGAAAACTTGTGTGAAATAATAAAACATGAAGTAAGCAAACCAAGGAGCACAATTTCTACAACAAACAACCACATTAACGACGACTTTGAAAGTCTTGGTAACTGTGATCAACACAATGGCCAACTACAATTCTAAAGAATTCACGATGAACTGTGACTAACCTCAAGATAAAGAGTTGATGGAGTCAGTGAAGATTGAAGTATATTTTCATGTGTGTGTGTGTGTGTGTGTGTTTTCTTTTTAAAAAGGGCTAATGCAGAAAATTGTTTTGTAAGACTATACATATTTGTAATAGGTTTTGTTTTCTTGCCTTCTCAACAGTTGTAGAAGAGGGAGAGAATTCAGAACTGAAAATAAAACTGATTATTTTTTTAGAGGGATGGTGGAAAAAGAGGTCAAAAGGATAATGGGAAATTCAGGAGGTATAAAAACATAAGATATCAATAAAAATTTATCTTTAAAAAAGAACTTTTAGCCAACCAAAACAACAGTAGAAACCTGGCAGAGAGTAAAGAGTTGCTGGATGTGGAGTCAAAAGAACCAGGCTCTACCTGGTTCTTCTTTCTCTCTTTGTTCTGCCACTTAATTTAACTAATTTGTTCAGCTACTTAATTAGCTATCTAATTAACAAAATAATAAACAGCAGTTTAGCATATATATAGTGCTTTAAGATTTGCAAAGAATTTTTAAAAATATCTCATCTTGTAGTCCCAACAACACCTGGGGTGTGGGGGTAGGGGGGAAATGGGGGTTATTATTATCCCCATTTTACAGGGTCACTGCTAGTGTCTAAAGTCACATCTGAATTCAAATCTTCCTGACTCTAGGTCCAGAGCTATATTCACTGCACCACCTAAATACCATTTATTAATCATGTAAATGTGAATTTAACCTCTTAACCTCTTTGTGTCTGAGTTTTCTCAACTGTAAAATCAATCGATCATTTATTAATCATTATTAAACAATCAAAGATTTATTAAACACTGTATGCCAGGCACTGTGGCAGGCATTACAGATACACAAAGAGGCAAAAGATGGTTCCTGCCCTCAAGGCACTTAAAATCTAATGAAGGAGACAACACGAAAACAAATATATGCAAAGCAAGCTATACATAGGATAAACAGATAACAATTACAGAGGTAAGGCACTAGACTTCAAGAGGGGATAGGGAAGGCTTCTGACAGAAGGTGAGGATTTTAGTTGGGACTTAAAGGAAGCTCTAGTGGTCAGTAAATGGGGCAGAGGAGGAAGAGTGTTGCAGGCATGGGGGACAGCCAGAGAAAATGCCCACAGACAAGTGATGTCTTATTAGTGGAACAGCCAACAGGTCACTGGCACTAGATATGTTGGGGTAAGGTGTATTAAAAACTGGAAAGGCAGGAGGTGGCTAGGTTAATGAAGTGCTTTTGAAAACAAAATTTTGTATTCTGGGCAACAGGTTGCCACTGGAGTTTATTGAGTAAAGGTATTTTAGTGGCTGAATGGAGAATAGATTGCAGTGAGGAGAAACGTGAGGCAGGCAGACTCACCAGCAGGCTACTGCAAAAATTCAGGTGTGAAGTGATGAGGGTCTGTACCAGAGTGGTGACAGTGTCAAAGAATGGAAGGGGACATAATCTGGAGCAAAGGTGAAATCAACAGACTTTGGAGAGAGTTTGGATATATAAAGTGAGAGATAGTGAGGGGTCCAGGATATCTCTTAGGCTGTGAACCTGAGGGACTGGGAAGATTGTGGTATTCTCTATAGTAACATGGGAGGTAGCAGGTGGGAAAGGCTTAAGGGGGAAGATAATGAGTTTTGTTTTGTACATACTGAGTTTAAGATGTCTACTGGACATCCAGTTTGAGATGTCTGAAGGGCAGTTGGAGATGTGAGACTAGAGACGAGGGGAGAGATTGGGGTAGGATTGGTAAATCTGAGAATCATCGACAGAGAGACAGTAATTAAATCCATGGGAGCTGATGTGATCAACAAATGAAGTAGTATAGAGGTAGAAGGGAAGACCCAGGACAGAGCCCTGAAGGTATCCTAGGGTTAGAAGGTATAATTCTGGATGAGGATCCAACAAAGGAGACAGAAAAGAAACAGAACAGCAGGAGGAAAACCAGGAGAGAGTGGTATCCTGAAAACCTAAAGAGAGGAGAGAATCAAGGAGGAGAGAGTCATCAACAGTGTCAAAGACTGCAGAGAGGTCAAGGAAAATGAGGATTGAGAAAAGGTCATTGGATTGGGCTTTGAAGAGAGCAGTTTGGATGTTATGTTAAGGTCAGAAGCCAGTTTGTAAGGGTTTAAGATAAGAGTGAGAGGAAAGAAAGTGAAGGCATCTATTTTAGACAGTCTTTTCAAGGAATTTAACTAGAAAAGCCAGAAGAAGGTTTTTTTTCAGGATAGAGCAGACACAGGCACTCTTGTAGGCAGAAGAAATGAGACAGTAGACAAGGAAAGACTGAAAATAAATGAAAGAAGGAGGATATTAGAGGGGACAATCTATTGGATGAGATGGGATGGGATGAGATCACTTGAACAAGTAGAGAGGGGTTAGCCCTGGTAAGGAGAAAGCCTACCTCATCATGTGAGAGAGTAGTAAAGGAGGAGAAAGCAGCAAAATGCATCTGAGTGACAGGAAATGAGGAAGAGGAGAGAAGAGGAAGCTTATACCAAATGGTCTCAAAAATGGTCTCTTTTCTATAAAATATGAGGCAAGGTTTTCAGCTGAGAGAACAATAGAAGGGAAAGTCATGGGAGATTTAAGGAGAAATGAAAAAGCTAGAAGAGTTATGGTAGAGAGTAGGATAGTGAGCTGATAAGGAAGTATAATAGCAAGATTGCCTAGCAACAGTGGGAGCCCAACTGAGGTTATGTAACATAAAAATAGGTATGCACATACAAAGTATATACAGTAAATGGGTAACACAAATAGTGCAACTTCCATTGTATAAAGAAGCTGAGGTTCTGAGAGGTTCAATGATTTGCTCATAATCATACAACATATATCTGAGGAGGAATTAAAATCATGTCACTGTGCCAAAATTAGTTGTATTAGAACTAATAAAAGATTATATGTATATACTCACATGTTAAACTTAATGTGTAAATATGTTTATATAACATATTTGCCTAACCCTTTATTGTTAAAAGGCTATTTCAAATACATTATCCCATTTGATCCTAACAACAACTCTGGAAAATAGGCAGTACATACATTATTATTCTCACTTTACAGAAGAAGAAATTGATATTTAAAAGAAAGATTGACTTAGGATCATGGTTTATAGCTAAAAAGAACCTTAGCAATCACCTAACCCACAATTCTTCTTTCCTTTTATTCAATGTATGTGCTGTAGGGACAGATACATATCCTACTGGTAAGGAACCCTGAGATTCTGAGAGGTTAAGGGACTTTAGTAAAGGTTACACAGGTAGGGGAACCAGGATTCCAAAGTAGCTTCTTTCCTCTAGAATGACGCCTCCCAAGGTCACACAGTAAATAGCTGAGCTAACAATAAAGACCTCACATCTTCTGACTCCAAGTGCTTTGCTCTCTCCACTATGCTAACAAGGTCAAATAAGGTAGAGCTCATACGCAGCTGTGGTAACCTGGGAAAGCTTCATGATGTGGGTAGTATTTCTCCTCCTCTCCCTTGCTGAACTACTTTGGGACTTCTCTGACTGTTCCAGCATGAGGCTTCTCTAGATACACCCCCCCCCCAATAATTTTTAGCTTTCTTTTGTGTCTTGTCTTCCCCCCATTAGTTACACTGTGCGCTCTTTGAGGGCAGGGACTATTTCTTTTCTTGTATTTGTATCTGAACTGCTCAGCACAGTGACGACCCACCAAAATATTTCTGATAGCCTTCAAAAAACGTAGAGATGTTTTCCTCTACATTTTTCCCTTCTTTTGGTGAGAACTGACGGACCAGCTGCAAAACGCTTAAATGTTTATTCTATTGACTAACATACGAATTAGAATATTAAAGAGAGGCACTGGATTTTAACAGTTGAGATAGATGAGAAAAATATTCTAATCAGAGGGAAGAGACAATGGGAAACTATCAAATTTTTTAATCTAGGAAATATTAGAGTTTTTCCTTGATGGCATACCTAAATATTTTTTCATTCTTAATACTAACAGCAGAGGAACAGAAGGATCCTGACATTTTTTACTGAGTATGAACAAAAAAATATATTCCAAAAGATCTTTAACATCTGGTGATAAGGGAGGGATACGCCCCATGTAACCAGTGGTCTAAATTTCAGCTGTTCAATCCAGAACCTTCCTGTGATTCAATATTAGATTAACTTCCAAAACACCTAATGAATAAACTGAACTCATTTGTATGCCTTCCCCCACAGAAAACACAACCTTTCGGGGGGGGGGGGGGGGGGATAAATTGGGATGGGGAGAGGTCTGCTTTGTGAAAATAAACACTGCTACTAGTAACAGTTTCAGTTCATAGGATCACAGGCTTAATGGGGAGAAAGGAGCTCAAGATCAATCTAATGCCTTCATTTTACAGAGAAGGCAACTGAGTTCCAGTGAAGTGGCCAGCCAAAGGTAACAGAGACAGTGAGTGGCAGAATTAGGACTCCCAACCAGGTGTACCTCACAGTTCAGGGCTCTTTCTCTTATACCATGCTTGTTGCCTTGTAGAGCACAGGTGCTCAATTTTCTTGGTTATTTTTTTTTATCCTCACCTTAATCTCCCCTAAAGGATTCAATATACAGCTAGGGAGGCCTTGCCCCTTTCTAAACAAAGGAGAGTACAGCGCACCATCAGGTGCCTCTGGAAGTCTGCCTGGTTACCACCTTTCTCCTTTTTCCTCTGCCTGAACAAACAAGGCTGGGGTTTTGCTCTTCTTCCCATATACATTCTCCCTCTAGATAAAAAATGCTAGAACTATGACCCATGGCAAATGCAACTGTGTGACTGATAAATCTGGTGCAAAGCCCCAAACCTGGCATCTGTCAAAAGAGAAAATCCTAAATGCAAATATCACCCTTCAAAGCCACTTATAAATTGCTACCTCTCACCCACAAACTACCTTAAAACAATCTTCTCCTTTGGCATAGTGAAATTAATTAAAGAAGAATTAAAATGTTATTAGCTCAAGATCTTAATAGACTGAGAAATCAATCGGCATTTAGTGCCTATTACGTGCCAGGCACTATGCTAGGTAATGGAAGATACAGACAAAAATGAAACCTTTCCAGTCCTCAAAGACCTTACATTCTGTGCGTGAAATCACATGTATATTAAAAAAAGGCTGCACAAAGTATGCAAAAATAAATAAAATGCAATGGGATGGGTAGGGGAGGAAAAAATCAGAAAAGGCCTCACAGAGAAGCTGTGTGGCACTGGAGCTAGGTTTTGAAACAATTAGGGATTCTAAGAAGTGGTGGCAAAGGCATATAGAAAGGAGATAGTGTCAGTAAGGGAGATGGCTATCACGTGCAAAGAAGAGTGAGAAGGCAAGTTTAGCTAGATCCTACAGTTTGCAAAAGCAAGTAGTGTATAGTAAGACCAAAAAGGTAAACTGGGGCCGGATTACAAAGACCTTGATCTTAATGGTAATAGAGTGTGGTCTCAAAGAGTCACTGGAGTTTACTGGGTAGAAGCGTGACCTGATAGTTCATATGCTAGGGACTTAAGGCGGAAACTCTAAATCAGGAAGCTACAGCATAGTCCACGAGACAGAAGATAGGTCCAAAACTGCAGTAGTGACCTTAAGTGGAGAGAAATAGTTGTACCCTAACTTGGTCAATGACTACTGTCAACTTCTAAGTGAGCCACTGAGTGAAACTCTCAAACATAAATGACTTCTCAAGGATAATCTCATGCAAAGTCCCACAAGCAGATACTTGTAACACCAAACTAAAATACTATTTTCTCTTATTACACGTCATACAAATAAACATACTAATATCAATGCTACACCATAGAGGATGCCACCTTCCAAAGTCTTACCTATCTTCCACCCTCATACATTACTTTCCTTCATAATTTGGTCCAGCAAATTTGGCCTTCTCTGTAGTCCTTGCTCACATTGCTTCGCCTGCTGTCTCAGTGCCCTTTTATTGGGCCATATTCACCTCTACCTCAGGGAACCACTATGCTTTCCTTAAGACTCAGTTCAAGAACCTAGAGGATACCATTCCTGATTCCCAACCACCAGCCCTACTTCTGGTAGGCTCCCTCCCTCAACTTCCTTGTATTTAGCAAATACGTATGTATTTTTTATCTATCTGGCATGAATACAGTCTGCAAATATTCATACATGTACATGGTGTTTCATCAGAAATAGATTATAAGCACTTCAAGGGTAGGAAATTGTTTCACTTCTATCTTTTTATCCCCAGTGTCAAGAACACAGTCAGCACTTAATCATGACTGTTGTTAATTCAGGAATTCATCAATGCAGGACTTCATTTTGATTGACTGCATATTAGTTAAAGTGTTTTGTTTTGGAGGGTGGAAGGGAGGAAATCAATTTTTAATTGAAAAAATAAAATTTAATTTAAAATATCATAGGTCTTAAACAAGGACTTTTGTTGGTAAAAGTACAGGAAACTAATAAAAAAAAAAACCTGTCAGACAAGTAGGGAAAAACATCTCTCTGTCTCATTTCTCCATCCATAATCAATCTGACCTACAAACTAGTGTCATAAGGATAAGTCTTAAAATATACTAATAAAATATCCAAATGACTACAAGATAACTTGTAGATGACTCTAAACTCCACATCCGGCATTCAAGGGATTCTACAATTTGTTCCAAATCTACCTTCCCCATTTTAACTATCACTTCTCCACTAGAGACTTCAATCAGACTAAAAATTATTCTGTCCACATATTTCTTTACCATACCCTTTAACTGATGATTATTCAGCACCTTAAGTTTTACAAGAGACTTTCATTTGTTATCTCATCTGACAGGAAAATCCTGTGAGATAATACAAATAATATTATTATCCCCCATTTTACAAATGCAGAAACAAAGACTCATGAGAATTAATGGTCTTGCCTAGGATCAGACAATCAATAAATACTAGATGGGGATTTGAACTCAGGTCTCTCCTGCTTCTAAGTCCTACTACTCTCACTGCACTATACAACCTGCAGCCACAAATTTCTCCCAATTCTTCCTTGAAAATATTTTTTCATGCATACCTTCCTTCTGATTTCTATTGCCACCAGCCTGAAAGGAGATCAATTAATCAAACAAACATTTATTTTTGCCTACTATGTTCCAGGAACTGAGCCAATCAGTTGGGGAAGCAAAAGACAGTCCCTGCCCTCAAGGTACTTACAATCTAATCAAGGAGACAACATGCAAACAAATATATACAAAGCAAGCTACATACAGGATAAATAGGAAAAAATTAACAGAGGGAAAGCACTAAAATGAAGAAGGGTTGGGAAGGATTTCAGTAACAGAAGGGATTTTAAAATTGGGACTTGAAGGAAATCAGAGAGGTCAGTAGGCAGAGCAGAGGAGGGAACGCATTACAGGCATGGAGTCCATGCAGAGGAAATTCCCAGAGCTGAAAGATGCAGTACCTTATTTGCAGAACAGCCAACAGGCCAGTGTCACTGGACAGAAGAGTACATGTAACGTAAAACATTGGAAGGGTAGGAGAGGGTTACATCTTACAAGTCTTTGAATGTCAAATACAGCATTTTGTGTTTGATTCTAGAGGGGATAGGGAGCTATTGGCATTTACTGAGCAGGAGGGGGACATGGTCAGACCTGTGCTCTGGGAAAATCATTTTAGTGACTGAATGGAGAATGGACTGGAATGAGGAGAGATTTGACCCATCAGCAGACTATTACAATAATCAATGTGTGAACTGATTAGGGCTTACACCAGAAGGGCAGTAATGTCAAAGGAGAGAAGGTGGCATATTGGACAAATGTTGCAAAAGTAAAATTGACAGTTCTGGGCAAGAGACTGGATATGGGGAATGAGGTAGTAAAGAATCCAGGATGACTCTTAGCTTGTGAGCCTAAGAGACTATCAGAAGACCTTATCCCAACTCTACCATTCAAAACTCATTTTTCTTTGGACAAATAATTGGAACTGTTTCCTCATCTTTAAAATGAGGAAATTGGACTAGATATTAAAAACTCCTTTAAATGCTATATTCCATAATATTCTTTCTGCCAAAACACCCTCTCCAGAAATCCAATCTAATCTCTGCCCAAATGAAAGTACCTTTATAAAACCTGCATTTAACTACCCAATCAAAAATTCTCTCTCCTCATAGGCAGTGCTCAGTGACAATCCAAGTATTTATCTCATTTTACCTTCAAAAAGTATTTTGTAAGGACAGGCAGTGACTGGGGACTATTATTATCTCTGCTTTAAGAATAACAATAACGAGAATAATTAAGCACGTAAGAAAGTCACATCACTTTAATGACAGCAGGAGAATAGGAAAACCTCAGTGCAATACCAGACTCGCCCAAGGCCACAGAGTTAACAACAGGAAACTGATTTGAACCAAAGCCTCCTGACATTCATGTCAGTATTCTTTTCATTAGAAGAAATAGCTGAAAACTTGGCATAAGCACCTACAGGAGGGACATACACAGTAATAACTATTACCTCTAGGGTTAGCAGTATCAAGAAAAGCAATATACTAAGGGCTCGAATTAAATGTTCAACTTTTCCCTACCTTCTCATTCTTTAGGCCTTTTAATACTGGTCACAAAGAGAATGAAGCTGTTTGCTACACTAGGTAAGTGAGGTAGTTGGTAATGAGATCTACAAACAAGTACTACAGAACACTGCATATCATGCTTCTAGAATGAAAGAAAAAAAGGCAAGAAGAATTTTGCAGACTTGAATAGAGTACACAATGTTTATTTTCTACCACAGTCAAGTAAGCACTGTACATGCACAAAGTACAAGTTGGTCTCTCTCCCAGAAAAGGAAGTAAAAAATTCAAGGAAGACTTTCCCACTCCTCTCTCTCATTAATAGAGAAAATGCAGTGTTCTTTAAAAGGTAGGGTGTGGATAGGGTGGGAGTGAGGGAGAAGAGGATATGGTTTCAAGGTTGTTGTGTCTTTTTTTAAAGACTCTGAAGAAGAAAAAAATTAAACTAGACCTGTATCAAAAGGTTAAAAGAATGTGACACTGTTGAAAAGGTAGAATGCAAGGAACTAAGGAATATTTGGGAGAGAAGATGTACCAATAGAAGAAAAACCAGATGCTTGAACTTCCAAGGAACAAGGCTATGGATCATGAAGTTAAGGGGTATAGAAAGAAGAGATAAATAGTAGTGGCTGACGATTCCCTGCAAAGTGTATGGAAATACTTAGTTGTGGATCTGAAATTACCAATACAGAAACCTGTAAATCTTCCTGGAACATGTAGCCAGCACACAACAGAACACCTCCCAAAACTTGTCAAACTACTGTTCACTTCTGTAGATTCACAGGGGAGCAAATGGTATTACCAGGATTTACTGCTAAGAATTAGGAAGTTCTGGAAAAGAAACTCTTAGAGAAAGGGGCTCATTGCCTCTATTTCCTTACCTCCTACAATCATTTCTCAACCCCTTGTAACCAACCTTCCAATTACACTAATCATCTAAAACTGTTTTCTCTTAACTGATAAATACAATGGCCTTTTCCCACTTCTGATGCTCTTTGACCTCTCTGAACCTTAGGATACTACTGCACATCTTCTGGAAACTCTTTCCTTTTCCTTTCTTGATCTCTCCTCCCTCTTCCTCTCCCTCTCCCTTCTTCTCTCCTTCCTTTCTCTAACTCCCCCCTTCCTCCCTATCATCTGACCATTCCTAGATCACTCCAAAGATGGGTGTCCTTCCAAAGCTCTGTCTTGGGCTCTCTTAACTTCTCTATATAGCCTTCCTCTTTGTCCCTTCACCATCTTTCATGGGTTCAATTATCATGTACATGGAGATGATTCCCAAGTCTTAAGTAAAACTACAAAGAATGAACACAACATTTTGTTATCAAGCAAAATTCCAAGATGTATTATTTAAGAACTGGTTATTAAAAGTCTAAAAAGGAAATCAGTGTCCATAAAAATCTTAAGCATTTCTATAAAGTAATAATAAATTTCTATAAAGAAATAGCAGAAAGAGAAATCCCACTCAAAATGGTTACAAAAAGCATAAAAGATCTAAGAGCAAATTCACCAAAACTCACTGAAGACTGTGGAAGGGTAATGGTGGATGGGAGGTAAGAAGGTACATGGAAGATAGTCTGAAAGGGGAAGGCATTAGCAGCGAGGGGTAAAAGGAAAGGCCTCTTGCAGGGCTATCAGCTGAGCCTTAAAGGAAACCAGAAAAACTAAGAGGCATAAGCGATGGAGCAGATCCATCCAGTTATTAGGGACAGGCTGTACAGAAGGAGGCAGGAAGTGGAATGTCATGCATGCTCAAGGAACTATAAGTAAGTCAGTGTTGTTGGATCATTGGGTACACAGAGGGGAGAACGGTCTAGAAAGATTGGAAAGGTGGGAGGAGGCTAGGTTATAGAAAGTTTCCAATACCAAACAGAGGGCTTTATATTTGATCCTGAAGAATAGTGACAACAGGGAGCCACTGGAGCTCATTGCGAGGGGGAGTATGTGACACAATCATACCTACATTTCAAAAAAATCACCATGGTAGCTGAATCTTGAGTATGGACTGGAGTGAGGAGAAACATGAGGCAGGGAAACCAGTCAGAAGGCTATTGCAATAGTCCAGGAGAGAGATGAAGAAGTCCTGAACTAAGGTGGTGGCTAGATGAGTAGAGAGAAGGGCAAATATATGAGAAATTTTGTGAAGGTAGAAATGACAAGACTTAGCAATGGATTGGACATATGAAGTGAATGAGGGTGAGTAATTCAGGGAGACACTGAGGCTTTACAAGGATGGTGACAATAATAGGGAAATTTTAAAGTGGAGAGTTTGGGAGGGAAGGTATTGAGTTCTGTTAAGAAAATTTTATGTGTTTTGGTGAAGGGAAAAGTTACAGGCAACTAGGATAAGATGTCACCAGGTGGCAGTAGGGCCTTAGCTGCTGGCAAATTATACAAAAGAGAAGAAAAATAAACCTAAGCTGTCAACTGGCAAATCTAACCTTAGGAGATCATAGCAAATATCACATGATCCTCCAAAAGCACCTCCCCCCCCCACCAGCTTGCAGCCAGAATGAAAAGGGTCCTAAGTGCATAACTCATGTGACTGCTATCCAAGACCATAAAGAAGGTATTAATGAACCCTGCACTAGGTCAGTCTCTATCCCATTGGTCTTATGGAACATTTCAAATCAAAAACTACTTCTTAAGCTTCTACTTAGGTGCAAGACACTGTGAAACAGATACTTCTTGCCATCAAGGAGCTTATAATTTAATAGGGGAGACTGGGAAAGAAGACAAACAATGCAAAGCAAAATGAGACTAAGTACGAAAGAATAAAAACAAAATGCTCTGAGAAATATTCCAGAGGGAAGAATCATGGAAGGTTTCATAGGAAGAGGGAGCATCTGAACTATGTCTTGAAGTGAGGATTTTCAACAGGTACATGAGGGGAGAGGGACATTCAAGATACAGTTGAGTGCTGAGAGATGGTATAAGAGAGGTGAAGGCAGGACAAGAGCATTTGATGATGAACAGTTCAGCTTGGCCATCGAAGAGCATATAAAGGAGATAGTATGAGATATACCTGGAAAAGTCATTAGAAATCACCTTTGAAAGGTCTTGAATGTCTGGATTTAAAAAGTAACCTTATTCCATTGGCAAAAACCAATGAAGTTTTTTTTTTTTTAATGTGGGAGTGACCTGATCAGAGAAGTACTTTAGTCAGTTTAAATGGACACTACTGTGAAGGAAGTATTAGAACAAAAACCAATTAGATTACAGGAGTTCTTAACCTTTTTTGCATGTGTCATGATTCCTTTGGCAGTCAGGTGAAACCTACGGACTCCCTTCTCAGAATGACGTTTTTTGAATGTACAAGATACGTAACAATGGATTATAAAGGAAACCAAAGGTCAATGAAAAGAGCAATGTAATTTTTTTTAAACCACCCAATTAAAAATTATTCACAGACACCTGTGATCACCAGGTTAAGAACCTCTAGCCTACAAGAAGCAAAACTAATTAAAAAGTGTGAGAGCTGAAACAAGGAGTTAGATGTAAGAGATGTGTTAAAATTGAATGAACTGGACTTAACATGCTAAGGATACTGGGAGAAGGAAAAGATAAAAATGACTCTGCCGAGTTTTGAGACTAGGCAACTAGGAAGAATCAACTCATGTCTCTCCGTTGCCTAAAGGACAAAATCTTCTGTTTAGCTTTTAAAATCGTTCACATTTTGGCCCCACCTGATCTTTCCAGCCTCAATGGAAGAAGCCATGTTCCAGCCAAACTGGTCTTCTTTCTGTTTCCCTTCCTAACACTCTATCTCTGGATCTCAGATGTTGCTCTGTTCTTCCCTCACTCCTGCAATGCACTCCCTTCCTCATCTCATCATCTTTAGGAGTTAGCTCAAGGACTACTTTCTACATGAAGCCTTTGTGATCCCCCTAGTACCTTCTCCTCCCTAACTACTTTGTTTTTAACTATTTTGTATTTATTTGTATTTATTCAATATATACTTCACATGTATATTTGTCATTTGCTCCACTAGAACACAAGTACCTTATAAAGAAGGATTGTTTCATTCTTATGGCCCCAGTAACCAGCACAGTGCCAGGCATATAGTAAACATGTAATACTTCATAGGTTAATCCTAACAGAGGCAGAAAGTTGGTCAGTGAAGAAAAGTTTCATTTATGTTGAATAAGGATTCAACAAATATTAGTCTCTCGCACAATGACTAAGCTCAGATAATTTGCTCAATATAGTAATGAATATATTACAACTCCTGAAATCTTCAGATATTACATTACAAAAATGGAATTTTTCACTCAGGCTCAGTGTTAGCAGTACACTTTTTACCGTAAGTGCTTTTAACAGAGCCATATTAGCAATTCAGTACCAAGAACCTTTTTTACTAAGTCTTATAAAAGATAAAATTGATACAGAAAAATTACAA
Organism: Trichosurus vulpecula; assembly: GCF_011100635.1. NCBI lineage: Eukaryota > Metazoa > Chordata > Mammalia > Diprotodontia > Phalangeridae > Trichosurus > Trichosurus vulpecula. The sequence continues at coordinate 338,420,584 of NC_050574.1, read as the reverse complement.
GTGAAGTATGGATGAAAGTAGCTGAACTTCAAGACAGAGTTGAGAGGAACCATTCCTGGTGATCTGCAACTTGTAAGCTACGTCATCATCTCTCCCTCACAAATGAGATGCACAATAAAATTAAGCTCCCATCTCCACAGCTGTACAGCCCCTCTAAAAGGTGAAACCAAGTTGAAGAGCTAGGCCAGGAGGGTTGTGAAAATAAATAATGGAAAAAAAAACCAATTTACTAAGTTACAAATGAAATTTACTGAGATCTAAGATAGGAAAACCAGTTACCCAATTGTATTTATTGTAGGTAACTAGCTTCTTTGAAAATGGTGAAGCCTTTCCTTGGTTCCATTGCCAGCAAACTACCATCCACAACTATCATCACTATCATCCCTTTAAATCAGCCCAACTCCATAAAGACAATAGAGTATATCATTACAGGCACTTCTAAAGTCTGTCCCAACCAAATAAATTCTGAATAAGTACTTTTTAGCAAAGGAACTATTCACAAAGGAGAACTCAATCTAGAAGCAAAATATAGGTGTTAGGCTATTACAGTGACACTTGCTGTTTAAGAAATTCCTAAATAGCACAGTCTCAGACACATTCCATGTTATTTCTAGCTTAAGGGTCTTTCTGATTTTCTTCCTCTCTCTCTGATGAGTCCTCTTTCTTTTTTGGTGACCTCTTGTGCTCATCCTGGCCCACGACAGTTGTTATTCCCCAAAAGCTATCTCAGACTTTGTGCTCTTCTCTTTATTTACTTTGCTCCGTTGTGGGTACCCACACTGAAGCTTCAACTATCATATTTACAATGACGACACCTAAAACCACACAATTCCAAAAGTCTCAGCACTGTTCAAGTACTGGTTTTTGTTTTTGTTTTTTTATGGGGGAGGAGAGGACAAGAGTGGGGGGAGGGCACAAGACACAATCTGGATTAAGTGACTGCCCAAGGTCACACAGCTAGTAAGTGTGAAGTGTCTGAGGCCAGATTTGAACTCAGGTCCTCCTGACTCCTGGGCTGGTGCTCTATCCACTGCACCACCCAGCTGCCCCTGAATACTGTATTTTCCAAGTGCCTGAGAATGGATGTTTACTTAAGCTGTGCTGACAGCACAATAAATTTAATAAGACTAAAACTGAATTCAAATAAAAAAATATTACTTTAGAATTTGTCAGGCTCTTCCCCACAGAAAACAAGGAAGTTCTTCTACCTTGTCCACTTCTGTCAGTAGCGACCTTGAGCAAGGTTAGGTGAATTGTCCAAGACCACAAAGCAGCAGGACGCAGGCCCAGTGTTCATTTGACTACATTGTGCTACCTCTACGAGTCTATACATGGAGATTCAAACAAAAACTTCATAAAGCAGGGAGGGTTTTACTATAAGTATATAAAGTACAAGTAAAAAGTACTTGCAAATGTCCCAGACACAAAAAAGAATACCACAATTCAGGTAAGGTCTGAGTGCCAAGGAAAGTGAAGGAATTAGGAAGCAAGAAATGGCCACTCATCTGTTCTTTACACAGAGCCTTCCGTTTTGTCTCTCGATACACAGGAGCTATCCTGGATGTATAATCTACTACTGCTATCTCACTGCTCTGATTTACCACGAATTGGAACCCTCAGAGCTAGAAATCCCTGTCTCAACTATGTCCACCTCAGATGTCACACAAACTATTTGCTCAAGAAGAGCACAAGCTTCTACAAAGACAGGCCATAGTTTTATTTTTTGTTTCAAATATGTTGCCTGATGATTCCCAGCATTTTGTGAGCATGTGGGACTGTACTGTAGCAGCATATTAGACTTTTGTCTGCCCTGGTTAGAACAAATCTGGAGAAATGTGTTAAGTTCGGAGTACAATATTTAAGGAAGAACATTAATAATCTTGAGGGGATCTAGGGAAAAGCAAGCAGGATGATAAAGAGCTTCAAGTCCATGACATGTGAGAACTGGCTGAAGAAACTGAGGATGCTTGGCCTGGAGAAATGAAAGGAGGAGAAAGGAGTGGGAAGAGACAGTAGCAGCATAACAACCATTTTGAAGTACTTGACAGGTTGACCTGTAGAAGGTAAATTAGATTTAGACCAGTTCTTCTTGATCCCAGAAGGAACTCAGCTGCCAAGAGGCAAATTTGGATGTGATGATGATGAAAAACTTTTAAAGAGAGTTTTTCTCAAACAGTAGAAAGCACTGTTTCAGGAGCTAGGAAGCAGGTTGCCCTCACTAGAGAGCTTCAAAGGCTAAATGTATCACAGAGGGGGCTATTTTTCAGGTTCAGCTTAGAGCAGATGTACACTGAGGTCTTTCTTAACAGGAGACTTCTTTGATTGTTCAAGAAATAGACAAGAATTAGTTACTCCTCAGTCTTTTTCCTTGGAAACACAGCAAGAAGTTTAATGTCTATCATGCTATAAATACAGATGGCTATATAGTGTCCCATCTTACTAGCATAAAGGAAGGTAATCTGATAATTTTTGCCTAAACTAGGAGTGGGGAACCTGCAGCCTCAAGGCCACATGTGGCCTTCTAGGACCTTGGGAGCAGACTTCTGAGTCCAAGTTTTACAGAACATTTCCTTGTATTCAGGGGATCTGCTCTGTGAAGTTTGAATTGAAAGGGGCCACACTTGAGGACCTAGAGGGCCACATGTGGCCTCAAGGCCACAGGTTCCCCACCCCAAAACCATGGGTCTGGAGAGAGCCTCCCTAAATTTATCCACCAGGGTTTGGCTTTTCACTACCCATATGAACTCAGTGTCTTCAAGTCATTGTTTCTCAAATCAGAGGTCCCATCAACCCAGTCTTTCTCATACAATTTAACCTGAAATTGACTCTTCTATGAATACCTCAAAAGGTCTGCAAAATCCTTAAGGAAAAGAAATGAATTCTTCAATGAATTATAATCTTGTTACTCTAAGGGAGTGAAGGTATTTCATTTTGAAATGACTCATACACTGGGTAAGAATTAATGGAGTTCTGAATATCCCTCATTCTGATTCCACTAAGGAATGAACCCTGAACATTGCCTATTTTAGAGATTGGAAAGTGGAGTCAGTCAAAGAGGCACAGAACAAGTGGCCAGAAAAGCTGAAAAATTCTGATAGTGTGTGGCATCACTGTAGTAAAGAGAACAAATTTTATCTAGGAAAAGACAGTGGTGAAGAGTGACAAGTACAGGCACAGTCTTAATACAGACATACTCTTAGCTTGCTCTTATACTTCCACCCAAAGAAATATGGACTGAATTAAAGAAGCTGGTGGCACAGGTAAATATTTAGAAATAATACAAATTTCATATGCTTAACTGAATGTTGGCAGACCTAATTATTTTTGAATGTCAGCTGCAATAGTACATTAATGCATTAGTGCATGGTTTAATTTTAACAAATTCTGGAGGATACTGTGTTAACAAACCAGTAGACTATCATTTTCTAGAAAAATTCTTTCTGCAAGGTTTAGTAACTCTATTTCCTTCAATGCAAAAACACCATTTGTAGAGATACATATTTTTCCCTCTCCATTAAGACTACTACCTGTAAGGCCCTATGTAAGACAGAACATATTTTCTTAAAAGAAACAGAAAAGTCTAAGGAAAAGTAAAACACCTTCCATTTGAATAAATCAGCATCCCAACTCTAGCCCTACTACTCCCAAACTAGACTCTTTGAACTATATTTGCTGAACAAGTTAAAATCTTTATACGAGTTACTAAAAAATTTGCCCAACAGAAGTGAATGAAAGAAAACATGATTAGAAAAATAATGACATTAAAATAATCACAAAAACATGTAAAATAATGGAAATCTCACCTTAAATCTCTTGTCCTGCAGTACTTTTTTGATGGCAACTAGTTCTCCTGAATCACAAAGTTTGGCTTGATACACTACACCAAACGACCCATTCCCGATCACCTTAGTGTCTGTATAACTGACTTCCTGTGGCCTGTCTGGACCTTGTCCAGGAGTCGCCACCACTGTTGTTACCTTGCTGCCATCCTTGTCTCCTGGAAAAGAAATCACAAAAAGTATAGTATCAAAATAAATCTTCATAAACAAAGAAATCTTCTAGACTCTGGATGCATTATTACAATTACAATTAATCTAAATTAAGACTGCTCGAGTGTGACGAAAAATGCTTGGGAAGGTTATCTTAAGTCTTAAGTACATAAGCAGTTTATTTGGAAACTCCACAAGTACATATAATGTATGAAAATTTTTAAAAAATGAAATCACATGAAGCAGAAAATCTCTAAGCACACAGTCATCATTTGGTGGACTAGGATAGAGAACCTTAGAATGTTAATGGTTAATATTTTTTTATTTACTTCTAAAAGAAGATAATGAAGCACCTGAAAATAAGATCTCAAACAAGGAAAATAGGTATTAAATATAGTAAAAAGTAAGAATGTTAGATTAACTGAAAATAGAAATTAAGAAGCACTGTGGTGTAGTAGAAAGAACGTTGGATCTACAGTCAGAGAACATGGATTTGAATCTGTGCGACCTTAGGAAAGTCATTTACCATCCCTCCCTGGATCTCAGTTTCCTCCTCCATAAAATAGTTTTAGAACTGGAGTTATAGGGTTCCTCCTGACAATATCTATAAGCTCATCTATCACTGTCCTCCATATAGCATGGAACATTAAACCATGAAGGCACTATCTATTCCAAAACCCTACTATTCAAGGAATCATGGAAAATTACAGATAAAAGGAATATCAAAGATCTAGCCAGCCTTTTCACTTTACAAATAGGCAAATTAATTTGTTATACAGAGACCACTCAACAGTAAAATCAAAATATACTTCTTTTATACAAAGATTTTAATTTTTGACATTTTACGATAACCTTAATAGGTTATTCTAAAACCCTCTAACATATGCATAAGTGAATGCTTAATCAAATATATGCCCATTTTACTTAATCTATCCTTATTTCTATTTTAATGTATATTATTAATAAAACAATATAATTAAGCATATCTGTAGCTGTATGAATCACTTGATCAAACACTGAGACTAAGGATTTTGGTTTCTTCTTAGACATATTACTTTTGTTCCCCTAAATAGCTACACAAGATCAAGGTGGCCCTAGCTAACCATCTGGAAAATGTATATCCCTAATCACAAAGGGGACTCAAGCAAGAAAATATATATGTTTATCATCACTACTAGAAAAACACTCTGCTATATTCTAGGGGTCTTATAGCCATGAGCTAAGAATGCATTTTTTTTACCTTTTAAAGTACATTTTTATTTCAAATGAAAATGGAAAAACCATTCTTAAATAGAAACAGGCAGTGACACCTGTTATGTACTATTTATGACAGATCAGAAAAAGCAATTTTATTTTATTTTTTTGTCTTAAAAAAACCCCCAACATGCTTCGGGGATTTTTTTCATTTATTTGTTGTCTTCTCAGTTTTTTTTTCATTATGCAAAACACTTCCACAATAATCATGTTGTGAAAAACTGTATTTCCCTCCATCCTCATCCATGTCCCCCTTTATTCAGTTTTCTCCCTTGACCCTGTCCCTTTTCAAAAGTGTTTACTTTTGATTACCTCCTCCCCTTATCTACCCTCCCTTCTATCATTCCCCCTTCTTATCCCCTTCCCCCTATTTCCCTGTGGAGTAAGATACCCAATTGAGTTGGTATGTTATTCCCTCCTCAAGTCAAATCCGATGACAGCAAGATTTACTCATTCCTCCTCACCTGCCCCCTCTTCCTTTCCGAGAGAACTACTTTTTCTTGCCATTTTTATATGAGATAATTTACCCCATTCTATCTCTCCCTTTCTCCCTCTCTCAATATATTCCTCTCTCACCCCTTTATTTTATAGATATCATCCCTTCATATTCAACTCACCCTGTGCCCTCTGTGTATATGTATATTCCCTTCAACTACCCTAATACTGAGAAAGTTCTCATGAATTATAATCATCTTTCCATGTAGGAATGTAAACAAAACAGTTCAACTTTAGTAAGTCCCTTGTGATTTCTCTTTCTTGTTTACCTTTTCATGCTTCTCTTGATTCTTGTGTTTGAAAGTCAAATTTTCTATTCAGCTCTGGTCTTTTCACTGAGAAAGCTTGAAAGTCCTCTATTTTATTGAAAATCCATATTTTGCCTTAGAGCATGATACTCAGTTTTGCTGGATAGGTGATTCTTGGTTTTAATCCTAGCTCCACTGACCTCCAGAATATCATATTCCAAGCCCTTCAATCCCTTAATGTAGAAGCTGCCAGATCTTGGGTTATTCTGATTGTGTTTCCACGATACTCAAATTGTTTCTTTCTGGCTGCTTGCAATATTTTCTCCTTGACGTGGGAACTCTGGAATTTGGCAAAACATTCCTAGGAGTTTTCTTTTTGGGATCTATTTTAAGAGGCAATTGGTGGATTCTTTCAATTTCTATTCTACCTTCTGGTTCTAGAATCTCAGGGCAGTTTTCCTTGATAATTTCTTGAAAGATTATGTCTAGGCTCTTTTTTTTGATCATGGCTTTCAAGTAGTTCAATAATTTTTAAATTATCTGTTTTGGATCTATTCTCCAGGTCAATGATGTTTCCAATGAAATATTTCACATTGTCTTGTATTTTCTCATTTTTTTGGTTCTGTTTTATAATATCTTGATTTTTCATAAAGTTACTAGCTTCCACTTGCTCCAATCTACTTTTTAAGGTAGTATTTTCTTCAGTGGTGTTTTGGACCTTCTTTTCCATTTGGCTAATTCTGCCTTTCAAGGCAATTCTTCTCCTCATTGGCTTTTTGGAGTTCTTTTGCCATTTGGGTTAGTCTATTTTTTAAGATGTTATTTTCTTTAGTATTCTTTTGGGTCTCCTTTAGCAAGTCATGGCCTTGTTTTTCATGATTTTCTTGCATCACTCTCATTTCTCTTCCCAATTTTTCCCCTACTTCTATTACTTGCTTTTCCAAATCCTTTTTGAGCTCTTCCATGGCCTGAGCCCAATTCATATTTTTCTTAGAGGCTTTTGAGGTAGGCTCTTTGACTTTGTTGACTGCTTCTGGCTGTATGTTTTGATCTTCTTTGTTGCCAAAAAAAGATTTTATAGTCTGAGTCCTTTTTTGCTACCTGCTCATGTACCCAGCCAACTACTTGACCCTTGAGCTTTTTGTCAGGGTATGACTGCTTGTAGAATAGAGAGTACTTTGTCCCAAACTTTAGGGGCTGCACTGCTGTTTTCAGAGCTACTTCTACTCCACTGTCACTGCCACTCCTCTGCCACACCAGCACTCCTCTGCCCCCAAGAACTGCCAGCCAGGACCACAACCCAGATCCCAGCAGGACAACCTTGCCTCTGAGCCAGCAAGTGCTCCCTGCAGTCCCGCTGTGATCTGCCACTTGATTCCTCCCACCAGGTGGGCCTGGGGCTCAAAGTAACCGCAGCTGGAGCTCTAGAAGCAGCCACAGGAGCTTCCTGCTGTTTCAGCCACTGCTGTGCCACCTCCGCCGCCCCCAGGCTGAGGCTGGACCACGCGCTTCTCTTACTCTGATCCAGAAGTTTTTCCACTAACCTTCTCTGTTGTTTTTGGCGTTTGTGGGTTGAAAAGTCTGGTAACTGCCACAGCTCAGTGATTCATGGCCCTACGGCCTGCTCTGCCCAACTCCAGGTCTGGTTGGTTGCTCCGCTCCCAGCACCGTGCAATAGACCCTTCCCAGCAACCATCCAGGCTGTCCTGGGCTGGAGACCTGCTTCCCTCTGCTATTTTGTGGGTTCCTCAGCTCCAAAAATTGTTCAGAGCCATTTTTTACAAGTGTTTTGAGGGATTTGGGGTAGAGCTTAAGCAAGTCCCTGAACAGCAATTTTAAATTCAAAGGAAACTAAGTTATAAAGAACATATATACATTGTTTTGAGTAACAAACAGTGTTAATTGGTATCTTATAAATTTATGTTATACAACTTCAAATGGGCCTTCACTGCAGCAAGGGAGTACCTTCATTCCTAAGCTTCCCTATCTTACACCCAATAGAAGCTATTCCAAACCTTTTACTCCCTCCTCAAGCCCCACCCCCCACTCCTCCTTCTGCCTCTCATTTGAGGAACTTGGCCCTGCCTTTTATTGAAAATGGAGGCCAGTCAACAAGGTCCCTCTTCTCCCATTTTCTGCATTTCAAAACTGTGACATCATCTCCCACTTTATTCTCCTTTCCACTACCTGTCAAAGAGAGCCCTTCTTGCCAAGGCCAATGCCTCTACATGTGCACTTGAACCCATCCCCTCCCATCTTCTTCAATGGACTACATCCTCAATTATTCCTCCTCTTGTTAATCATCAACTGATTCCTTCTCTACTAATTTTAAACATACCAAAGTCTCTCTTATATTTAAAAAACCTTCGCTAGACTCTATTATCCCCTCGAACTATCATCCTATGTCTCCCTTTCTCAAATCAACTTATGTGAAAAGGTACTCTATATTTGCTGACTTCACTTCCTCTCCATTCAGGCTATAACCATTGCAATCTGGCTTTCAACCTCATCTTTCAATTAAAATTGCTCTCTCTACTATTACCAATGGTCATATTGTCAAATTTGATGATCTTTTTTCAGTCCTCTTCCTTCTTGGTCTGCATTATTTGATACTGCTGATCACCCTGTTCTTTTGGATACTCTTTTCTCTGTGGGTTTTTTTGACACTACTCTCTCCTGATTCACCTCCTACTTGTCTGACTTCTCCTTTTTGGTGTCTTGCTGGTTCATCATCTACCTAACACTCCCTAACTGTGGGAACTGCCAAAGATTCTGTTCTGGATCATCTTCTATTCCCCTCTATGCTCTCTTCATAAACTCATCAGTTCCATGGGTTTAACTATCAGCTTTATGAAGATAATGCACAGATTAGAGAGAGAGACAGACAGATCCAGCCCCAAGATCTTCCCCAAGCTTCAGTCTCAGACCATCAACTAAGTATGGTACATGTAAAACTAGAGACACCTTAAATGAGACATGTCTAAAACTGAACTCACTATCTTTTCCCTAATACCTTCCCCTCTTCCAGACTTCCTTATATGTATCAAATGCACTGCTCTCCTTTCAATGCCTCAGGTTCATAATCTGGGCATTATCCTAGCCTGTTTATTCTCCCTCATCCCACATATCCAAACAGCTGCCAAACTTTACTATTTCTACCTTCACAACCTGTCTCACATTCAACCCTTCTATCTACTCACATAATTACCACAATATTAGGCCTTCATTATCTCCAGACTGCACTACTGCAACAATCTCCTAACTGTCTGGCCTCTCATCTCTCCAGTCCACCCTACACAACACTATACTGCCAACTGATGATTTTCCATAAGCACGGATATGACCATGTCCTACCCTGTTACTTCCAGGGTCAAATGTAAAATTCTCTTCTCAGCTTTTAAAGCTCTTTAGAGCCTTCATAAATCTCTTCCTACCTTTCCATTTTTCTTATCCTATATCCCTTCCACATACTCTGCAATCCAGTGATATTGTCCTTCCTTGCATAAAACATTCCATTTTCCAACTGCAGGCATTTTCACTGACTGCCCATGCCTGGAATTCTCTCCTTTCCTCATCTCTGCTTACTGTGCTTTCTTCAATCCTTAGATTAAGTTCAACTTTACCCAAGAAGCCTTTCACAGGACTCCTTAATCATGAGCACTTAATCTTAGTGCCTTCCCTCTGAGAGAATCTCTAAATGATCCAATATACATTTTGTTTTTAACATAGTTGTTTGCATGTCATCTCCCCATTGGATTGTGAAATCCTTGAAAGGAAGGAGTGTCTTCTGCCTTTCTTTCTACATTCCCAGTACTTAGAACACATAGCTGGTGCCTGACAAATGCCTGTTGACTATTCAACCAATTCCAGTCAATTCCTATTACCTCTAAGATCAAACTAGTCTGTTCTACTCTCTGATATACACATATGCACTTACACATATACAACGTGATATATATAATCTATTACATAGGTATAACATTATGCCACAGATATATATTTGCTTATATCTGATCTGTTATATGATGTGATATACGTATTATATAGACATGTCTGCTACACACATGATGTTATATATCGCATTATTTATGTGTGTATGTTAATTGTTTATACGTTTTGAATACTAAACTCTTACCAGAAAATTTTAATACAAATTTTGTTTTCCCATTAAACCACTTGATTTCTAATCCTCAGTGTATTCATTTTGTTTGTGCAGAAGCTTTTCAGTTTCATGTAATCAAAGTTATCTCTTTTTTTAACTGTACTTCTTCTTTGGTTAAGAACATATCTCTTACACATAGCTATGAAGGGTTCTAATTTTTTTTATACTATGGACTTTAATATTAATGTCACCTATCCATTTAAAATGCACTGTGGTATAAAGTGTTGGTCTAAATTTCTGCCTGACTACATTCCAATTTTCCCAGAAGTTTTATCAAATAGGGAGTTCTTTCCCAAGTAATTTATGTTTTCTAGTTTATCTGTGCTATTGAATTCCATAGTTTCTGATTCTCTCTTGCCTAGCCTGTTCCACTGCTCTACCACTTTTTTTAAGTCAATACTGGATGTTTTAGGTGACTGCTGCTTTATAATATGGTTTAACATCAGGAAATGCTATTTCCACTTTGCTCCTACCTTGTTTCTATATTTCCCTTGATATTCTGTAGATGTTTTATCTTCCAAATCAATTTTATTATTTTACCAAATTCTATAACTATCTCTCTGATAGTTTGATTGATACAGCATTAAAAGCATAAATTAGCTTTGGTCTTTTCATTTTTATTATATTGGCACACCCTAGCCATGAGCACTGAAACTTAAGTTGTTTGGGTTTTTTTTTAGATTTCTTTAATGAGTACTCAGTAACTGAATCCATGCAGGTATTTTGAATGTTGCATTTTGCAGTTATTTGGAAGTGAATTTCCTTTTCTATTATTGCTTCTTGACTTTGTGACTATGTAGAAAAGCATTTGAGTTTTGAGGATTTATTTTATAGCCTACAATTTTGCTGAAGCTACTGTCTCAATTAGTATATCTTTGTTGATTCTCTAGGGTTTTCAAATAATCCATCATATCATCAGCAAGTTGGGATAGTTTTATCTTCTCTTTATACCTTTAATTTCTTTCCCTTTTCTTATTACTGTTGCTAGTGTTACCGAAATTGTATCAAAGAACAATGAAAAGACTGGACATCTTTGCTTTACTCTTATAGTTACTGAAAAAGGTTCTAATGTATCCCCACTACAAATGATGCTTGCTTTTGATCTTAGATATTTTTTGACACTAAAAATAAAAAAGGTCCCTCTGCAGTTATACTTTATAGGGGGAGGTTTGTATAAATATGTGTTGTACTTTGTCAATAGCTTTTTCTACATCTACTGGGATAATCATATGCTTTGGGATGATTTTATTCTTAATAAGATTAGTTGATTTCCTAATGTTGAAACATCCTTGCATCTTTGGTATAAATCCAATTTGGTCATAATGAATGCTTTCTTGGATGAATCACTGTAGTCTGTTTCAAATTATTTTATTTAAATAGATATTGATTAATAATATTGGTCAATAGTTCTAGTACTATTCTACTTCTGTACTTTATTGTTCCCTGTTTCAAATATTAGGGTTCTATTTGCCTCATAAAAGGAATCTTCTTCAATTTTTGAGAATATTTTCCAAGTTTGATAGAATTTTCTTGTAAATCCATCAGGAACAGGAGGTTTTTTCTTCCCCCTTTCCTTTGGTAATTCCTTTATATTATTTTCTTTTTTGATACTGGATTATATAAGAACTCTATCTGGTCTTCTGGTGGTTGGGTATTTTTTATTTTTAAAAGTATTTTTTTGTTTTGGTATTGTTTTGTTAGCATACAACTGTGCATATTCAGTTCTGCAAATCTTTGTTATTTGCTAAGGTGATTTCCCCTTGGTCATTTGATAGTTTGTTAATTTGGTTTCTGTCTTCTTTATAATCAGATTGCCTAAAAGTTTATTAATTTTACTAGTCTTTTCAAAGAACCAACTTTTAGTTTTATTCATCATACCTATAAATTTTTGCCTTAAAATTTATCTATTTTTCCTCTAATTGAAAAAAAAGTATCCTCTTTTATGGTTATTTTAGGTTTGTTAGTTTTCTAGTTTTTTAAATGTATAATTAGTTTATTAATCCTCTTTTTCTATTTTGTTAATGTACATTTGTAAGGATTTGATTTTTCTCCTCAGGACAATTTGAGCTCTATCTGAAGAATCTTGTTATGTTGTTTCCTCTTTATCATCTTTCACATAATTATTAACTCTTTCTATGTTCTTTGACCCAATTATTGGGTCAAAAGTAATTGACCCAATTATTATTATTAGTTAGGATTTGATTATTAGGTTTCTATTTAGGCCTGTGTCTTTTGTTCTTGCTGCCTGAACTCACTGATATTTTTATTGCACTATAGTCATAAAGGAAGTATTTATACCATTTCTGTCTTTTTTTACTTTGTAATATTCTCCGTGTCCTAATACATAGCCAGTTTTTGTAAAAGTTGCAAATAGTGCTAAGAAAAATTCCATCTAAATTAGGATTTTTTTCTTTTTCCAAATTAGGATCTCTCTGTCATCCAACCCTCCCACCCCGAAACACATTACTTTGTCTCTTCAGTTATTTTAACTTATCTATCCTTAAACCCACCCTCCATTTGTTATCCCTTTCCACAGTTCTGGAGTTCTGCTTAACTTATTATTAGTTCTTTTTTCTAGTTATTTAATTGTTTCCTCCTTTTTTTCCTCAGTTAAGTAAGCAAATAAAATCCCTTTTCCAATCTTCTTTTATTTTGTTTGCAAGTTCAATCTCATTTTCTTTGTCTTTTTCTAAAAAGAATTTCTTTCTACTCCAGAAATCAACAGGCTTTTTTTTTTTAGGTATCCACTTTGGTTTGGAAAGGGGAAAAGAATGGCAGTGGAGAATGGTAAAAGAATACCAGAGATGATTCAACATGGGTGGTGGTAGCCAAGAAACAATTTAGGCTAGTATGCCAAACAAAATGGCTCATTTGGCAGGTTACACTTCACTGGGGTTTGGTGAGTGACTCTGCATGTTCAGGGATCACCACACTTCTGATAATCTAATATGGAAAGGTCATTCATTTCTGTAGAGATAGGTAGTAAAACTGAATAAATCAATGTTCTTTTCTAGCTGTCAGTTTATTTATTGGTAGAGAAAAGGCTATTTTTTAAAAATACCTTAACTACATTTGATTTTGGATTTTGTCCAAAGTAGAAGCATAAGAAAAATGTAAATTAAAAATCAACTCATCGTATAATGTCCTAAACACTAAGCATTTAAAGCTTATCAGATGAAATATGTTGTTTAGCAATAAGAACAAGAATTTTATTCATCCCTTTCAAGTGATTAAACTTCATTCAAAATTTAAAATCATAACTACGCTTCATATCCAAGAAATCCTGCACCAGTGAGTCTGATACCAGCTTTCCTGGAACACACAGTACATCAAGTCTCACTACTATTACATGACCCTGCTCATGACATCAAAATCCATCTGCAATTTCACTGCATCTCCTTTCTGAGGATTACCTAAATCCAGGAAAAAAAAGAGCAATGACTAAATTCCAAACTCCCTTCTGCTAATGACATATCTTGATTCCTTTAGGCCCTAGCTTTTCTAAAAATCTCAAAGAATTCAGAATCAACAAGTTTAAACTCTGTAGCACTAAAACCTAAAACTACATTTCTCTTTTTTTTAAAGGCAGGCAAATCAGTTTCTATTACATAAATCTTTGGCAGATACCACAAAAATAAAAGATAGCACACCTCAGAATAATCAAAGCAGCACCATCATAGAAATAGAGTATTTCACTGTAGGTGGAACTGTGAATTGGTTTAACCATCCTAAAAAACAATTTAAGAAATATACTAGAAAAGGCATTTTGACCCAGAAATACTAATAATGGACATATATATATGTATGTGTGTGTACACACACACACACACACACACACACTCTCTCCCATGGCAAAGGGAATGGTCTCATGTATACAAAAATATTTTTAACATCACTTTTTGTAGTAGCAAAAAACTGATGCAAAATGGATGCTCGTGAATGGAGGAATAGATGGAAAAAGTATATATGTTAATGTAATGAATTATTACAACATAAAAAATGAATAGGAAGAATTTGGGAGTTATGGGAAAATTCATATTCATATGAACTGATGGTTCTGCTTACTTCACTCTATGAGAGAATAGTTTAATACAATGACCATAATAATATAAAGAAAAACAACTTTTAAAGATATTAGAGGCATGTAGGTAGCATATAGGACTTGAGACTGGAAGAGCTGAGTTCAAATCCTGCCTCAGATACTTACTAGCGGACTGACCTTGAGCAACTCAACCTCTCTCAGACTCAGTAAAACAGGGAGAATTATAGCACCTACCTCACAAAGTGGCCATGAGGATCAAATGACATAATATTTGTAAAGTTCTTGCAAGACAAAGAAATTAAATTAAAATATCTGAACCCTGATCCATACAGCAAGCAGTCTTGACTATAAGAGGACAATGAAATACACTTCCTTCCTCTTGGCTGAATAGTGGTTGACTAAGTACATAATGAGGAATCTGCTGTCAGATGTGGCTGATTCAGTGGCTTGTTTGCTTAAATATACTGCACTGTGTTTGGAGAAAACATCTAAGGAATGGGTGTGGGTCAGGGGAACTACAGTTTATAAGGGGAGGGTGGTAGGGGATTCACAGGATAGCAAATTCAGTCAATTCATATTCCTCACACAAGATACTCCATAACCAAAGTGGAGCATTTTCACTGGTTGTTCCCCCAGTCTGAAATTCTCTCCCATCTCATCTCCACCTCCTACCTTCCAGGGCTTCCTTCCCATTTCAGCTTAGGTCCCTCCTTCTGCAAGAAGCCCTTCTCAGGCTTCACCAATCTTATTGCTTTTCCTCTGAGATTATTTCCACAGATCCTGTGTATATCTTGTTTACATATAACTATTTGCAAGTTGCCTCCCCCATTGGACTATGAGCTCCCTGAGATTAGGAATCGTTTTGGGGGCCTTTCTTTGGATCCCCAGCACTTAGCACAATGCCTGGCACATAGTAGGTGCTTAATAAATGCTAGTTAGTTATTTGTGAGGTTTTTTAATAACCCAAAGGGAATTTTTATGCAACTCAGTTCTGGGCATCTCAAACTTAAGAGGAAAGTGTCTGTAAATTATTCTGTATCACATTTATGCAGTAACTAATCATCTTGGGGATAGCCTGGAACCTACCTAGGTTATGACCAAATAATATCATAAGATATATTTCATATTTAAGGAGTTAGATGATCTTAGAAAAATCAATAATGATATGTTTTGCCTTCCAAAAAGTTCTTTATGTTAACAATGTGACATAAAGTACAAAGTGACTAGTTTTTTTTTTCTTCCTAAGGAAAAAACTCTTCTGGATTAAGTACAGAAATGAGAAACACAGCAATCAAGTAAAGCATTCAGAATTGAATTCTGATTGCATTACTTTAAGATTCTATAGTTTAACAACTGTGCCATAGCTAAACTACAAAACCGAATCTTGTAATCTTAACTTCTCTAATAAACAGACCTAAGAATACATCTGCAAACTTTTTTTTTGGCTAAAGACTCTGAAAGCAGAGAATAACAGTCTACTCCTAGTGTTTCTAAAAAAAAAAAAGTTTTATAAATTATATTTTCAGGCTCTGGTAAAGGCTATGTGAAGAGGAAATAACATCTCATGACAATGGTATTTTCTTCCCAATAAAAGTGGAAGCTCAATATTCCCTCTAAGCAACTAAGGAACTAATAATACATTGTAGTTTTTCCTTATTTTCTTGCAAACCAGGATGCTGTCCCAAGAGCAATGGAAAGGATCTTAATGGAAAGTGACTTACGCAGCATAATGATTATCCTGGGATGGAAAACTCAAAAAGATCTGGAGGAAGAACTCGTATCATCGGGGTAGACTGACCCAACCAAAAATTCTTCCCAAAGGGCCTGATCAAGGATCCTTACTCATCTATGTAGTCAGGAATTCTACTTATAAGGATTTCTCTAGGCATATTTCTGATAAGGCCTTTTCCCTTTTCCTTTGCCTGATTCATTCCCCATGGTTCTGAGCACTGCTAATATGATATACATATTTCAAGAGATTTTTAGAAAAAATAAGAAAAATAAAAGAAATCAGAAGAAAAGGAAAAGGAGGAAAGCCAATGTTCATAAAAGATGATTTGCATATACTAAAAATAAAAGTAAAAAAAATTTTAATCTACTAAATTACATTAGGGGCTAAAGCTAAAGCTGAAGAGCAAGGCAAAAAAACAAAAAACCAAACCAAACCTACAGTCCTAGATAATTCAAAGTTGTCTCAAAATGTCAATGGAAACATCAAGAATACCAGCTCTTAAAAACTGCAAACAGTATTTCCTTCATAAAGAAAAATAAGATGTGTTGATCAGATTTCCTTTTTCCTTGGAGTCTGTTTTGATTATATCCACCCAATTTCTTCTGTTAAAATGCAGGTTAAAAAAGTAAGAACAGACATTCTTGTGGGGCGGAGCCAAGATGGCGGCTGGTAAGCATGGACTAGAGTGAGCTCCGTACCCGAGTCCCTCCAAAAACCTATAAAAATGGCTCTGAACCAATTCTAGAACGGCAGAACCCACAGAACAGCAGAGGGAAGCAGGGCTCCAGCCCAGGACAGCCTGGATGGTCTCTGGGTGAGGTCTATTCCACACGGAGCTGGGAACGGAGTGGAGCAGAGCCCAGCCTGAGCAGCGTGGACCATCCAGACCAGAAGCCGGGCGGAGGGGGCCCTAGCGCCCTGATTCAGTGAGCTGCGGCAGTTACAAGACTTCTCAACCCACAAACACCAAAGACTGCTGAGAAGGTTAGTGGGAAAAGCTGAGGGAGTAGAAGGAGTTCGCGGTTCGGCTTCCAGCCCGGAGGAGGGGGGGGGGGAGGGCGGGCAGCGGAGGTGGGGCAGCTACAGCTGTTGTTACTTCCAGCTCCAGGCCCACCTGGTGGGAGGAATTAAGTGGCGGATCAGAGCAGGAGTGCAACAGCCTGCTGAAGATCTAAGCCCAGTCTGGACTGGGGGTCCTTGGGGAAGGAGGAGTGCGGCTCTGACAGAGCTGACACCTCCCCCCCAAACGTAGAACATAGAACTCGTTAGTCTACAAGCAGTCATACCCTGCTGAAAAACTCAAGGGTCAAGTTAGTTGGTTGGGAATATGGCCAGGCAGCGAAAACGCGCCCAGATTCAGTCTCAGACTTTGGATTCTTTCTTTGGTGACAAAGAAGACCAAAACATACAGCCTAAAGAAGACAACAAAGTCATAGAGCCTACAACAAAAGCCTCCAAGAAAAACATGAACTGGCCCCAGGCCATAGAAGAACTCAAAAAGGAGTTGGAAAAGCAAGTTAGAGAAGTAGAGGAAAAATTGGGAAGAGAAATGAGAAGGATGCGAGAAAACCATGAAAAACAAGTCAATGACTTGCTAAAGGAGACCCAAAAAAATACTGAAAAATACACTGAAGAAAACAACACCTTAAAAAACAGACTAACTCAAATGGCAAAAGAGCTCCAAAAAGCCAATGAGGAGAAGAATGCCTTGAAAGGCAGAATTAGCCAAATGGAAAAGGAGGTCCAAAAGACCACTGAAGAAAATACTACTTTAAAAATTAGATTGGAGCAAGTGGAAGCTAGTGACTTTATGAGAAATCAGGATATTATAAAACAGAACCAGAGGAATGAAAAAATGGAAGACAATGTGAAATATCTCCTTGGAAAAACCACTGACCTGGAAAATAGATCCAGGAGAGATAATTTAAAAATTATTGGACTACCTGAAAGCCATGATCAAAAAAAGAGCCTAGATACCATCTTTCAGGAAATTATCAAGGAGAACTGCCCTGATATTCTAGAGCCACAGGGCAAAATAGAAATTGAAAGAATCCATCGATCGCCTCCTCAAATAGATCCCAAAAAGAAATCTCCTAGGAATATTCTTGCCAAATTCCAGAGCTCCCACATCAAGGAGAAAATACTACAAGCAGTCAGAAAGAAACAATTTGAGTATTGTGGAAACCCAATCAGAATAACCCAAGATCTGGCAGCTTCTACATTAAGAGATCGAAGGGCTTGGAATGCAATATTCCGGAGGTCAATGGAGCTAGGATTAAAACCTAGAATCACCTACCCAGCAAAACTGAGTATCATGTTCCAAGGCAAAATATAGACTTTCAATAAAATAGAGGACTTTCAAGCTTTCTCAGTGAAAAGACCAGAACTGAATAGAAAATTTGACTTTCAAACACAAGAATCAAGAGAAGCATGAAAAGGTAATCAAGAAACGGAAATTGCAAGGGACTTACTAAAGTTGAACTGTTTTGTTTACACTCCTACATGGAAAGATGATGAGTATGATTCATGAGACCTCAGTATTAGGGTAGTTGAAGGGAATATGCATGTATATATATATATATATATATATATATATGTATATATAGGTTTATGTATATATATAAGTGAATGTGTATGTATATACCTATGTGTATATGTATGTATGTGTATATATATATGTGTTTATTTATATATATATATATATATATATATATATATACATATATATATGTAAAAGAGAGAGAGCAGACACAGGGTGAGTTGAAAATGAAGGGAAGATATCTAAAAGAAATAAAATGAAATTAAGGGATGAGAGAGTAACATACTGAGAGAGGGAGATAGGGAGAGATAGAATGGGGTGGATTATCTCACATAAAGGTGGCAAGAGGAAGCAGTTCTATGGGAGGAGGGGAGAGGGCAGGTGAGAGGGGTATGAGTGAACCTTGCTCTCATCAGATTTGGCCTGAGGGGGAATACCATACATACTCAGTTGGGTATCTTACCCCACAGGAAAGAAGAGGGAGGAAGATAAAAAATAAAAAATAAAAGGCAGGGGGATGATGGAGGGGAGGGCAGATGGGGGTGGAGGTAATTAAAACAAACACTTTGGAAAGGGGACAGGGTCAAGGGAGAAAATTCAATAAAGCGGGATGGGTTGGGAAGGAGCAAAATGTAGTTAGCCTTTCACAACATGAGTATTGTGGAAGGGTTATACATAATAATACATGTGTGGCCTAGGTTGAATTGCTCAACTTCTTAGGGAGGGTGGGTGGGAAGAGAGGAGGGAAGAGAATTTGGAACTCAAAGTTTTAAAATCAGATGTTCAAAAACAAAAAAAGTTTTTATATGCAACTAAAAAATAAGATACACAGGCAATGGGGTGTAGAAATTTATCTTGCCCTACAAGAAAGGAAGGGAAAAGGGGATGAGAGGGGAGGGGGGTGATAGAGGGGAGGGCTGACTGGGGAACAGGGCAACCAGAATATAAGCCATCTTGGAGTGGGGGGGAGGGTAGAAATGGGGAGAAAATTTGTAATTCAAACTGTTGTGAAAATCAATGCTGAAAACCAAATATGTTAAATAAATAAATTGCATTTAAAAAAAAAAAAAAGTAAGAACAAATAATGAAAAAAAATGGCCAGGAAGCTGGTCAGAATAGCAATGATACCATGACGTATGGATAATTTTCAATCATTCATTCTAATAACTGGGCAAATAGTGACACAAATAATCCAAAAATCATACAGCTTTGGCTTCTGAGTTAATGTGTATATGTATATATGTGTACATATATAATTTCAGAGGTCAGCTATGAACTCTGCTCAATAATTCTGAGATTATCAACATTAAATAATAAACTAGAAGACAAAAAGATGCTCATCAAATGTTTGTGCTCTCTCATGGAGGATATGTAATATAATGGAAAGATCACTGAATTGGGAGTCTTTAAAACTGTGTTCAAATCCCAGCTCTGGTAATTACCATTTATAAACTTGGGCAAGACACTTGATCCCTCAGGATCTCTGTCTCCTCATATGTAAAATAAGATGGTAGACATTATTATATGGACAATCCTTTTCAGCTCTAACTCTGTGATGCTATCATCTCAATATAAGCTACAAGAAGAAGTCTGAGACTGTTTCACTTTTGCCTGTATATTCCCAGCATCTAGAATGCTCAATTGAGAATTCCTTATAAATAGTGAAGCTATTCAGATGTTCCTCATTGTGATGATTACATAAAGTAAAGCACTCCTAAACACCACAGGTCCTCCTTAATGGGGTCAATAGCCATTCGAAATAAACCAGCCTTAAAAGAAAATTCTGTGTAATTGAAAAAACAAATGATGGTCTAGAGAAAAGACTGAAAAACATTCTTCTCTTCTGATACAATGGAGAGAACATATGGCTCAGAAGTCAGAGGACCTGTGTTCAAATTCTGCCTTTGATAGCACTTGTACAACCTTTGGCAGAATATAACTGGAAAAGACTATGGTCATTTGGTAGAATGGTAAAACCAAAAGCAACAGAACTTATTCTTTTCAAATACCTACCTCTCAACTTGACACGTAGCTGGTACCTTTTATGTACAAGGAATTATTGGTACAAAGACAAAAACTAGAGGTCCTGCCCTGAAGGAGTTTACATTTAATTAGTGGATAAAACATTTTACTCATTCAAGCAATGCAAAGTAATTTAATAAAGAAAAGAGCAGTAACCACAGATGGTGTGGAGAAGGGGAAGAATCAAGAAAGGCTTTACAAGTATGGGGCACCATGATCTGAAATCTTAAAAGCTCAAGATTTCCAAGCAAAGCACATAAAAAAGTAAAGGGGGCAGGGGTGGGGTGGGCAGGAGATGGAGGTAGGAAGCATAAGAACATCCTATGGTTAAGCGAGGAAATCTGAAACACCAAAATGACTTAAAAGATCTGCTAGTATATCCCAGTATAGCTATAGTAAAGAATGCTTAAAAGAGGAAAATCTAGAAAGGTAATCTAGAAAGGTAAGTGGGAGTCAGGTTTTGGAGAACTTTAAATGTTAAATTAAGGCTTTTGTCTTTTAACTTAGAGGCAATAGGGTTCCACTGAACATTTTGAATAGGGGAGTAATATAGACTTATGCCTCAGGCATATTATTTTGGCAAATGTGTGGGAGCTGTTTGGAACATATTGTGTTTAAGATGCCAAAGGAACATCCGTATGAAGTCAAATAAGGAGGTGATGGATGACTGGAATTCAGGCAAAAAAAAAAAAGGGGCACTGAGTATATAATTTTTTTCTTTTTTTTTTTTGAGGGGGTAAGGCAGGGCAATTGGGGTTAAGTGACTTGTCCAAGGTCACACAGCTAGTATGTCAAGTGTCTGAGGTGGGATTTGAATTCAGGTCCTCCTGACTCCAAGGTTGGTGCTCTACTCACTGCGTCACCTAGCTGCCCCGGAATATATATCTATATCTATATTTATATGTCTTTGTTGTGTTTGTCCTTCATTCTCAAAGAGGACCATGACATCAGGGAAATGACGACATGACTTGCAGTTGACTTTGACTTGAGGGAGGGAGGGTTGTGTAAGGTCACCAGCCTCACTTTCTCACCCAGAGTCTTCTGGGTCCAGTGGCCTGATATTCACCAGGATAACTGGAGATAACCCAGGATTCGTTGGGAGACCCTGACACTTTTAGGCTAAGGTCTTTTCAGTTCTCACTCTGAGTGAGGTAATGCCCATTCACCTACTTTCAAAAGGATAATAAGTGAAAACTGATAAGATCACCAAGAAAGTGTAGATAGAAAAAGATCTGAGACAATACTGGGGAACGAGGGGGGAAGGAAACATGTTAACAATTATTGAGTAAGATACAGATGGTGAATGAGTAGGTCAGAAGTGAACATATTATGACATTTAATTAAATAGGCAAGCTCCTGAGTTAGTATATACATATAGTATATACATATAGTATATACATACGCATAGAATAGACAATGCAGATACAACGAGAGCTTCAAAGCATTTTGGAAATTGGCAGTGCTTTCAGTTATCATAACTTTATCTGTCACAAAATTGCTTCTTTTTAATACCAATGTTCTCATATTGGAATCATATGGCAATGATGGATTATAAGAATCAAAACTGTGTGTGACACAAAAGACACAAAATTGTGGCTATAAAGTATATTGCAATACGTCACCAGACTTCCATCAAAGAAGAGGTAGGTCAGGAATCTAACAAGAGTGAGGGACAGCAAATGAAATCTAACTGCTGTACAGCTATCTACAAAATACTAAGAGAGAAAAGCTTCTAGAACATTTGGTAGATTCTTTATGAAAAGATAGTGACAAGAATGACATAGGAGAAGGCATAGACGACTACCCAGTGAAGGCTTCAATCAGCCAAGAATTTTCATAGATAATATAAAGGATTCATCAAAATAAGTACAATTTTATCTGATACTCTAAAAATTTACAGCACTTGGGGTGGAAAACAACTTATTTTTAAAATAGTATTATAAAGCTATAAGAGTTTACCATATGGTCCCTTGCTCAACTCCTCCATTTCCTAATTCTAGATAGAGACTGTACCTTCCAGCTGATCTAAAAGCACCAACATGAACAGAACTTTTTATTCAGGTGTTGCTTATTTGACCAATATCTTACCAAAGATTGCAGTGACCCATATAGCTATCTGAAGTGAAAAAATCTTTCCTTATCACTGAACATGAAAAGGAGATATAATGCATGTCTGAAGGCTAAATATAAATTTCTCTTAGTGAAAGGGATTTTCTTGTCTGAAATCATTAACAACACACTGAAAAAACATCCGTAATTTCTCTAAATTTATTAAAATTGAACAAGATCAGACTGAGGCCCAACCCAATACACACACCCACACCCACATGAGCATGTATACACACACACACACACACACACACACACACACACACACACACTCTCTCTCTCTCTCTCTCTCTCTCTGTTTTATTTGGTGTTGAATTACTGCTTTAAACTTTAAGATATACATATATACTTTAAAATACATCTTGGTCTTTTAACAGCAATGCTATCTGCCGCTACTGTGGCTGTGTAAGGCCAATGACACCAGCACACAGGAAGGCTGAAGCACAGGTTCTTTGATCTGCTTTTCTAAGGAAAGCAACTTAAAGGGGTTTGCAATCTCACTTTAATGAAACATATATATCTCACATACTTAGTTCAGGGGGAAAAGTAAGCAGGAGGAACTTCTGAGCGAATACAAGCAGAAATTACAAATACAGAAAATATAAACAAAGCAAATAACACAAATCAACAGACAGGCTTCTAGCTGTGTGATCAAAGCTATACATACATAGGTACCAGAAAGAGAAGCACCAACATCTGGGTTTTCAAAGCCTGGGGGGGGGGGGGTAGGGGTGGTGCTCCTTAACAGCTACCCAGAGTCTCCACACCAACACTCTTCCAATGAGTGAGCCCCCAAAACAAAATGCTAGCCTCAGAGTATACATACACTTTTTCAAGGTCAGAGAGCTTCATACCATACGTGCCCTAATTAGCAAAAGGGTGTGGGCCTTTCTACAAACAAAAGCAAGATTCAATCAAAGGCACTTGATTGCCTTAGTGCTGAGAAGCACTCCAAAAGAAAAAACAGTAAAAAGTCCCACTTTGCTTGACCTTGCAGACTTTTACAATCTTAAAAGATTTTGTACTACATGTGAAATAAGATGCCTGA
The DNA here is from genome assembly GCF_011100635.1 of Trichosurus vulpecula. Lineage (NCBI taxonomy): Eukaryota > Metazoa > Chordata > Mammalia > Diprotodontia > Phalangeridae > Trichosurus > Trichosurus vulpecula. The sequence goes on along the minus strand of NC_050574.1, from coordinate 338,396,944 downwards.
AATTTGGGAAGATCTGTTTTAAAAACTTGAGAAGCTTCTCATATACATGCCTACATGTCAAGGGCAGCAAAACTCAAATATAGTTAAAGCTTTCTATCTCAGAAAGTGGGGTGCTAAATTAAACCAACAGAGAATCATTCTCAGTAGTTAAATATAATAAAGAGGGTACCATGGAATAATAAGAAACTCAATGTAAATAGGCAATTATAATTTACCTCTCTTTTTAGCTACAAACTCAAAAGTTAGCCAAAATGAAGATGAGTCAAATGAAAATAGCTGTCATGGAGGCCATTTTGCTGAATTCTATTTTTTAGTATTGTTTGTTATTATTTATTGATTATTATTATCTATTGTATTCCATATTATTGTATTATGTATATTCTCAAGTACAATGCCTGAGTCCACTGTGGCTTCAACCCTATTGTCCCTCAATCTAATACCCCAGGAAGGCCAAGCCAGGCATATCCTGATATCTCCCCCCAGATTCCAAAATTAATTTTATCTATTCCTTCCTTCTTCACCTTTCTATCCCTATTACTTGACTATTTTAAACAAGAATTGCTGGAAAGCAGTATGGAAAAGATTACGCTTTTTGGTTTGGAGCAATATCTTACACTATACACAGTAAGCTCCAAATGGATGAGAACAGAAGATTAAAGGTCATAACTGCCCCCCCCCACACACACACAGGACACACTCATGGACATAAACCAGCAATGACTAGGGGTGAGGAGGAAGGGAGGAGAGAGATTATTAACCAAACAAGGATAGAGGTGATCACAAAAGATTAAATAATTTAAATTACAAAAAATATAAAAGCTTTTACACTAACAAAATGAATACCACTGGGATAAGAGTGAAGCAGTCATTTGGGAAAAAAGACCAAAGCCATTCCCCAATGAAGAAGTAAGTGATTATGAATTAAACAGTTCTCAAAAGAAAAACCAAACTATTAACAACCATTTGAAAGACTACTCCAAATCACTGGTTAGAGAAATGCAAATCAAAGCAACACAGAGGTTTCATAGCTCATCCATCACCAGGAAATGGTTAAGATGAGAACAGTAAATGCTGGAGAGGCTGTGGAAAGAAAGGAACATTAATACACTATTCTGGAAAGCAATTTGGAACCATGCTACTAAAGACCTAAAATGCACATATCTTTTTGAAGAAGAGACCTCATTGCTAGACACATACCTCAAAGAGGTCAATAACAAAATGTGTGTGTGTGTGTGTGGGTGGGTGTGTGGGTGTGTGTGTATGTAGGCCACTTAAAAGGGAGGCAGACCACCCAGTTCACATAACTACTTAGGCAAAGCTCTAAAAGTTCATACCAGAGGTGGAAAAAAAAAAGAATCAGGAGAAACCAAAGTGAGTGACTCCCAAGGGGAATAAGGGAGCTCCACCAGCAAAACCGACCTAAGCAAGAGGTATCTCAGTACAACCAGTGACAGGACACATGTGGTCAGTGAGGTTTTGTGTCAGGGCAACAAGAGCTAAGGGCTGCACTGAAAAAGCTTCAGGGAGATAGAAAACCCAATGACGGTGACCTTGGAAGTCCCAATGAGCCAAGTGCCAGGTGCCACTGCCACATCCAGAGCCAGAGCACTCAAACTGCCAAGACTAGGGGCTCCGAGGTCTCTAAACACTATTCTGTGAAGACAAAGAAGGTCTAGGAGAATCTTAAGATTCAAAAAGGGAAAAATCTTGCGAGGTGGATGGAGGTCAGCAGAAGAATCTGGAGGACCAAAGGCTCGATAAAGCAGGACTGAACACCACAATCAAAAGCACCACATGTGGTAAAGTCTGGCTGTGGCATAATTCAGGAACTAAATCAGGTGACGTGAAAATATCAAATCAGGTGAGGTGAAAATATCAAAGAAAATACTGACAACTATCAAAAATTCATACAAATTTAAAGATCCCTCAAAAGAAGGGAGAAAAACTTTACAACTGCAAGCAAAGACTAGAAGGAAAACTGGGATTTCCCAATGGGACTTCATAAACACCTAGAAGAAAGAAATGAGAAAAAAAAAATTTTTTTTTGATTTAATAAAAGCTCTAGAGACAAGAATTCAAATAATAAGAACCTTAAAAGAAAAAATAGTAAACCTTACCCAGGCCTCTCCAAAATCTAGAATGGGCCAATGAGAAATAAATAACTCTGTGAGATGGCAAGAAATATAAGAACAAAATGTAAGGTGACACCAAAAAACAAAACTAAACAAAAAAACCTGACATAACTCACTCTCCCACTAACCACAGCAGCAAGTCCAAAACTTTTCATCCCTCTTCAAACCTCCCACGGCTCCTCTATCTTTTCAGCTGAGAACCTTGCCTTGTATCTTACGGAAAAAGTTGATAAGGATTGAGAAAAGTCCATTAGATTTAGCAAATAAGAGACTCTCCACTTTGGAGAGAGTGGTTTCAATTTAATGATATGGTTGGAAATCAAACTGTAAAGAATTAAGAGGAGGCCACAAATCGGGGGGGCGGAGCCAAGATGGTGGCTGGAAAGCAGGGACCACCTTGAGCTCCCTGCCGAGCCCCTCCAAAAACCTATAAAAAATGGCTCTGAACCAATTCTAGAACGGCAGAACCCACAGAACAGCAGAGGGAAGCAGGGCTCCAGCCCAGCACAGCCTGGATGGTCTCTGGGTGAGGTCTATCCCGCACGGAGCTGGGAGCTGGGAGCTGGGAACGGAGTGGAGCAGAGCCCAGCCTGAGCGACTTGGACCAAATTTGGAACTCAAAGGTTTAAAATCAGATGTTCAAAAACAAAAAAAAAAGTTTTTGCATGCAACTAAAAAATAAGATACACAGGCAATGGGGCGTAGAAATTTATCTTGCCCTACAAGAAAGGAAGGGAAAAGGGGATGAGAGGGGAGGGGGGTGATGGAGGGGAGGGCTGACTGGGGAACAGGGCAACCAGAATATATGCCATCTTGGAGTGGGGGGGGAGGGTAGAAATGGGGAGAAAATTTGTAATTCAAACTATTGTGAAAATCAATGCTGAAAACTAAATATGTTAAAAAAAAATTAAAAAAAAATAAATGCCACAAATCAATGAGGAAAAAAAAAAGAATTAAGAGGAAAGTGAAAGGAATAGAAGTGGATCTTGTCAAGTTTCACCACAAAACTGAGGAAAGATAAGGGACAATAATTAGTGAGAATGGATAGATCAAGTGAGGGTTTTGTTTTGTTTTTTTGAGGATGGGGGAGAAATTTTTATTTGTAGGTAATAAGGAAGGAGCCAGGAGGGAAGAAGAGATTAAAGGTTAGTGAGAGAATGAGTAATTTGCCTGTGAAGATGGGATGGAATAGGATCACTTGTGTATGTAAAGGGGTTTGCTTTCGCAAATAGAAGATTCACCTCATTATGTGAGAGAGGGGTGAAAGATAAAATAGTAGCAGAAGGTATCTGGGTGATAGGAGCTAAAGAGGAAAGAAGAGGGAGCTATGGAGGCTTTAATGTACTTGAGAATCCATTAAGCAGCAAAACAGCCTTTGTGACTTCCGGCTTTTGGCTCATAAGCTATTTGGCTGACTTCTGGGTTTGGGGTTAATCTATAAAATTGAGGCTTCCAGGAGTCTGATTCCAGATTAAATGAGGTAAAATTGTAATTACCTGTTTATATTTGAATAATTTCTTATAACTCCACGGTACCCTATTTATTGTATTCAATTACTAAGTATGATTCTTTATTAGACTAACTTAGCACTCCACTTTCTGAGATAGCAAAGCTTTAAAGATGTTTCCCAAGTGAGTTTTACTGTCCCTGACATGTGGGCAAGCATATTAGAAACTTATGAGCAATTAATAATTCTCCTGATTCTCTTCCTGCCTATTTTATCCTCCTCTCTCAGTCTTCTTTGCTGGATCTTCATCCAGGTCACATCCGGATGGGTGTCCAAAAAGGGGTTCTGTCTTGGTCCCTCTTCTCCTTCTATATCATTTGACTTAGTGTTCTCATCAGTTCCAATGGATTTAATTATCGTATTTATGCTGCCGATTCTTAAATCTGCTTATCCAGCACTAATGTCTCCTGACATCTAGCCTCACTAGTCCAATTATTAGCTTGGACAGGATATACTGTAGACATCTTAAAACTCAACATATCCAAAAATGAACTCATCATATACCCCGTCTCCAACATTTTCCTCTAAGTTCCCTATTACTATTGAGGGACCACCACCTTCCTGGTCACCCAGGTTCAAAAACTAGGCGTCACCCTCAACTCCTCACTCTCTGGCACCCCTACATCCAATCTATTGCTAAAGCTTGTTGATTTCAACTTTATAACATCTCTCATATATACCCCCTTCTCTCCTGATATTGTCACCAGCCTAGCATAGCTCATCATTTCACTCCTGGACTATTACAATAGACTGCTGGTTGGTCTGTCAGAAGTCTCTCCCCACTCTAATTCAATCTCTAGTCTTCTGTCGGTTATCTTCCTAAAGAGCAAGCCTGACCATGTCATACTCCTACTTGATAAACTCCAACAGCTCCTATCACTTCTGAGATCAAATATAAAATCCTCTGTTTGGCATTCAAAACCCTTCATAGAAGCAGCCCTTTCCCTCTTCTTCCCCAGTCTTCTCATATCTTGTACTTTCCCCACATACTCTTAAAGCCAATGATAATGAACTCCTTTGCTGATCCTAGAACAAGAAACTCCATCTACAGAGTCTGAATATTTTCAGTCTGTCTCCCATGTCTGGAATGCTCTCTCCCTCATTATCTCTGTCTTTTGGCTTCCTTAAAATCTTAGTTAAAACCCTACTGTCTCAAGAAGATCTCTTCTTAATCCCCAACCCCTTAATTCTAGTGCTTTCCCCTCTGTTCATTACTTTCAATTTATCCTGTATATAGTTTGTTTCTACATAGCTGTTTGCAGGCAGTCTCCCCCAGGCACTGTGCTAAGCTCATAAAGAGGCAAAAGACAGCCCTTGCTCTCAGAGATCACAATCTAGAGGCAACAAGCAACCTTAAATTGAAAAGTACATCTGCTTTGGCAGAGGAAGGTCCTCACAGGGATATTACCTCTATCTACACCAATGAAATCATAAGTCTAGTCAATTTTTAAAAGAATTCTAATAATTAAAATCCAATCACTATGGTATTTGTTGCTCTTCCTTTCCTAATATACTGCCTTCCACAAAATATTCTTTAAATAAGTGGTAGGCTATTTTAATTACTCCTTTATCAAATATTAACTATAAGCATACAGGTACATTCTACTACCATCAACTACATAACCTAGTAAAGCAGAATTCTGAGTTTATGAAATTGAAAGATGTAGGCCACATAATCTACTTTGTGCAAAGGTTTAAGAGAAATCAGGTGGCAATTTTGTTCTCTTTAACAGTTTCAAGTAGTAACCAGTTTGCAAGGCAAGTAGCAAAACTGGCCTCTCTTTTGTCAAACAACCAAGAAAACCTGATCTAGCCTTCTTCTATCCCAGGGAAAAAGAAGACTGTAAAATTCAGCTATACTAGTCAGTTGGCACAAACCAATCCATCTTTTCTGGGAGAAATGTCCTGTGCATACCATGCTCTATCAGCTGACACATCTAGAAAGCACCTTTCCCCTAAAAGAGACACTTAAAAGTTAAGCTCTACTACAGTGGTGTCAAACTCAAATAGAAAAGAATCCCTACGGGCCACATATTGACTTAGAAAACCACAAATTAACATTGTCTATGTTGTATGTATCTTTATTTATTTTGATACACATTTCCCAATGCGGTACTGGTCCAGGAATAAGCAACCTGCACCCTGCACACTGAGTTTGCTACCTCTGCTCTACTATACAAAGAAGACAGAAACATGGTTTCAGTAAGTAACTAGCTCCTTCATTATGCTATACTGATTTAAAAGTCAAACTCAATGGAAAAAACCTTGAAATCTCAAAGCTAGAACAGACTAGAGAAATTAAAGTGAGATGGGAAAAGGAAGCATCATAGTTAGAGAAATGAACATAGAAAGAATGCATCAGTGATTTCTGTAATGGGGGGAGGGGGTTTCAAATACAGCTCCAAATTCCATAAGGCAGTAGACAATACTAATCCATATTCTGGCATAGCACTTTCCTCATCAATTTTCAAAAGCACACATGTAATATTGTATATTAGAGTCATCTGTGTTGTGTGTTTAGGTCCTTTAAGTCCTTCCCAACTCCCCAGACTTAAAGTTCTAGGAGGGCAGGGACTGAATCTTATCTAAACTTTTTTCCACTTCCCTTAGCTCTTAGGGCACAGTGTTCTGCAAACAAAAGGTGGTCAAGTGTTTGCTTAATGGATAAAGTTATGAAGAAATCAATTTGAAAGTCTTACACTTTAACATCACCTTCCCCTCTCTTACAAGTCACAAAGAACCAAATTTATTCATTCATCCATTCAATCAACAAATGCAATAATCCTAAACCAAATGCCACAGCCATATCATGAAATCCAATAATTAATTCTATTATGTCTATGGCAAATAATTTTGAGAAAATTTGTGTTTATTTTTTCGAGCATGAGCCATTTTTCTTGTAAGGTCTTTTGTGTCTACTCCTTGACTTAGGTAACTAAAAGGAAATGAGGGGGAGGGAGAGATGTGAGAACCCAGAAAAGCAAAGCAAGATCTAATAAGGTTTCATTTATCAAGTATCATCAGAGAACAATGTGCTCTACCTAAGTAAATTTTCCAGATAACTAAAATATTCACAATTTACCATAACCATTTTCAGTAGGAAACTTTGAGAAGGCAGTATTTTAAGTGTCAGACGATCTACTAGGGACTGGCCGAAAAGAAATTAATAAATACGAAAAATTCAGAAAAACATGGGTAGCCTCTTACTTCCTAGCTCAACTTCCTCAATTCCAGGGATCCACAGGGACTTACTAGAGCCTGTCATTCTTTCATCTCTCCCTATAGCTCACCTCTCCTAAAACTATCTTTAGATCCTAGCACAGGTCATCCATCACTCCAGCAGCTATGGCCAAACTCCACCTTTCAAAGTTTTGGCCAAAGAGCTAAGCAGTTTGACTTCATACTGCCTTTGGAGCCCCCAATCATTATCCTAAAACTGTTCATCCCTTTTCAAACACCATCCTTACATACTCCACTGCAAGAAAAGAGCGATGCTGAAAATTACCATGGAAGTCAACCTTGCTGACTGAATCTATTACAAATGTATATGTTATACAATGTCAATTGGGCCTTCGCTACCGCATGCCAATCCTTTGAGTAATTCCCAGACTGATTCTATCTCACTCATTCAATGCATCTCTTCCAAATCTCTTTTCTTAAGTCACCTACACTTGAGAGAAAGATGCCATTCCATCGAATGCCAGACTCCTGGGCATTTCTCTTCCTACCAGCACAGTGTCAGAAACAAACCATTCCATCCTGAGCAGATTCCCTAAACTGGCCTCTTCTGGTGGTTAGGGAGACCCATAATGCTTGCCTGTCTGCATACATAAGAAAGAAATTCCATTCCATTAGCTCCCCTCCACAGATTCCCTCACCTGGACTGACATAAAACTGAGAGAAAGGACTCCACCCTGAGGCCAAGCCTCCAGGGATGTTTATAATCCAGAGGGCATTCATCAATAACTAACTTATACCTCCTCAATCATACCCTCCCCATCCCAGTAATCTGGAACCTGATAGTCATTCAAACTCACTCTCATTCTCCATCCCCCCACTGTCTGATCCCTTATTCTCATCCAGCTCAAACCAATCTCTCCTAGTGTTGCAATCTGAAGCTATCCTCTCCTTTGCCTAAACCTGTGATTTCATCAATACCTAGTGAGAAAACTGTATACCAAAACAAACTGGAAATGCTTTTGGATTTATAATCTTAAAGAGTTTCCTAGAAACACTGAGAGAGGTTAAGCTATCTGTTCAGGTCACACAGCCAGTATTGGGTCAGACACTGGACTGGAACCTCTTGTTGTTCATCTTCTTCCTCAAAGAGGACAAAATGGCATCACAATGTTGGAGTCAAGACACAGTCTGTTCAACTGTGGATGATCAGTCCAATATGAGCACAGAAGGCTCTACCACAGGTCAGGCATGAATAGTCCAGTTGAAAAATTTGGGATGCAGAAGTTTCTACATTTGCTCATCTCATATTTCCTTTGTGCTACTGAAATTCTGCTGTGCTCATACAGCACAGAACCTTCTTTGATTTTGGGCATGCAATGCTAGCTGGTCCTGTGCTAGTGTCTCCCATGTCTAACAATCAATACTAAAGTTCTTCAGGGAGACCTGAAATCCTTTGGACAGCTGCAAGAGACCTGCAGGCCATATGTTGTGCAGGCCTGCCATAAGCAGTAAACTTGCTTTCATCTTAACCTTTTCCTTTCCCACTTCTTCCAATTTCTGGGTCTTACTGAGACCTGGCTCTCAAATGACAGCCTCCCTTGGCTTCCCCTTCCTGCACTAGCTGCACTCTCACTTATTCCCTGACTCACTGGTCAAAGTTGGAGAGCTGAAACAATCTTTGTTCCCCATTCCCACCTCCAGGTTTCCCCTCTACTTCCATTACTAAGTAATCTCTCCTCCTTTGAGGTTTGCTCAATCCTTATCTACCACTGAGTCAAGATTCTGGTAGCTCCTTTCTGTCTACCAGTCTCCAGGACACTCCCCTTCTTTCCTAAATGAATTCAATGTCTCCTCAAAATCTTTCCTGAACTCCTACCCCTATATTAGGAAAATTTAACATATATAATGATACTACCTCAAACGCCTTAATTTCACGGTTTCTTAACTTAATCATTTCCCATGATGTACAATTCCACTCTATCTCAGATACACACAAAAACAGTCATATCATTGATCTTACCATCACTCACAAATATTCCATGTTTATAAACTCTGAAAATTCCCTTATATGATCACAATCTGTTGTCATTCCACTTTTCCCTATGCCATGCACTCCCAAACCTTATTCTTCATCCTCAAGAATCTGTGCTCCTTCTTCTATTCAAAGAAATGTTTACAAGGATTAAAATGTAAAAGGGTTTTCTCCTAGCAAGTTTCAGGACAGATCTGGTGTGGCAGAAAACAATCTGAACACAGTACTTCCATAAATCACTAGAGGAGGGGGCAGAGTCAAGATGGCAGCTGAAAAGCAGGGGCTTGCCTAAAGCTCTGCCCCAGGACCCTCCAAACACGTATGAAAATGGCTCTGAACATATAACAGAGGGAAGCAGGGCTCCAACCCCGGACAGCCTGGATGGTCGCTGGGTAAGGTCTACCACACCGTGCTGGGAGTAGAGCAGAGCAGAGACGAGCATGGGCCACGCCAAGACCAACCAGACCCAGGAGTTGGGGGAACAGGCCCTGGCACCCTGAATCAGTGAGCTGTGGCAGATATCAGATTTCTCAACCCACAAATACCAAAGACAACAGAAAAGGTTAGTGGGAAAAACTGCTGGGACAGAGAGAAAGGAGGTTCTGGTTTGGCCACCACCCCCAGGGTGGTGGAGGTGGTGCAGCTCTGAGGCTGCTTACAGAGCTACAGGTGCAGTTGCTTTTGGCCCCAGGCCCACCTGGTGGGAAGAATTAAGTGGGGGATAAGAGCAGGAGTGCAGAGCCTGCTTAGATCTGAATCTCGGTCCAGGCTGGTGGTTCTTGGGGGAGGAGGAGCGCTGGTGTGGCAGAGCTGGCTGTGTAGAAATAGCTCTGAAAACAACAGCGCAGGCCCTCAACCTTGGGACAAAGTACTCTTTAAGTAGTCATACTGCGACGAAAAGCTCAAGGGTCAAGTAGTTGGCTGGGTACATGAACAGGCAGCAAAAACGGACTCAGATTCAGACTCAGACTTTGGAATCTTTCTTTGGTGACAAAGATGACCAAAACATACAGCCAGAAGAAGTCAACAAAGTCAAAGAGCCTACATCAAAAGCCTCCAAGAAAAACATGAACTGCTCTCAGGCCATGAAGACCACAAAAAGGACTTGGAAAAGCAAGTTAGAGTAGTAAAGGAAAAATTGGGAAGAGAAATGAGAGTGATGTGAGAAAATCATGAAACACAAGTCAATGACTTGCTAAAGTAGACCCAAAAAAATACTGATGATATCACCTTAAAAAATAGACTAACTCAAACGGCAAAAGAGATCCAAAAAGCCAATGAGGAGAAGAATGCCTTGAAAGGCATAACTGGCCAAATGGAAAAGGAGGTCCAAAAGACCACTGAAGAAAATACTACCTTAAAAATTAGATTGGAGCAAGTGGAAGCTAGTGATTTTATGAGGAATCAAGATATTATAAAACAGAACCAAAGGAATGAAAAAGTGGAAGACAACATGAAATGTCTCATAGGAAAAACCACTGACCTGGAAAATAGATCCAGGAGAGATAATTTAAAAATTATTGGACTACCTGAAAGCCATGATCAAAAAAACAGCCTAGATATCACCTTTCAAGAAATAATCAAGGAGAACTGCCCTGAGATTCTAGAGCCAGAGGGTAAAATAGAAATTGAAAGAATCCACTGATCGCCTCTTGAAAAAGATCCCAAAAAGAAAACTCCTAGGAACATTGTTGCCAAATTCCAGAGCTCCCAGATCAACGATAAAATACTACAAGCAGCCAGAAAGAAACAATTTGAGTACTGTGAAAACACAATCAGGATAATACAAGATCTAGCAGCTTCTACATTAAGGGATCAAAGGGCTAGGGATATGATATTTCAGAGGTCAATGGAGCTAGGATTAAAACCAAGAATCACCTACCCAGCAAAACTGAGTATAATGCTCCAGGGCAAAATATTGACTTTCAATAAAATAGAGGCCTTTCAAGCTTTTTCAGTGAAAAGACCAGAGCTGAATAGAAAATCTGACTTTCAAACACAAGAATCAAGAGAAGCATGAAAAGGTAAGCAGGAAAGAGAAATCATAAGGGACTTACTAAAGTTGAACTGTTTTGTTTACATTCCTTCATGGAAAGATGATGTGTATAATTCATAAGACCTCAGTATTAGGGTAGCTGAAGGGAATATACATATATATAAAATCAAATTAAGGGATGAGAGAGGAATATATTGAGAGAGGGAGAAAGGGAGAGATAGAATGGGGTAAATTATCTCTCATAAAAATGGCAAGAAAAAGCAGTTCTGTAGGAAGGAAGAGGGGGCAGGTGAGGGGGAATGAGTGAATCTTGCTCTCAACAGATATGACCTGAGGAGGGAATACCATACACACTCAATTGGGTATCTTACCACACAGGAAAGAAGGAGGAAGGAGATAAAAAAAGGGAGGATGATAGAAAGGACGGCAGATAGGGGGAGGAGGTAATCAAAAGCAAACACTTTTGAAAACGGACAAGGTCAAGGGAGAAAACTGAATAAAGGAGGATAGGATAGGAAGAATCAAAATATAGTTAGCCTTTCACAACATGAGTATTGTGGAAGGGTTTTGCATAATGATACACACGTGGCCTATGTGGAATTGTTTGCCTTCTTAGGGAGGGTGGGTGGGGAGGGAAGAGGGGAGAGAATTTGGAACTCAAAGTTTTAAAAGCAGATGTCAAAAAAAAAAAAAGTTTTTGCATGCAACTAGGAAATAAGATATACAGGCAATGGGACATAGAAATCTAACTTGCCCTACAAGAAAGTAAGGGAAAAGGGGATGGGGGGAGTGGGGTGACAGGGAATGGGGCAATAAAAATATATGCTATCTTGGAGCGGGGGCGGAGGGTAGAAATGGGGAGAAAATTTGTAATTCGAACTCTTGTGGAAATCAATGCTGAAAACTAAAGATATTAAATAAATAATAATTTTTAAAAATCACTAAAGGAGGTCACAGGCAAGAAAAGAGTTCGCTGTGGAATTTCGTATCCCAATCTAGGTAGTTCATATGACCCTTTTAAAACTTTGTATGTGGAGCCTTGCTTTCTGGGAGTGAATGGGGGGAGGGGTGGAGAGGGGAAGGGAATCTATGCAGAATTATTATATAAAGGTTAATATAGGCAATATTTTGGGCCGAAATTTATGTTTAAATTGAAAGGTGGCATTGTCCTTCATGATTCTAAGGACAAAAGAAAAGTGCAGGAGAAAGGAGACGAGTGAAAAAGAGGGGAGAAAAAAGGAGAGGAAAAGAAAAAAGAGAAAGAAAGAAAAGAGAAGAAAACAGGTTTAAGTTCCTAGTAGCTAATGTTCTCCCCAAACAGGTAGGATTTCAAAGACAAGACAGAGTACATACTTCAGTTCAACTAGTCTTTCACAAGTTTCAGTAATGGTACAATACTAAGTCTAGAAAATTCCAATGGAGGTGGAGGTTATCTGTCAGATGGAATAAAGGTGCCTCATTTAAGAGATTCCATAAAAACCACAGAATTCGGGTTCCGCTCGTGGTTTCCCTAAGACGTGCTGTGCCCCGCGCTCTCACTGTACGCTCCCGCCATGGCGTACCCATGGCCAAGGCCAGAAGGTGCAGAAGGTGATGATGCAGCCCATCAACCTCATCTTCAGGTATCTCCAAAATCGGTCCCGAATTCAGGTGTGGCTGTATGAGCAAGTAAATATGTGAATAGAGGGCTGCATAATTGGTTTCGATGAGTATAAGAATCTTGTATTGGATGATGCAGAGGAGATTCACTCTAAAACAAAGTCAAGGAAACAGCTTGGCTGGATCATGCTGAAAGGAGACAACATTACTCTACTACAAAGTGTCTCTAACTAGAAGAATATTGTCAGTGAAGTTAGAAGACACTCAGAAGGCAATACTTTTTTTTCTTAGTTACATTCTCTGGGCTTCAAAAGCCAGCCACACATTTTTCCACGTTGTTTTGATCTTTCTTTTATGGTATTATAACAATAAATGGGTTGCTCTGGGGTTTGTTTCTATTAAAAAAAAACCCACAGAATTCTATCATGAAAGCTACTGGAAGGTAGAATACCCACATACTAAGATAGGATTATAGAATTTAGAGCTTTAAAGGACCCAAAAAAACATATATTCCCTCATTAGAACACACTTTAGCTAATAGAGGCTGGCCTCTTTGTACATTTCACCATTTTCAATTTCCTTCTTTTCTCTTTAAAAATAGAAAGGAAATAATTAAAGTTATAAATGTGTTAACTAGGTTCAGTATTATTAGTAAGCTATATTAGCAATTCAATATTATTAGTAAGCTATATAAAATAAAGCAATCTTTTGCTGCAAAGATTTCTATGTAGCTATAAAGAAATAAACTTAATTTCCTCATCTCTAAGGCCAATCAGTAAAGTGGATATGGTTTAAATAAAGTCCCTTTAAAGTCAATAGTCAGAGGATCTCAGATTAAATCAATGGCTAAAAGGATTCCATTTAATTATTTTTTTCTACATCATATTTTGTAAGCTTGTATAAGCTTAATATGTAGTTTTCCAAAGCTGAGATATACAGTTTTCTATCTGTAGAAATATATATTCATATATATCTAATATATAATACACATCTATGTGTAATATATCTCTACCCTATACCTTTTACAGGGGGGAGGGGTGATGGACAATAATATCACAAAATTTACCAGATATGATTTAAGCTAATACTTTTAAGTCAGTTCATATAACAAGCCTTTATTAAATGTACATGTATTAGGTACAAAGTACTATACAAAATGCTGGAAAGAAAAAGATTTTAAAAATTTACCCTTCAAAGAGCTTACATTTTATCTACTAAGAGGGGGAGAGGCTGACATGTAGGCCTACAAATAGGATTACCGTGTGAGGTGAGACCACCCAGCATTTAATTAAAAAAAAAAATCAGAGGTTTCTCCAGGTAGAAAAAAGAAAATTTCTTTATTACGATCGACAGAAAGGGCGTCATTACTATCAGCAGTAAGCTAGTAAGAGAGGCCCAGTATAGGAAGTGAAGCATGATTATATACCTTAGCGGTTCCATCCTCCTCCCACCACTGATCTTCACCCTCCCTGCCTGGTGGAGTTCAGGCTCACAATCTCGCGAGAAATCTAACCCAGGAACAAGGAAGTGAAAAACATCTTTCTCCTTATTTGGAGAGACTCGTGCTGATGTGGTAGTGGGAAGGAAGTGGGTCCAGCTACTTTAAGTTTAGGATTCCTATAAGTCAGGTGATTTCTCAGTAACTGGAGACTTAGACCTAGCTGTCAATCAGAAACCCTGAGCCATGCTGATCCCATTAAATTTACAGAAAGGTTAAGATTTAGATTTCATGATTTCATGAGAGGTCCTCACGATCCCACTCACTATCATGATTAAAAATGATAAAAACAGGCCAATGCACCAAAGAATGCTCCGGATCACTAAATATAAGAAAAATGCCCATCAAAACAACCTTAATATCCAGCAAATTCACAAAGATGTCAAAAGATCAAAATAGTCAATGTTGGAGAGGTTATAGGAAGATGGAGAGTTATTGATCAAAGTTGCAAATCTGTACACCACTTTGGAAAGCAAATTATAATTATGGAAATAAAGGTACCAAAATGCCCATACATTTTGACCCAACCACTAAACCTGTGCTCCAAGGAGGATCTTTGATAAAAAAGAAAGTCTTCAAATACATTGAAATATTTATAGTAGCAAAGTACTAGAAAAAAAAGAGATGTCCACAAATTGTGGTCCATTAACGTAATGGAATATAACTGTGCTGTAAGTAGTGGCAATTATAATACAGAAAAGCACAGAATGAGTTATACGAACCAAAGCATAGTGAAGTAAGCAGAAACAAGAAAACAAAATACAAAATAACTACAACAAAGTAAATGCAAAGAACAAAAAACACAGACCAAAAAAGAATGTTACAAAATTACAAAAAACATGGCCCCAAAGAGATATGAGAAGACATCACCCTCAACTTCTCTGCAGAAGTAGACGTATGAATGTAGAACACTGCATATATTATCAAATTTGGGTAGCGAGGGGTGTATGGATCAGTTTTTCTGATTTTTTCCTCTTCTTCCTTTTCTTAAAAACATGTGTTGGATTATATATATGTCAGTTATCCCCTTCCTATTTGTTTATCCACGTATTTGAAAAGAGATCTGTCTTTCTCCAAACTCCCCAAGATTCTTCAACTTAAGATGACTAGTTCAAGATAGAACCCATTATTTTATAGCACCTAAAACACAACTTAAAAGCTGGATTAATCACTTCAGCAATATCTGAAAAGTTATTTCCACCAGCTGAATGATGTAGGTTTTCTTATACTTCTTCTAAAGATAAAAAATAGTTTTTAGGCATTTGTGTTGGGGGAGGGGATTTTTTTCATTTGTTTGGTTTTATGGTGGTGGGATATTTTTGTTTTGTGTTTTAATACTGGATCTCCCTATCTTACCCAAGTTGAAAGTGAAGTAGCCACTTATTGGCAGACCTCAATACTAATAATAGATTAAGAAGCTCTAATCTGTTCTTCCCCCTACCCCCACCGCACCCCAGGCCCATATAACCCTCCTCAGGTACCCTAATGACCCTCTTGCTCCTGTGGAGGTTCACCATACTGGTGCTGGACATTGTGCAGCTTTAGCCCTCCCTACTGCACCCCAAACCTCCAGAAGTCAAGCAGTCTGCCAGTTACAGCCTTCCCCAGCAGCAGGCTCCACAGGCATGCATTGCCATGTCTGGCCAAATCCTTCTTCTTTTTTTTAATTTTTTCAATGACTACAAAGTTTTATTAAAAATAAAAAGAATATGCTCGAGTTAATATTTCTGGAGCTTACAAATAAACACACAATTCTTTTTATTACATTTTTTGGGAGTCTTCTGGACATAAACCCAAGGTAAAGTCTTGTTACTTCAATTCATTTAAAAAAAATCATTTCATTGTATTTCTCCTCCAATTACCAGCAGTTTGTTCTTCTGATGGCTTACATGGTTACAGAGTCATGCTTCAAAGTCAGTACGAAAATCCAGCAGATAGAAGTCGTGTTGCAAAGGGTAGCTATTTTCATCTAGAATAAAAAGGCTCTGAACTTTCAGTGTGTAAGCTCTTTCTCTGCTTGCTAGCAACGAGTGGCACAGGTCTGCTGCAACCATACCATATGTGATACCTGAGGACAGGACTACAACTCTGCTTAACCAATCAGGTGGAATATTGAGAAGAATCTTCTGCATCATCTCTGATCCTACATGAATGCAAACCTTGTTCTTGCCATCAGACACAGTCATGAGAGCTGACTTGTAGTAAAATTTCACCATAGTAAATGGCAAGCAACTGACACACTGCTTGTAGATCTGGTTCTTGTCTGTTTCTAATTCCAGTCCACATTTTCCACAGCCTGAACACATAATGGTGGGGAGACATGTCAGAATATCCTCCAGAGAAGAGCTAGCATCTAGGACAAGCTGCTGGCTGTTGTGGGCAACAACAGGAAACACAAATGCCAATATCTGAGCTTTTACTTGTACCACTCCTGAGCGCTTCTCTTCCAGAAGGACAGAAAAATGTGAGATGTTCACAAGGTGACTTTCCCTTTTTTGGAACTTTGCTTTAAATTCAACTGCCCTCGTGTCATCCTCAAAGAGGCACTCACAAGAGGACCAAGGGGTCATGTGCAATTCTAGATTTCCTAATGTGGAATTATACTGAGTGAGGAGATACTTAAACTCCCAAAGATGATCCCTTTTCCTTTGAATCTCTGAGTACCAAGCAGCTCCAGGACCCCATAATACAAGTATAAAATGTTGGTCTTGGACCTGTTCTACCGTTAAAATAATTGTTCTTGGCTTCTGTCCTCTGTAACCATATACTGCTTCTGTTAGTATTGTGACAATGACAACTTTCAGTATCAAATGGACTAAAGTATTTGGCTGAAGCTGGTCCAGTTCTACATACTGTACACCTTCCAATTTCTGAGGATGTCTAAAAGGGTGATCTATGATGTAGGAATGCTTTGAAGAGATATAGTCCAATAAATCTTGCAGAATTGTAACACTGACTATACAGGAATATTCTTTAAGCTGGACAGATGAACAACTCCCCACATTCAATAACTGACTGGTAAATGTAGACTGCAGTACTGTTTCTTCATACCGTTTGGCCAAATACTTCTTAAATGATTTTCCCAAAGTCTTACATTTATGAAAGGAAAGTAAGATCAGAGAACTAGAATTCAAAGCTACTCTAGTTCTATGGATATTATCTGCCATCTTGCTTTCATAAATTTTGGGTCTAAGGGTAAAGATTCAAGAAATTGAGGCCTAGAAAGGATAAACAGCCTGCCTCAGGCACCACAGTAAGTTCTTTTTTGAGACGGGAATTTAATCTGAGTCCTAAAACTCCAAAGCTAACAGTCTTTCCACACTGTAGCATGCTGCCAAAGTCTGAATAGAATGTAAACTTCCTGAAGTGACTGCATCATTTTTTGTCTTTGTATTCCTGGTGCCTAACAGAGTGCTTTGTACACAATAGGCACATAACAGATGAAATCTGGTTTACTAGATATCACTTTCTTAGACCAGTAATTAAGGATAAACCACAGAACTGTAAGTTCAGAATTTTGGCAAGATGAGCTAAACATAGCACATGGCTTGTGACTTATCTTTTTTTTATTATTTTGAACTTAATCACCAAATAAGATGAGCATTTCCATAGACAAAGCAAGACAGAAAATAAGGATTGCACATGTGACCACAAATCTGTTCAATGTACAGCTTGCTTCTCCCTCCAAACATACAACCAATTCAATGCGTTCTTTTCAAAGTTCATTTGTGACCTGCTTCATAAGGTCTTTCTTAAGATCTGGGGTTTTTGGAGGGAAGAAGAATCGACAAACTGCAATTCCCTCAGTATAAGGTGCTCCCAGAAAGGGGCTTCCTTTATACCAGTAGTTCTCAAACTTTTTGGTCTCAGGACCCCTTTACACTCTGAAGAATTAAGGACCCCACAGAGCTTTTTGTTTGTATTATATCTATCAATTTTTACCATTAAGAAATTAAAACCGATAAGCATAAATTGTAAGAAACAGGGGAGGGGTTTTGTTTCCACAGAATTGAAGGTGTCCTCCCCCTCCCCCACCCCAGCTTTAGCAGAAACCAGGCCTCAGGTAGGTCAGGTGGAAGGTCAGAGGCTTGTATGCATGCTTAAATGAGCCATTTGAGGAGGGCATGACATAGGCAGTCAGGGGGTTGTATCTGTCCAATGAAAAGCCTGGTGGGAGATTTGATGTGAGGGTCTACTAAAGGACTGGTGTCCATCTGAGTCCTTTCTCCCGTACTCTGTTCAGGGGAGGTACCCATTTATTCAGGGGGAATAAATGTAAATTATAATTAAAACGTTCCTGGCTTTCCAATGAGTCTTGTTTATTCCTAGACAATGTAAGTATGTTTCTAACAGTTGGGGGCTCGGGGCTCATGGCGGTATCAATATAGCATCAGAAGAACAGATATTTCACACAGAGAATGGGTGGCGCCCCCACTCTTTTGCAGTGGGCCCTAGTATCCGCAGGTGAAAATTTCCTTCTTCAGACTAATTTCCTGGGAGTATTTTCTGAATCCTTGGGAACCCAGGAACATAAGTAAAGGGGAAAAGGGGAAGGAAAATAGCCATAGACAGTGCAGGTCGGGTACCGGAGCAAGGTGAGGGAGTCCTGCTTTGTCATGTCTGGATTCAGTCCAATTTGAGAAATAAGATTTGCTTGAAATGGGGAAAAGAGCTCTTAAAATTTTGACCTAGGCTGGGAGAATGGATTTCTCCTAGTGCTTTGAAGAAAAGCATTGGTGGGTTGACCCAGGGAAAAGGATTTGTCTGTGAGATATCGTGGCCATGTAAGTTCATGCTGAAACCCAAGGGAAGCTTGGGTGACATTGTGAGGGTGGGGCTGGTTGAGGCTGGCTAGATATTGGGGAGACTGGGAGGCTTGAGTTTTGGGGGGAGCCCGATGAGGGGCTCTTGAATAAGACTTCTCAGACCCTGATTTCTGGACCAAGAGACCGGTACAGTTTGGCCTTTCCTTAATCTGTGGGGAGGAAGGCAGGCAGAGGAGCCTCCCTCCCAGTCTCAGAGACAAGGGAAATTCTCCTCTACACCCTGAAGCAAGCTCTCAAGAAATCCCAACGAGAAACAGGGAGGCTCTGTTGAGTTTTCAGGGTTGAGGGAGGACAAGAAAACAAAAAGGAAGAGAGCTCTTAGAAGTTATGACTGAATTCAAATTCTAAATTGTTCGTATGCAATGTCTTGTCTCTGTGTTCAAGAAAACGTTTTATGTTATTAAGATTTTTTTTTTGTTCTGACACTGGCCAAGTTGGAATACCAGACTAGAAGTTGAATTGTGAAAAGCCAGCAGGTTTTGGAACAGATAAGGAATCAGCCAAAACAGCCAGCCCAGAGGTGGAGGGGGCTGATAAAGAGAAGAAAGCTGGGAGCTCTTAATTAAGGTTTGATTGGGTCCTAAAAGCTAAAATCTGTAAATTTTCATTAAACTCAGTGTATCTAACATCAAGCAAAGCGTTTTAAAACTGTAGAAGTAAAGGGGTCTTCTGTATGATAATTGGATGATCACTGTAAAAGGTTCAGTGGTCTGTTTAGAACGTGATTAAATTGTTAGTCACTTAACTCTTAAGCTTTAAGGTAAAAAGCAGCTGGAGAAGAAGCTTGGTGAGTATAATTTTTTTTTCTTTTCATTTATTTGAAATGTTTGAGGTAGTTTGGGTCAAGATTAGGAAAGAAAGATTGAAATTAGAGCTACGGAGAGTAAAATGTTTCAGTAAAGAATGGGAAAGAGAGAGCTAGAAGCTGGAGATAAGGGATTTGGGTGGGGGTAGAATGGAGGCTGAGTCCAAGTGGCTCTCACTCCATGTGCTCTTGGCCACCCCCTCCCCCACCCTCCACATTGGAAGACTGTGGGTAGGTCAATCTGGCACTGGGGCAGAAAGAAGCTTGTAGGCTGACTGATTAGTAATCCAAAGTTTTATAGTAGCATATCTAAAAAGGACTAGCTCCTCTGCTCTTAGAAGGGCCTCCAGGCCCAAAGTAATTTACCTAGGGATCAGATCCTGGACTCCTAGTCCATTAAAAGTGTTTTAACTCGGAATAGGACTAGAGTCTGAAGCTATGTATTTATACATATTAATGTATTAATATATAAATACCAGAAGTAATAGGATCAATAATTTCTATATGTGATAATCTGAAAATGTAATTGAAATCATCTTATTTCTAAATTGTATTTTTAGAGTGCTCTTAGGCTGTAAAATTTGAGAGGCCCTTGTGAGGTCTAAATTTTGTTATATATATTAATTGATCTTTTAAAAAGGGTGTGATAAAAATGCAATAGTTTGAAACTGTTACATTTGGTTATGAACAAGTAATATTACTTTTAACCTCCACATGCTGGTAATGAGATAAGTGACTTCCTGTGAAAGGAGACTTAAAAATGCATTCACCTAATTTGATGGGTAGCTTCAAGTTTTAAATATACAAATAAAAATGTTTAAGGTATTAAATTTGTATAGTTTAAACATACGTGTGTATGCCTTACATGTTGTTAAGAATTGTATTATCAGAGAAAAATGATGAATGGGTTAAAAAGCTGTTATTTATTGTTCAGTTAAAATTGTTTTGCTATCACTTAATAGCATTTGTGAGATTGTTAACTAAGACTTTGAGACCTCTTCTTGTAATTGTTATGTACAAGAGGCTTTGTGAACAGAAAATTTGGAAACTTGGTGATATCTAGAAATTCTGTAATAACAGGCAATTTAGTTGTTAAAATACTTTGGGAATTTATGAAAAAGCAATTTTCTCATAATCTAGATGTTAGGCTAAGAATTGTGATATATATACACATATAAATGTATATGTATATATGTGTATGTATATATGCGTGTGTGTCTGTGTGTGTGTGTGTGTGTGTGTGTGTGTGTGTGTGTATAAAACAAAGAGTGAATAAATTAGGATGGATTTCCAAACCCTGTCTCTGCACAAAAGGTTTAGGTGTGGTAGAATTCCTATTGAGTAAATGAGAATCCCTGGAAAAATCTAGGGGTGTGATTTTCGAGCCTGTATCATCTAAAGATATATTTATCTATGTTAATCTGGAGGTTTATGGAATAATTTGTGACAGCACTGTGGGTATTTGTGAATGAATCCCAATGTTTAAAGGTTTATAAAGTTTCAAGAGTTGGAACTGCTTCGAAAAGCCAGTTTCTTCCCCCACTTATTCCTCTGCCCCTTTTGGTCTAGATAAGCTCTCTATGCCCACATGGCAGAAGGGAAGAAAGGGTGATGGGCAGCAGTTTCTGGGATTTAAGTTTTACTGAAAGAAAGAGAAGAGCAGGGGTCAGAAGCCAGCCCACCTCCAAATCTGGCTTTTTAAAGTCAGCAGAACTGATTTAGGATAAGATTAGGTTTTGAGATGTGGGTCTTAAGGGTAAAAGTTTTTACTAGTGAAACTTGCCATCTGATGTAAAAGAACCCACCCGCAGGGCGAGATGATATGATGCTGCCTTTTTTTTTATGGCAGGTTTCTGTAATCAAAAATACATAGTTAGTGATAAAAGTTAAGGTATCTGCCAGAATTTGTTACTATTATGAAGCTAGACAGTTTTATGGGGAGAAATGGAAAATTTGATAAATGCAAATACGTGAAATCTTGCTGTTTTTAGTCAAATGATTGAATAAATTGGTACTCTTATATAGTCATGTGAAGGATAATATTCTTTCTAAATATTAATGAGAATAATTGGACAAAGGGAAAAATAAGTTTGTGAAATAAGAATACAAATGTAAGGTTGAATCATTATCCATACATAGACTAAGGCTGGGATTTAAAGTTACATTGCATCTAAGTGGAATAAGGTCCTTAAATGTTTCAAAGTGATATAAGAGCAATTGGGTATTAATACAAATGGTGTAATTAATTGCTGGAATTAAATTGGAGACATTTTCAGTTTGGGGATGATAATCACTATCAATTTGGCAACTTCAATAAGGACCAGAGCCTGAACTAATAATCAACTAGAAGAGCCTGGACCTAAGCTTCTTTGTTCTCTGAGTTTACTCAGAGAATGCCTCTTCCTATGTCAACAAGGCCAGATGGGGCTGATGTAAGAACATTCTTTCCTCTGGACATTAAGGATAAGACCCTTAACCTGAGCTTCTCATTCTTTTGTTCAGACAGAACTTATGCTCTGGCTAAAAAAAAAAAAAAAAAAAAAAAAAAAAGCATACAAGGAAGCTAGCTCCCTATATTGGCAACCAAAAATGGGCTCCTTAGCACTTGGTCAACAAGTGCCCTTGACTGGTTTGGCTTTTTCCCCTAAGCTGAATGCTGTTTGTGTCTTGGATTGGAGTGGGCTTGTCGGCCCCTTCACCTTGCTTCCCTTGCTTGGGCTGATGGAAAGAGCCTGTGCTTTTCTGGTCAGCCCCTTCGCCTTGCTTG
The DNA here is from genome assembly GCF_011100635.1 of Trichosurus vulpecula. Lineage (NCBI taxonomy): Eukaryota > Metazoa > Chordata > Mammalia > Diprotodontia > Phalangeridae > Trichosurus > Trichosurus vulpecula. The sequence goes on along the minus strand of NC_050574.1, from coordinate 338,374,602 downwards.
GGCAGATTGGGGGAGCCTGTGCTTTCCCCGGCGTGCCTTGCACCCCCGCAGAAGCTGGATGGTTAAAAGCAGCTCCCGTTGGAGCCAGAGGCTGCTACAGCTACAGTTACAGCTACAGTTACAGCTACCGTTACAGCTACCGTTACAGCTACAGTTACAGCTACAGTTACAGTCACAGTTACAGCCACAGCCACAGCTGAAGCAGGAGCTGCCAGTAGCAGAGCTGACCTACGGGAGGAAGCTGAACAAAGACTTCAGGCCAGTGGGTAATCTTATTACCATAGAGGGGGAAGCATGATTTTGCTTTACGCAATCATGCTTCTCTGTAGCCTCCTGGTTACTCTTTCAAGGCGTACTTATTGGGCCTGGAAGCCTTTGATCAATATATCAAAATGGGGTTGCTGGTTCATGGGTTGGTTACTGTGGAGCCTAAATATATGTTTTGATTCTTTTGCCTTCTACTTTGAGAGTTTCTTATATCCGGCGGTTCCGAACGTTTCAGACATGTTTATGATCCTCTTTGAGATTATAAACTCTGCCCTCCTAATACACTCCCCTAGCTTTAAGGGAATAAACATCACAAATTTACATATCACCTAGCTTGTTTGCCTCCTTTAACCAAACTTTCACATCAACAGGGAAAGGAATTTCAATGTGTAAGTCTCTTTAAGAGATAAGTTGCAGAATACTTTTGCATTGATGGGAAAAGTTAAATGTGGTTGTTTGAATTTGAACTCATTCCATGGTCCAAAACATAAAGATAAAGTTAATGTTTGAACCTATCATATTTATATGGTTCAGTTCTTGAGGAATATCTCATTCTTTCAGATCAGGCATAGTTAGAGGAGAACAGAAAAGCCTGGGAAACTGATGCAAATGTGTTAGAGCAATAACTTATGATCTTAATGGAAAGGTTTTATGAACAAAGGAGGAAATGCATGCAAGCTACTTTAGGCTCACTTTAAGGATGTTCCTTGAATAATTTGAGATTACAGTTATATCTTAAACTGATTATTGGAACTTGCTATTCAAAGACTTAATGGGACTGTTAACTGACTGTTTTTCTGAGTCTAACTCCAGGTGTGAATATCAAGGAAGGCTGACCCAAGATGCCAGCTGCCCTGTGCGGGGTGGGGGGGGGGGCAGGAGTAAACTGCTGGTATGATTTCATAGTAAAGTTGAGAGAGCAACTTCAGCATGTGCTGAGGTGGTACTCTCTTGACTTCTTTAACTGAAACCTGGCAGACTTTAAGCCTGGCTCAATGCAGCTTGCAGTCTGATGTAACTTCTGCCTGGAGTTGACAGGAAGCTGGGGAAAATATCATCCCTTTACTGTAAGTCCCTAATCTCTTAGTGGCAAATTTCTATAATCAGAAGGTTTTGTAAGTACAGTAACAAATCTATTAAAATGATTAATTATGGAACGTCTTAGGTTATTACAGGTCCTGCATAAGTTAGGGTAGTTTATAAGGGCCTTGTATAGGATTTTGTATAAGTTAGGGTCTTTTAATTCTTGGTAATGGTATGGAGACAATTAGGTCAAGGGTTTGTGAGAATATTATTTGGCTAATATCAAGCTTCTCTAAAGTTTTGTTACAATTAGTAATTTTAAAAGAAGAATGACTTGTGTTTTATTTTGTAAATGCCATCAAAGAAACATGGCATGACTAAAAGGTTAAGATTTTATATGGACTGTGTTAAAAATGGTTATTTTATGTATGTATGTATGTATGTATGTATGTATGTATGTATGTATGTATTGGAACCTATTGTTAATTCCTTAGTGAAATCTCATCCTCCTGGTGAGGAAATTAATGATGGGTTAATGTAAAATATAAGAAACTGGGTTCTAATGTGAATTTCTTAAAACATGACAATTGGTCAAGGTTCCAATTTTGAATTTGTAAAAATGATCAGGGGATTAGAAATGGTAACTTAAAATTGTGCTAGGGTAACTTTTGTAGGAGAATGGAAAGAAAGCTGGTTCCTACAAAAAGACAAGAAGAAGATGCTGAGATGCTGTGCTGGAGATGGTTGGAACAGATACCAAGGACCAGAAGACTTCATTGATGATGTTCCCTGCCAGACAGCTGTACGGGAAGAGACTTTTGAATCTTAAAGGGACAACTGCATTATCTTTCTTTTGGGGGGGGGGGGGGTCCTATGTATCTGTATTTGCCAAGGGGACTGCCCCCTTTGATTTGTCAATGCATCAATCAACCTTTATCCCTTCCCGTATTTACTTAAAGGGGTGATGGTTAAGGGGAAAAATTCAGATGAGAAAGAGAGTAAGGGAGTATTAAAGATGTGGAAACAAAATTTGAATAAAAGAAGAGGGGGGAAATTGTAAGAAATGGGGGAGGGGTTTTGTTTCCACAGAATTGAAAGTGTCCTTCTCCCCCTCCCCAACCCCAGCTTTAGCAGAAACTAGGCATCAGGTAGGTCAGGTAGAAGGTCAGAGGCTTGTATGCATGCTTAAATGAGCCATTTGAGGAGGGCATGACATAGGCAGTCAGGGGGCTGTATCTGTCCAATGAAAAGCCTGGTGGGAGATTTGAGGTGAGGGTCTATTAAAGGACTGGTGTCCATCTGAGTCCTTTGTACTTTCTCCCGTACTCTGTTCAGGGGAGGTACCCATTTATTCAGGGGGAATAAGTGTAAATTATAACTAAAACGTTCCTGGCTTTCCAATGAGTCTTGTTTATTCCTGGACAATGTAAGTATGTTTCTAACAATATTAATTTATGTTAAAATAAAAAACCATACATGTTAACAAATATTCATGTGAAAAAACTATAATTTCCAAAATCAAAAATCAGTGATACGGTCATTTTACATATTTTTTACAAATCTCTTTAATGTCTAAATTAATAGATTACAGCTATATTCTTATATCTGCTTCTGCACTCAAACCCACCTGTTTTATTAGTAGAAGTAAGGAAGAAAATCCAGACTCACACAGATATGTAATTTGAAAAAGGAGAAGTATTTTAGTAGACAAATATCTTAATATTAGTATGAAAATTGTTTTGATCTTAAGAACTTCCCTCAATAAAACGGTCTTGGGGCCCTCCAGGTATCTGCAGACCACACTTTGAAAACCACTGCTATACATGTAAGTCTTAGTTAGCTGAGAAGTTCAGTGACTTGTGCTGGGATGGAATTTGAATTCAGGTCTTTCTGAGTTCAAATTACATCAAGGTAATTAAGAAGAAAAATAACCCTGAAGAACTAGCATGGTCAAAGAACAGGATATATATGGTTATCTAAATTTTCATGTTAAATGAAAACATTTTGTTTCAAATCTTGTCTTCAAATCTTCCCATCTTCCTACAATGCACTACAATACACTGTTCTACTGTAAGCAATACACAGGAAGTTGCAACTTGCAAAAAAGTTGGGATCCAAAAGTTCATTTACAAATTATTTATTTGGAGCTCTGAACACACATACCCTTAGTAACAATTTGAAGGTAGTAACAATTCCAGGCTAGTCCACAAAAATTTTGTTGAACTCTGACAGCAATGGGGATGACAAGAGGCATTGGAATGTTAGAGGAAAGTATAATGTGAAAGAATATCCCAGTGTGAGGAACTAGGTTTGAATTGTGATCAGATGCTAACCACTTGTGTGGTAACCAATCTCTCAAAGACTTTTGTTTTGTTATCTTTAAAATAAGCATTAAAAAGCCCAAGAGCTTCCTTCCAGATCTAAATCCTAAGATAAAAACAATTAAGTTAGTGCCCTTTTCCCCTACCTGGACACAAGCCTGACAGCTCTAGACAAAAGACAAAAGCTTAAAAAGACAAAGCTTGCCTTTATTACCTTCCCAACCCTAAGTGGGGACCTGGTCTGTCAACAGATGTCCTCATGCTGCCTTAACATGTGTCCTCCTGCCCTTGGGAAAAAAAAAAATCTCACCAAGGTTGAGGCCTAGAGACAAACAATACTTAGCTACTTTTCCCTTTCAAAATTCAAAACTCTTATTCCAGAAAACAACTTGAGACTAATTTGTACAAACTGATTGCTTCACCTCATACTGACAGTTTTAAAAGAGGATACTTAATAATACTAATGAATTTAGATTTGACACAATTAAGGGAATATAAAAATTTAAGCAGCACAAGGGAAGGCATTTTTGGGTCAAGGGGTCAAGGGCATCCCCCCAAAAAATTTATGGCAGTAGAAATATTGTAAAATAAGCAGAGGATTAGGTTAGCATAGAGAGGGAAATGCACAGAGAGATGGCTTATCCAGGTTCCCAGCACTAACCCTTGTCTAAAGGTGGATTTGGACCTGTGCCTTTTAGACTCCAAGTCTGGTGCTCTCTCCACTGTGTCATGCTACCTAGTCCTGAGGGAGGGAGGAAGGAAGGAAGGGAAGATTAGAATAGGATCTTCTATACTGGGAAAAAAAAAAAAAGTCCTGACCAAGAATATGAATGAAATGAATCTACCCATAAAATTAAGGAAAGCAGCAAAAATGGATTAAAAAATGAAATCCAAAACTTTGTACTATACAAGGAGCATATTTAAAACAAAGATTTATACTGAGTTAAAGAGTTGGTATAGAATTTATTTCACACAGATAAATAAAAAAAGCAGGAATAACATGTCCTCAGGCAAGACAGCAGTAAAAAAAAAAAAGTTTTGAAAGACAAGTAAGGAAATTACATTATATTTAAAAGCACCAAAGATGATAAAACAACTCAAATATTCAAAAAGCAACTCAAGAAACAAAGTTCCTAAGCATTTACATGAAAAACTTTAATTGTAATACCTATCTAGTAAGACAAAAATTGTTATGGCCTTTCAACATGGATTTTTCATATTAAAAAAAAAAATCTGACAGATAAATTAGAAAGAAACTAAGTATCTGAACCTAATCTTAGAAAAAACTAAATTTAGCAAACCTTTGACAACTGGCATCTTAAAGACACCTATTTTTTCTGAATTGTAGAATCCTTTTACAAAAATTTATTGTAAACTAAGACATAAAGAATTTATAAATAGAGAAAACACTGAAAACAGGCTTAACAAAGCATAACACAATAAAAAAGATACTATATTTCTCCCAACCGCCCCTCCTCTGTGCCAGGATACTACTCTGTGCTGTCAATTTACACTATCTCCCATCTCCTTCCAGTCCCAGGTCCCTACCAGCCAATCTTCACTTCCAACTCTTTAAGTCTTTATTCCATACGGTCTCTTTTTTAGTCCTGTTTTTAGCTTGCTTCACTGGTCCTTCCCCATTCTTAATCTTCAGTTCCATCCTGCTTTCCTTTCAATACTTCCAATGTTTCTGGTTTCTGCTTACAACCCCCAGATTTCTACTGCCAGCTATATTCAACTGGTTATTGGGCATTTTGACTTTTATATCTTTCTGCCACTTCAAACTTCACAGGTCTAAAACCCAGCTCACTTCCCAAACAAAATGTTCTCACCATCCCAAATGACCTATTTTTACAAATAGTATTTGGGGGGGGGGGGGGAAGGGGGGCGAGAGGGGGAGAGAGAGACAGAGACAGAGAGACAGACAGAGACAGAGAGAGGAAAATTATTGTTCTTGTTGGCTAGGCTTGAAACTTTGGGATACCATTAACTACTCAATTCATTATTTCAGTCAATCACCAAATCCTATTCTTTCTTCCTGATCTTTCAAATTCATCCTTTTTTTCTACTTTCCTTTTAGCCATTCTAATCCAGGCTCTCCTATCCATACCTTTATTATTTTGATAACCTCCTAACTAATTCCCCTACCTCCATCTCTAAAATATTGCTTCAATGCTGGTAGTCTGCCACTTAAAACCTTTAATGGCTTCTCAGCACTACAATTTTAAATATAAAATCCCAACTCTCTGGATTGTTAGTCAAGCCCTCCACAGTCTAGCCCCAAACTACTTTTCTAATGGTGCCTTCCAGTATTCCCTTATATAAATCTTCTATGATCAACCCTATCATCTAAATTGGTACTATAAGTTTCCATCTTTATAACTTCACTCATACCTACCCCCAAGAACTACCTCAAATCCTACCTTCTCTGCTATTCCTTCCCTAGCCACTTTTTAACCACAAGATAATCTGTACCCTTTCTGAATTCAAACAACCTATCTGCGCCACGCATGAAGTATTTCATCATATACTGTACTGCCTTATGACATTTCCTATATTGTCTGCCTTTTCTTAGAGAGAGCAAGCACATATAAAATAAGGTGGTAAGTTGCTCAAGAGTATACTCCGTCCTGCTTTTTTGTAGCCCTCCACAAGGACTGGCACAATATTATACACAGTGCTCAACAACTACTTTTTAATGAATTAATCTGGCATCAGGTATGTAAACTACAGATGACAGAAAAAGTAGCCTTTTGTTTTCATATTGGAAGAATATAGTTCCCTCTTTTATAAAATGGGGATAATATCTAAACAACCTCTCTCAGAAGACCACTGTGAGGGAAATACTTTCAAGTTTATTGAGTATTACATAAGTTTGTTACTAAGAATAATTTGGTTATGATAATTTTTGTTAATAATATAAATGCACTGGCAATTCACAAGAAAATGACAGTGAACAGTTAAACCAATAATTCCCAGTCCTGGGTTCCCCATTAAATTGCCCAAAGGGAAATTATGTCATCACTAAGACTCACTAGAAACTTAATAACAAAATTAATTTACCATAATTGAGAAAACAATCAAAACCGGGGGTGGGGAACCTGTAGCTTCGAAGCTACATGTAGCCCTCTAGGTCCTCAAGAGTGGCCCTTTGACTGAATCCAAACTTCACAGAACAAATCCCCTTAATAAAAGGTTATGTTCTGTAAAACTTGGACTCAGTCAAAAGGCCACACCCAAGGACTTAGAAGGCCACATGTGGCCTTGAGGCCAGGTTCCTTACCCCTGATCTAAGCCATATAACACTTTGAAAAAGAGGCTAAAGGATCGATGGCAGAAACAAAAATAAAAACAAAATGACAACTGCAAAAATACATCTAGAATCACTGTTTTATACTATATTCATTACAATAAGGATCAAATTAACTTAAAAATTAAATTGCTTTAAATGACAAATCCAACACTAAAGCTACACTCAGCAGAAAAGTAATTTGCAAGAGTATACTGTGGCAATGTGGTAACAGGTTCTTCCTTCCTTTTCTAGAAAGCAATGAATCCAGAAAAGGAAAATATTAATTACCCAATAATTCCTTCATTCTTCTAATCCTTTAAGAGATTTATCAAAGTATTATTTTGACAGTTAAGGAGACCATTCCCAGCCCTCTGGTCTAACCTACCTTCCTTCACCTCCAAAACACAGACCCATAAATACAGTTCTTAAAGGAAAGGTAAGTTCCCTTTCTACTCTCTTCCTCACATGAAGTAAAGGTAATGTCAGCAAGTAAGTAAATTAATCATACAAGACTTGAAGATCAAGTACAAAAAGATCTTGTACATAACATATCTCCTGCCCTTAGGAATCTAACACTTTATCTAAAGTAACAGAAGTACAGGACAAGAACAATAAAAATAGCTGGCATTTACATAGCAACTTTAAGGTTTTCAAGGCATTTCTAGAATTATCGCATTGTCATATCTGAATCTTACCCAACCCTGTGAGACAGGTAAGAATAACCTATCTGCTGCCTTTGAGGCTGCTGCCTATCTCATCTTCCTGGACAGTCTGTTTGGACTTTTCCTGACACCTCTCCTGACTGCTCTAGCTCTAGGCTCTTTTACTGGTTCCTTATCCATATCACTTCTCTCTAAATGCTCAGGAGTCTTTCCTATGCCCTCTTCTCTCTTCCCTCATAGAGGTGTTAAATCTTTTGTTGTGTTATGGACCCCTTTGACAGTCGAGTAAAACCTACAAACCTATTCTCAGAATTATGTTTATAAATACATAAAACAAAAATACCTAGGAGTGCAAAGGAACCCAATTATACTGAACAATCATCAGTATATTTTTCAAAACAAATCACATGAACATGATGAAAGGCTAAAGGTTTTCTCTGAACCCCATGACAGTGTCACAGTGACCCTAGCTCCAGGATGCACAAGTTTGCATAGGAGCCCTTCAGAAGAAAAAACAGGCTAAGGACCACGACAGAGAGCCAGTGCTTCAGCAGAGAATCCCATAACCCCAGGGCTGTAAAGTTCTCAAATACTGGTGCTGCTGAGGCAGTTATCAATAGCAACAGTGCCGTAGCTCTTGAACTGCTGGTGCTCAGAGAACCAAGCAAAAGAAGGAAAAGGAGAGGATACTGTGTATGTGTGGTGGGAGGAGTTGCATGTAGTACTTCACTACCCCGAAGGAAAGTACTCAGTGTCCAGCTGGAACCAGTTCTATACACCTAGGCTAGTTAACACAGAATTGTTCTGTGCAGGAGAAAATTGAGTCTATTTGAGATCTAGCTCCTGAGGAAACCATTTTCAGAGAGAAGATAGAAAATGAACAGTAATTGCAAATAAAGAGGAAAAAAACACTAAAATTACCCGAGATCAAATTCAGGCACCTATGAAAAAATGCTGTAAAACAACGGAAAACAATCACAACTTATGATAAGATGGAAAACCCTGTGGAATGTGAGTGGTTCAAAAAGGAAATGAGAATTATGAGAGCAGAATTTTATGGCCTGCACAGAAAAATCAATGGGCAGAATAGAATACTTGAATCTGTGATGGGACGTTTTACCAAAGAAACAAAAGACAGAATATTAGACTGGAAAAGCAACAAAAGTGAAGGGCCATCTAGAAGAAGAAAAGCAAAAAACAATAAGACTAAAAGAAAATATTTTCACTATGCAGGCCAAACATGCTGATCTCAAAAACAGGATGCACAGAGACAACATAAGGATCATAGGTCTTCCAGAAAAACATAAGACAAAAAAACCTCAACACCATAAGGCAAGAAGACAAGATAACTGCCCAGAATTTCTGAACCCAGAAAACAAGATACCAATGAAAAATGAAAGAATGCAAATAGCAATAAAAGAATTCACAGATTGTCTACAAGAAAAAAAAAATCTCAAGGCTGCAAACTCCAAGACACATAGTAGATAAATTTAACAATTCAATTTAGAAACAACTTCTGTAAGCCATCAAGAGAAAGACTTTCAAACATAAAGAAAGGGAAAGTCAAAAAACACAAGACTATTCTGCACCCACTGGAAAACATAGGAGGGAATGGAATGTGTTCTGAAAAGTAATAGAGCTCAGGATGTAGCCCAGGGTCACCTATGATGAAAATCTGGGCATAAATGAAAGAAGATAGACATTTAATAATAATGAGGCACTTGAAACATTTTTAGAAAGAAAACCAGAACTGAGGAGATTATTTGCTTCTTGAACATCCCACACAACAGAAATGCAAGAATAAAGAAATGCAGAAGCCAAGGACACAGTAACAGTTACAGCAAAGATTTCTTTCTAAATGTACACAAGGAGACCGGGGTGGAGGTGACAAAGAAAACATGGGACTAAGGCATTACAGAGAGAACCTGGTAACACCCTGCCTACAGGTGAATCGAGGTTTTTTGTGAGACTAAAATTCATGGGAGGGTACATGAAAGGGGAAGGGGTGGTGCAGAGGGATAGAGAGCAATTGTGATGTGTCTGGGTCAAAAGGAAGGCTAGCAAGGAGGGGAAGGTGATTTCTGTGGTCTCAGTAAGAGAAGAGCCTGCAGGGGAGTGGGTGAAGAGAGGGAAAAGGTTGAAAGAGAAAGGAAGATCTTACTTTGGTGGTCAGAGGGGATTCCACTGACAAATGCTCCAATGGGTGAAAAGAAATGTTTTGTGAAGAGAGATGGGGATCTTGCACTAGGTCCACACCTAGTGAAGGGTTCCCAAAGTATCTACACCAAATCTGAGGGATTTAGTACTTGGAAAGTTCATTCACTTTAAATTGGTGGGCAGGAGGGCAGGGCAGGAGGAATGGAACTCTTAGGGGCAACTGGTACCTGGGGGAACTAATAAAGTACAATTATTCTGAAAAGCAATTTGGAATCAAGCAACTAAAATGTCTATACCCTTTGAACCAGAGAATCTTTTAGTGGTTTTACACCCCAAGGAAGCCATTAATAATAGAAGAAAGTTTCCATATACTTCAAAATAATTATAGCAGCAATTTTTGTGACAGCCAAGTCTTAGAAACAAAGTTGATGCCCATCAATTGGGGAACAACTAAACAAATTGTGGTATGTGAATGTAATGGAATATTACATTTCTGGAATAAATGATATTTGTAATGAATACAGGGAAGCATGAAAAGATCTGTATTAACTAATACAGAATAAAGCAAGCAGAACAAAAAAATATATACAGCAACTACAATAATGTAAATAGAAAGGACAACTACACACAGAAAAATCAAAAATGAATGCAACAAAATTATAAAGATCAAGAAGGATTTAAATGAAGAGCTATAAGAGGACACTCCCAACCTACCCTTGCATAGAGGTGGTAGGTCCACAGGTGTACACATTGGACATGTTTTCAGACTTTTTCATGGTATTGGTTCATTATGCAATGACTATTTGATATATGAGATGGGAAGGGGAGGGAAAAGAATATTTGGGATAACTATGATGATATAACAAACAAAAATCATCAATAGAAATTCATTTAAAAAAAGTTATAGACCCCAGGAAAAGAATCTTTGCTCTATATTCTTTCTCTACTGTCACCAGCTCCCATGGGATTAACTACCCACCTATACCTATTAATAACTGCACCTACATGATCAGATTGCTGTGAGAGTCAAATGAGATAATTTATGCAAAACTGCTTTGCAAACCCCAAAATATTATGTGCATGTTAGCTATTGTTATACATTTTCCTGATTGTTCCTACCTTCCATTCACCTTTCCATTTGTTCTAAACCTTCTTTTCTCTCCTCAAACCACCTTCATGATCAACCCTCCCTCTCAGAAGTTATCAGCTAACATTTTACTTAAGAACAAACAAACAAAAACGGTCAGGCCATCCATAGGCTGTTCCCTCTTCTTCTCAAACTTTAAATCACTTCAACATCTTCCCCAATTCTCAATTAATCAATCATCCACAAGTATCTATTAAATGCCTACACCCCACCAGTCACTGCACATGCCAAAATAAAAACACAACAGTCCTTGTCATTAACTGCATAGTCATCCCTCAACATTCCAGGTTTTCACATTCAGAGTGCTGGTTATTTGTGGACCGGCCACTGATAATCAAAATGGGAATTTTTGGAGATGTGCAGTTTACTGCAGAAAACTGCAGATGATGTGTGTATGTAAAGAAAACTAAAAAAATATATAGTAAATCATAAATACTGTGTTATCATTCACTACCGTAAGTATATATATGTAAATTTATTATAAACAGTTAAATTTTGTTAAAAGTTACAGCGCCCTAAAAAACTATGGGCTCTGCACAATCTCTTTGGGAATGCCTCCTCTTTCTCTACCATCCAGACTTGGGTGATTTTGTCCTACAATGAATGTTGTATCTTGCTGTGCCACACCAGCTACTGTGAAGACTCTGCAGAGTGCACAAGATATTAATGTCTAAGTCTGGAAACTGCAACTTTTTTGTGGGTATGGTGTGTTGTTTCACTTGTTTTGTGCATTAAATAAAAATGATCACTTAAATCTAAGTTCATGGGTGAATCAAAACATCATCCTGTGATGTGGTCCTCTTCAAAAAAGGAAAAACAACAAATATGATGAGAATTATTTAAAAATAAAGTTTTTGGGTGGGGCCTGGAGTTATTCAAGGTTTTTCACATTTCTGGGGCCTAACCTCCCACCCCCAATGTCAAGGGATGACTGTACATTCTATCACGGAAAATAACATATAGTCATTCAACTAAATACAAAACACAAAGAAAATACAAGTTAATTTCAGAAAATGAGGGAATGGAACTTGCAAGGGAAGAAAAAGGGGGAAAGAGGGATGCTGCAGGAAAAGAAAACTCTTTATCTTAACACCCCCTTGAACTATCATCTTATAGTTTTCCTCTCTTTCATTGATGAACTCCTAGAAAAGGATAAAGATAAAGAGAGATATAGACAGACATATACAGATACACATATAACTTATTTTCTCATCTCCCACTCATTTCTCAGCCCCTAAAAATGTGGCTTCTGACCTCATTATTTAACTTAAAATACTCTTAGTAAGATTACACAGTGGATAGAGTGCTGGCCCTGGAATCAGGAGGACTTGAGTTCAAGTCAGACCTCAGACACTAACTAGCTGTGTGACTCTGGGCAAGTCACTTAACTGTTCACCTCAGGTGCCTCATCTCTAAAATGAGCTAGAGAAGGAAACAGCAAACCACTCTAGTATCTTTGCCCAAAAATAAACCCAAATGGGGTCACAAAGAGTCAGACAGGACTGAAATGACTCAACAATAAAAAAAGGTTACCAATGATGTCTTTATTGCTAAATCCAATGGCTTTTTCTCAGAACTCATCCTTTTTGACCCTGGTGCAGTATCTGACACTGTTCACTACTCTCTCCTCCCAAATATTCTCCCCTCCTTGTTTCAGGTGGGGCGGGGGTGGGAATGGGGAGAAATAACATCACTATCTGCTGCCTCTCTTCCTACCAACTTTAGGGTTGGATGCTAGATCCTCTTTCTTGGAGATTCCATCACCTCCCATAGATCCAACTATCATTTCCAACAAATGACTCTCAAGTCTACAGATCTAGGCTTTATCTCCAACTGCCCCTTAGAAGTCCCTACCTAGATGTCCTACAGGCATCTCAAACCTGACATGTCCAAAACAATTCATCATCTTGACCTCTCCTAACTTCCCCATCTCTATGGAGGGTACTATCTTCCTTCTAATTGCTCAAGTTCAGAACTTCAGAGTCATTCTCAAGTTCTAATTCTCCCTTACCCCCATATTCATTCAGTAGCCAAATCCATTCGATTCTGCCTTCAAATCTCTCAAATCTATCTGCTTCCATCCACTTCTTTCACTGCTCAGCCTCTCATCTGGACTATTTATTTAAGTCTCGTTTTATGGTCTCCTTGCCTCCAGCATTTCCCCTAATACATCCTCTAAACAGCAATAAAATTGATATTCCTAAAGTACAGCACTTAACAGTGTCTGGTGCATAGTAGGTGCTTAATAAATGTTTACTGATTGATGAGACAAATCTGACGCTGTCACCCCCCCAGTTCAAAAAGTTTCAGTGGTAATAAAAAAACAAACTCCCCTGATATCTTATAGCCCCTTTACAATCTGAATATAGTTTATCTTTCTAGTTCAAATCTGGCCTCAGATACTTACTAGCTGTGTGACCCTGGGCAAGTCATTTAACTCAATATGCCTCAGTTTCCTCATCTGCAAAATGAGTTAGATAAGGAAATGGCAAACCACTTCAGTATCTTTGCCAAGAAAATCCTAAATATGGTCACAAAGAATCGGACACAACTAAAACAACTAAACAACAACAAAAAGATCATGCCAAAAGCGAAGAAAATTGTACCTACTCCCCCCAAAAAGAAGCCTATTGGAAGACCAAGAAGTCAATGCTGAAGGATGTCCACTTCTTTGAAAAAAAAATTAAGAAATTTTGAATATCCACTACTTTCTAGAGATCAAAGACACTTCGGTTTTGTAGGCCACCCAAATAAAAAAGTCATAAAAGCAACCCTAAGATGAACTTAATCATTAAGCAAGCACTCCTTCACCAATACCACACTTGTATTAATGGTGGCTATCAAGGAAGACAGTGAACAATCAAGAAGACACTGGTGTGGCCAAGGTCACCACAGGGTATGATGAAGAGAATGTCTATATCTGATTTGCCAGACTATGATGCTTTAGATGTTACCAACAAAACTGAAATCATCTAAGCTATAACCAATTAGCCTGTTCCGTATACTTTAAAGTTCCGCACAATAATTTTAAATAAACAAGAAACACCAAGCACCAAAAACCATTTTATCTTTACTAAACTAGGCCAAAAATTAAGTATAAGTATACAATATATAAGCCCATCAACAGATAATGCAATAGCTCTCCTTTTACAAATACCAAATAAGGGTTCTAGTTTATTTTCTTCCCCCATCACAAATAGAATATAAATTATGTGATACTGAGGATAAATGTAATAAAAATTCAGAAAAGGGAAGAGATTAGTGTGGGCTGCAGGCATATTTTTTAAATGGTAGGATTTGTAAGGAAGGGTAAGAGTGTGCTAAGAAAAGGGAACATGAGCAAAAGGACAGAAATAGGAATAAACTTTATAGAGGTCTACAGTAAATCAGCCTGACTGGAATTGAATTTATGCTAGGAAAAAAAAGATTGACTAAGCCTTTGAAAACCAATCAGAGGACTTTCTACCTAATGAGGTGGGTAATAGGGAGCCAATTTAAGTTTTACATAACTCCTTCAGAACAGATAATGAAACCTATTTACCTCTCTTTGAAAATCTATTTGAGTAAAACGTTGCATAGATCATCAAACTGTTACTGTATTGGTTCTGCTTAACTTTTTTAGAGGACCTTCAGCTCTAACACATACCTACATCACCTTGGACATATCACTTGGCCTTTCTAGGCCTCACACTTTCCTCATGAGAGGGTCAGAGAAGATCAGAACAGATGACTTCTAAACTATCTTTCTAACTCTAAATCTATGATCCTCTGAAAGAAAGGTTCAATTGGGGTAGGAAATAATATTCTGAAATGACCAATGTAAGAACAGAAGGCATCAATAAAATGATTTTTTAAAATTTCTGAAATACAGTAGTATCATGAAAATGGTACTTTAAGAGCATTACTCCAAATCCACCATGTAAGACAGATTAGATTGGAGACAGAGAAACCAACTAGGAAAAATTCCATCCAATGAATGATTTAAAAGGTAGTCAATGAACAGACTGAACAAGTTAATTTGCCTCAATAAAATAATACTGTAATATTCTAGGATGATGTTTGCATATCATGGTATGAATGTTACTAATCTCTTCATTTTGTTCACTGAAACCTTCAGAAGACAAAAGAGTTGGTGATCCAAGAAGCAAGGGTTCCATGCTAGAAATAATCCCTACTCTTTTCTTAAAAATAAATTTATTTTTATTTTCAGTTTACAACACTCAGTTCCACAAGTTTTTGGGTTCCAAATTTTCTCTCCCTCCATCTCCTCCCCCCAATACCCCAAGACGGCATGTAATCCAATATAGGTTCTATATATACCTTCACATTGAACTTATTTACATAACAGTCAAGTTGTAATAAAGAATTATAACCAATGGAATGAATCATGAGAAAGGAGAAACGAAACCAAAAAAAGAAGGAAAAAAAAGAGAGCAACAAGTGTGCCTCAACCTGCATTCAGACTCCATAATTCTTTCTCTGGATGTGCACAGCTTTTTCCATCCTGAGTCTCTGAGAGCTCTCTTCGAACTTTGCATTATTGAGAGAAGTCAAGTCTATCAAAGTTAGTCCTTACAGATACCGTGTGTCTGTAAATGTTATAATGATCTCCTGGTTCTGCTCCATTCACTCAGCATCAGTTCGTATATGTCATTCCAGGTTACAATGAAGTCCATCTGCTCCTCATTTCTTATAGCACAAAATTATTCCATTACATTCATATACTACAATTTGTTTAACCATTCCTCAGTTGATGAGCATCCCCTTGATTTCCAATTCTTTGCCACCACAAAAAGAGCTGCTATAAATGTTTTTGTACATATGGGTTCCTTTCCCACTTGTATGGTCTCTCTGGGATATAGCCCCAGAAGTGGTATTGCTGGGTCAAAGGGTATGCACATTTTTAAAGCCCTTTGGGCATAGTTCCAAATTGCTCTCCAGAATGGCTGGATCAGTTCACAACTCCACCAACAATGTAACAATGTTCCAATTTTTCCACATCCTCTCCAGCATTTATCATTTTCCTGTTTGGTCATTTAGCCAATCTGACAGGAGAGATGTGGTACCTAAGAGTTGTTTTGATTTGCATTTCTCTAGTCAATAGTGATTTAGAGCATTTTTTCATACGACTATAGATACCTTTAATTTCTTCCTCTGAAAAGTATCTGTTCATATCCTTTGACCATTTCTCAATTGGGGAATGACTTGTATTCCTGTAAATTTGGCTTAGTTCCTGTATATTTTACATATGAGGCCTTTATCAGACACACTGGTTGTAAAGATTTTCTCCCGATTTTATCACTGCTCTTTATGAGGCAGTTAGGTGGCACAATACATAGTGTTGCAGGACTTCGAGTCAGAAAGTCTTGAATTCAAATCTCAACTCAGACACTTACTGGCTGTGTGAGTCTGGGTAATAAGTCATATAATCTCTCTGAAACTTAGTTTCCTATAAAATGGGGATCAGGATAATAATAGAACCTATCTCTAAGGGTTATTATGAAGTTCAAATGAGATAACTTTGCAAAGCCCTTGTAACCTTAAAAGTGTTATAAAAATGTTGTTATATATCAGGCAAGCCAATTAATTCTCTATTTCCCTGTTTTAGCTCTCCTTCTCAATGTCACCATGAATATATATAAAATTTTTTCCCACAAAATCTCAGTGTTGGAAGGGAGCTCAGAGATCATCATCTAGTCTATCTGTATTTGAACAAGAATTCACTCTAAAAAACCCCAAACAAGTAGTCATTCAGCTTTTCCTGGGGAATCACTAGTGATGGTGAACCAGTAAGCTCCACAGGCACCCTGTTTCAGTTTTTATCTCCAAAACTACTGGTAAGTTTTTCTTTAAATCAAACTGAAATCTTGTCTACCAAGCATTGTCTACTCTACATACCTCTCTATACCATAAAAGAGGATTGAAGAGACAAAAAGAATTAATTCCCTCTTTAGCTCTTGCTATCACCAATCATACCTGTCAAAGGTCACACATGGTATACTCAAATACCATTCTACTAATTTTACTGTCTCAGTAACAACAAAAGTGAACAATAGTAACTAATTTTAGAAGTGTCATGCTTTTAAAATTATGCTCTATCTGCCTCAGCTTCCTCAACTATAGAACAAAAGTCACAGTGGCACCTACCTCAGAGAATTGTTGTGAAGATCAAATGAGATAATATCTCTTAAGGGGCTTAATAACTGGTTGTTCTCTTCCTCTTTCCTCTTCCCTCTTTTAAGCTCCCACATCCTCCACCAAAGGTTTCTCCTGATGCCTCACTATAGCACAGAAATGTCCTTCTGTACTAAAAGGCTAGGCATATGCAACCAAAACAAAAGCTCTGGCAGATCAAACAAAGCTGGACAAACTGAGAACAGACATGGTATGACTGTGTGTCTGTCACCCAAGGACCTGCTGAGCTAAATTCAGAGGTTCATCACCAGGGCTGACCACAAGGGGATCAATCTTTCCACCACAGCAACTCCCAAATACCATTTAAGTTGTAAAGTGGTTGTAATCTGAGTACCCTCACAATGATCAAATCACAGATCCTTTCAGTATCCTCACACATGAACAACTTTCATATACAAGGCAATAAAAATATGAACCAAAAGAATCAGTAATACCAAGTACTATTAAAAGAATGTTTCCCACAAACAATACAGTAGCCAAGATCTGTTTTTTCACCTGACTGACACGTGGCATGGTTCAACAAAATGCCCATGTTCCAGCTCCATTTCTTTTTCTTTGTATGGTAATCTGCCATTACTTTAATGGGCAAGTCACTGACCTACAAATATTAATACCAACAACCTGTACCTGTTGCTAAAAGGACTGTTTCACAGACAAGAAGAATCAAGTTATTCACGAGTAGTTTAATATACTTGCAGCACATAAAGAGATTTGTAGAGAAGAAAGTATTCTGAATAGGCAATGAAACCTTTAATAATTTGTTAAAAATAAGTTATTCCCAAAATTAGCAGTGCTGCCATTGACTAGCCTAAGCAGTTATCAATAAAAGTAAAAAACATTTTCTTGGCATTCTAAAATGAATGAAAATTGCTGTGTGGGTTTTTAGGACTATTTAATAACAAGCTACATCAGTACATTGAGAGAAACACACTAAAGGCAACAATTTGGTTTTCTATTTTTGTACATGGTAAATGTTCCTTCCCCCTATAAAAGGTCTGTGGGTGTCTGAAGTTCAATGGAATGGTCTGCCTTAGAGATATACTTACACATTCATAAAAGTTGTAAAATTGTATTTTATATCCATTAAGGTAAATTTACTCTGAACAACTTAGTGTGGTAGTAGTATTCTTTTAACTTAGAAAAAGTGAGGGTTGGGGGGAGAGAAAGGAAGGAAAAGACAAATGTCAGGAAATACACTGGACATGATTTTAGTATCTCCTTTGTCACAACTCAGGATACATACAGTGAACAGAGGCTCTCTCATATACAATACATTCTCAACTTTTGCAAGGGTAACCTAGAATACAGAGTGAAAGTAAAAAATGTGAAAGTTGATAGATTGAACCTATGGGAAAATAGGGCATTAGGTTCCACCCAAAATTGTAATCTTTCACTAGGGATTGCTAAAAATATACTTTTCTGCACGCAGTTCTTTATCACAAAACACAATAACCATGAAATAGCCCATAAAATGCAGTACACAAAATAAAACTGATAATATACAAAACATTTTTTCTCATTAGTAATTCCCTGCAATTCTGGGACCTTTTGTGCTAACATCTCAAAAAAAACCTGATTTCAGACAATAATGACATTACACATGAAATCTACAATGCCACAAACAGCATACAACAAATCAAATTCTTAAAGCTAAAATATTTTTTAACCTGCATCTTACCTTCCACTGTGTCAGATGGCAGCGTGAAGGTGTTATATTATACTATACTATATACTATACTAATATTAACCTATCTGTACATTGGCCTTCCTCTGAAAACCAAGGGAGAGGTTGCTGGGACTGTAGTTGCCACTGAGACAGCTTTGGGGACATAACTGCAACACAAAACTTGAGTTTTAAAGGCAAACAATGAAAATATGCAACAAATGCCCTGGGAGGTCTTTACTCTACAATAGCAGGTATAAGGGCAACCACACTGACATACCCAGGATACCTGCTAGTGCAGGTTCTTAGATGCACGGGCTCCTTAACATCTACCCAGATGTCTACCCAGAATCTCTTCTGGCCAAATCACACAAACACTCTTCCAATGAGTGAGCCCCCAAAGCAAAAGCTCACCTCTCACAATATATACTCTCAGCTAATAGGCTCAGAACCAGAAACCATCACAACCTGACTCATTGCCTAATTAGCTTAGTACCAAAAGGTGTGGAAGCCTTCCTTCAAGCAAGCTTCCCCTAATGGGCTCCACACGAGGCCTATTAATGGGTGAGGAAGATCTTATATATACACAACCCACCTAACATTAAAGTAGGGTGAAAAAACCAGTGAAACACCTAGTAGGATACCAGCCATTCAACAAACTTGAGTGCATCTCACCTCTCATTTTTTTCTCCACTGCATGTAGCTGAGAATGTGCACTGTTGCCAAGACAAAAGTAAAACTGAAGTTACTAATAAAATCACGCAAATTCTTTAGGTCCCAAGAGTTAAACATATGAATGTTGAGGATTGAGTGTATTACACACCCTAGGTTCCTTGTTCTGTAAGTCTAGGTGTGGGAAGTTTTGGATTATTCAAGGGCTTGTTAAATTACAATGTTCATAAAACGTCTGTATTAAGCTATTTGCTGGCATTTTCGGGATTTTCAAGTCATCAGTCTGTTCCACCTAATCCCAAATGGGAGAAAATGCTAAATAGTCAGTCTCTTTACTATGGAGAAGTCACTTTACTTTAAGACTCTACCAGCCTTTATCAAAAAGTTTATTAAGTTTATTTTACCCACAATTTTAACAAGTTTGGCCACCTGGTTTCCCAGCCCACTGCTGATCAAAAGTAATCAATTAGGAGAGCAAAGCTGAATGATAGAGGCAATTGCGTACACCAATACCAGCAAAAGTGAAAAATGACATGGAAATAAAACTATTAAAACAGACACAAGAATATTAAAAGTAGGGCAGTCTAGGAGTATTTACTTTATGAGGTAAATAGCCTTTTACACTGACAGCCAGAGATAATACTGTATTACTGCAGAGAATAATAACTGTGTTTATTATATGAACCTGGGTCAACCATAAAAGTGTTAAATTATGTATATTATATTTAATACTGTAACGTGCAATCCATGTTGGAAATATTCTTCAAAGTATTAACTTCTTAAATGTTTCAGACCTTAAAAGCTTAAGCTTCAGTTCCTTAAGTTCAGTTCACATAAATAAATGCTTCAGTTTGCTTATGTAGAATTTTTATTTGTTGCGTACTCTCCAATGATGCTGGAAAAAATAAAGTTATTTATATATAAGACTTAAGACTGGTAGGTAGGAAAATAAAAATATGAAAAGTAAAAAGAGCAAATTTTAGTGGGGGTTATCTAGGTAGAAGACCTAGGAAGGAGTTAGCACAACTAAATGGAATGGAATGGAAAAGAGTGGCTAAAGATCAATAGAGTACAGACAATCTTGTGTGCTTTTCTCTTTTAATTTGTGGGGACAGAAAGGGTGAATGTGCATCAGAGCCAGAATTCTCAAAAGGAGAAAAATCACTTCCATTCCTGTATTTCAGAAGGTCAATCCTTTGGCATTTTTTTACCCTGGCTTCTACTCCTTCCCTCACCCCCATTTGTAATTTTTTTCTTGTCTCTCTTGCTTTCATTCTCTCCCTCTCTCTCTTCTCCCTTTCTATATACAGACAGACAGACACACACACTCCTGCTACCTCTACTTCATTACTTATCATACCCTCTTACACTTAAGCTAACCTTTCCAAACTGATGTATTCAAACCCATGTCCCTAGACTTTGCTTCTAAAACACAATCTATCAAACAACCAATTACTATTTGTTGGCTCTATGCCCAACCCTGTGGTAGATATTGTAAGGCAGGGCCATCCAACCTTAAGTTATCTTAGGGCCGCATTAAAATAAAATGATTATCCGAGGGCCACACCCAGAATAAAAAATACAGTACACTAATAGAAAGCAGGGGAACGTGTGTCTGCAATACAACAGGGAAAGGCACAAAGGGAGAAAGCAAACACAAAACAACAAAGAGACAATACAACAGTATAAAGGTAGGTACATACTGACTAGTCTGCATTGTACAGATAGGAATGCATCCCACAGATGGACTGAAAATTACGTGCGATATGTTCCATTCGTAATACTGCTTAAAAACACCAAAAAAAATTAACAATGAGATTATTTATTAGTGGATGGAATTAAAAAATCTAATATGCATTCCATGCAAATTATTTTATTTTTTTGCTAGTGATAGGCTGCATAAAATTGCACTGTGGGCTGCATGCAGCCGCATTTTGGACAACCCAGTTGTAAGAAATACAAAACGTACTCTAAGACATTATTCCAAAGTCGAAGTCAGGGCATCAAGAAGTTTTCTATGAGAATGAGAAATCTGGGGGCAGCTAGGTGGTACAGTGAGTAGAGTACCAGGCCTGGAGTCAGGAGGACCTGAGTTCAAATCCAGCCTCAGACACTTGACACACTACCTGTGTGACCTTGGGCAAGTCACTTAACCCCAATTGCCGTGCCTTCCCAGACCCACGCAAAAAAAAAAAAAAATGAAAAATCTGAGGTTCCAAGAAATTAAATGACTTGCCCACTATCACAAAAATAGTAAATGACAGTCACTATACAAACTTAGGTGTTCCAAATCCAGATTTAATGCCCTATACACCACACCACCATTATCTTCCTCTAAAAATCCACGAAAAAGCCAGGAAAGACTCATACATATACAACTATTAAAGAACAGCAAATTGCCAAGTAGCCACATGGCACTTGGGGGTAGAGGAGTGGGAAACAAGGAATAGGAACATGCTTTAAAGGAAAAGTGTAGAGTGTGTCCAGCACTAGATTAGAATGTAACTGGGAAATTTTTTATCAAAATAAATAAAAATACAATAGAACATAGATAATATGTGGTTTTCTAAAGGAATATGTGCCTGCAGGAATCCTTATATGGATGGCTTAGTGACCCCCATTTCTATTTGAGTTTGACACCACTGCAGTATTCTTTAAAAACATAGTTGTTTTTTAAATGCCAGAAAAATGTGTTCATAGTATGTGTTTATTTTGTGCTAAGTCAAATGTCTTTATAGTAAAGGACTCAAAGCTTCCAGTGGAGAGTAAGGTAGAAGGGGTTGCAGCAGGGTAATTCTCAAACCTTGCTTTGAAAAGACATACTAGGAAAAGCAGTGTATTTGGAAATTCTATCTGAGCCTTGGCTCCACACATTTACTATAGGGCTCTCAAGCAAGTCAGGTGATACCTCTAAGCGCTTTCATTTCCCCATGTGCACAGTCAGAATTAGGATATCATCACTGCTACTTCAAAGAGCTTTTAGAAGAAAATCATTCTATGAAGTATAATAATATAGCAATAGTATTTTATAGTATAGTATTTAAGGTTTATAAAGTGCTTTACAAATACAATATTATCTCATTTTGTCCTCATAACAACCATGGAAAGAAAGTACTATTATCCCCATTTTTACTGTTGAGGAAAACAAGGCAGAAAGCACTTAAATGACTTGCTCAGGTCACACAGGAAGTGTCTGAGGCTTCCTGACTTAGATCTTCCTGACTCTAGGTTCAGCACTCTCCACAGAACTCTCACTGGTGCATAGTACATAGCAGATGATTAATAAGTGCTTGTTGACTGCTACTCGAATTCTATAAATACAAGCTATTACTATTAGAGTGTACAAATGCCTGGTCCAGACATTGGGGGTACTGACTCTGTAATTTAGAGAAGAAAAAGATTAATATTAGCCAAGGCAGATGGGGAAGGCTCTACAGAGGAGGCAAATTTTGAGTTGGGCCTTGAAGGACAGATGGCTAAGAGTTGGTTAAGCAAGAGGAGAATAGAGGTATTCACAGTAAGATGTATCATCAGCTTATTTCTCTCATTTATTCCAGCCACAAATTAATATAAAAGATTCATCCCTATACCTGTTTTGTCACAACCTAATAGTAATTAATCTATCAACAAAATATATTTTGTGTATCTATGTACAAAGCACACTTATTTCAAACTGGTTTAGAAAATTCTCAGAACAGTAAGTTGGTTTTAGTTTTAAAAAATAAAATTGACATAGCACTTTTAGAGCTGGAAGAAGCAATATCAAGAACTAAGAAATGTTGCCATTGTATTCAGCTGGAGAGTTTGACACCTCTACTCTAAGTTCAAGAATTACAGAGCAGATGCTGGATCTGCATTTGTAGAGGAAAGGGACTTCGACTTCCTCAACTGAACTGATGAATTCACAAGTCAGGACAAAAATAAATAAATCACAGGATGGTAAAGAGGTTTTAATCTTTAAAATGTACTTAATATTTTTTAAATTAATTTTAAGTGTTCTTTAATTTACATGTAATTCATCCTAACATTTTTCACCATTGAAATAACAGGTTCTATCACACCAAGTGTGTCAGCAACACTGTGCCTGATCAAAGTGCCAAATCCTTGCGGTTGTTGGGGGCAATCCTCTCTTTGGAGTAGTGTTGTGATGGGTAAGGAAAGAGGAGGGTGAAGATACAGGAGGGGTAGAGGAAGAAATAGGGCTCCACCCCTAAGTAAAGGTGGAATGCTCTGTCAGCTCCTTCCACTGAACAGACGATCCAAGGAAGAGGAGATAGCAGGTGTCCAATTTCCATCCTGCCAATCACCCCTGCCAATAAACCATGAAACATAAGAGACCAATGACCTACCAACTACCGTGCAGATCTGGGTCAGAGTGCAATTTTTAATTCATTTTGCTCTAAACTTAAAATTGCTATTCCCCCCAAACTCAGGTCCCTCTTTTCTGAACCTCTTCCAAAATGCTATCTTTTTTAGGAAAGCCAATAAATGTGTACTTTCTTATTTGCTCCTCCACAAAGTCCTACTTGGATTCCTCATGGAGTAAAGATGACCCTTGGCCTCTGTGGCAATAGAGTGCAATCAATCTACTATGGTTCAGATGTGACAAAGTCCTACAATGTCCCCGGTAATGCAAAAGATAATGTCTAGTTTTCAAAGACCAGCCTAGCTTAGTATAAAGAGGCCATCATTAGTAGGCTGGCCATTTGGTGATGAATTCTTTGGTCATGTCATTTCATGAAAAACAGAAAATGGCACTCAGTCCTCTGTGACCCTCTTCTCTTTTTGGCAGTTATAGTGGCCAAAAAAAAAAAAAACCAAAACCACCCATACAAAGGGTACTAAGAAATAACTGTCTTTAGACAGTCTATTAAACTTCATCTTACAAAATGAGTGAAGATCAAATAAAGATCTTAAATAACCCAATCTGAGAAAAGGATATAGATTTGCCCTAAAGGAACTATGAAACAAAAAAATTGGTCCTGATGGATTGATTCAAAGGACAATTCTATCAAATCTTACAGAACAATTAGTACCCATCCTTCACAAATTATTCTCCAAAACCGAGAAAATACCTAATCATATTCACATAAAAAGTGAGAGAAATGAGCTAATGATACTGCTTATTGTGAATACCTCCACTGTCTCCTTGCTTAACCAACTCTTAGCTATCTATCCTTCATAGGAGGATAAAGAACCCTTAATACCTAAACCAAAGAAGAATTAAGCACTAAAGGATAACTATAGACCAATATCATATCAATGGATCTTATAAAAAAGTTTAAAATAAAATCTGTCAGACTAAAATGATTCATCCAATTCATTATAACTATGCTGAATTTTTATCAGGGATCCAAGTATGGTCAAAAATAGGAAAATAATCAACATAAGTAATTATATTAAAAAACAAAACATTTCAAGCCACATGATTATCTCAACAATGGAAAAAGCTGCTGATAAAAGCACAACACTTATTTATGCAAAAAAAAAAAAACCTATAAAGTACAGGCACAATCTGAATTACTAAAACAAGCTGCTGATGTCTGAAAATGGATGAAAATATTTATAATTTATATACATGCATAATCATTTGTTAAAGTAATTTAACTGATGTAAAAGTATCTATCGCAAATCAAAAGCAAGCATGATAGGCAATGGGCATATACTAGAACCTTATCCAATAAATACAGGAGTAAAGCAAGGATTTACAGAGAATACAGAGAAGCATAGAAATATCTACATGAATTGAGGGAAAGTGGAGTAGATTCAAGGAAAAAATACATACAATGACAACAATAATGTAAACGGGGAGAACAACCACAAGCTCGGGCCAGCGCATGCATGCACAGGCATGCGCGTGCGCGCACACACACACAGTATCAAAAGGGAATACTGCAAAATGCTGCCCAAAAAACAAAAACAAAAACAAAAACAAAAAACAAGCACAGCTGGAGAGAAGAGAGATGGGAAGACATTTCCAACCCACCCTTTTATAAATGTGGGAGGTCCACAAATGTTGCACATATTTCTAGACTTTTTTAATGCATTGGTTCAGTTATGCTAATTTTTCTCTTATTTTCTCTTTGTCTTTAAAAAAATACTATTTGTTATACAGGATGGCTCTCTGGGTGGGTAGATGGAGAGGGATACTGGGGAAAACTATGGTAATGTAAAAAAAAGACATTAATAAAAACATTTTATTTTATAAAAACATTAAATTGGTTGTTGGCACTCTAAATGTGATTCTATATCTAGTGACCAATTAATGGGCATAAAAGTAGCATGAATTAATAATCTTACTCTTGACACTCTTATAATCCATGAAAGTAGAACACGCCTCCCAAAAAAACTGCAGCTAAATAGAATGGCTCATAGTTTCTCCTTGTATTGGTTTTATTGTGTATTCAAAGGCAAAAAGAAAAAATCATGCTATGGGAATACAGGTCTTAAGATAAAAGGGAGGGCTCAAAGGGTATTCTGTCATCTTGTATTGCAACGCTCATAAGTATTTTTTTAAAAACTACAGCATATATTTCAGTATGTTAAGAAGATGAGGTAAGAAAACTGGATAAAACTCTTCAAACTAAATCAATATATTTTATACTCATTGACTTCAACGCAAAGGTGAGTACAGGGGAGAAAAGGGGAAAATGCTGGAAAATACGACTCAGGAGTAAGAAAGCTAAGCATGAATACTTTCTTGAAACAGAGATAAACCAAAAACTTGTTTGTAGGAGCTGAGTCCACCACAAGGAAAAAGAGTAACGTTTTCTCCTGCTTTTCCTTCTATACCAGATGGTCCCTCCCATTTCCAGAATCCATAAGTACTATTAATAACATAACTCAACTGTATAAGCTAGCAAACATAGAGATGTAAGTCATCTAATCCTTTTCATTTTATAGATGGAAGAAATTGAGGTCTAGAGAAACTCAGTGACTTGCCCAAAGTAACATAGGTAATAGATGGAAAAGACAGGACTTGAACCCCAAATACTCTCTGACTCCAGATACAGAGCACTGAACTCATGAATATTTTCTTGAAAAAGGGTTAGATACAGTATGCATAACAAACATCAAGTAACATTTTTTATAGACTAAACCAGATGTTAGAGATGATCTAGCCTAACCCCTTCATTTGACAAATTCAAACAAACATTTATTAAAGACTTCCTGTGTTCCTATGAGAAAACTGAGGTCCAGGGGGGTTCACTGACTAGTCCAAGGTCACACACTAGAAAAAGGACTTAAATTACAGCCCCTCTGAACCAAACCAATATGAAAATAACAGAGAGAATAAAATCATAGAAGATAAAGTAGTTAACTCCAATCTGAACTATTAAAACAAGTTGCTGATGTCCGAACATGGATGAACATATTTATAATCACTTGTTAAAGTAATTTAACTGATGTAAATCAACTGCTATAATTAGACTACAAGGGTAGAGAAAACACCAGTCAGGTGAAATGGCATCTGAGGACAACAATCCTCTGCTTTCTCTCTGAAAGCAGGATTTTGGAGTTTATTTATAACACTTCTACAGTCAAGGCAGTAGAGATACAGTCAATCTACAACATTTTATATGACTGGAAACCTAAACTGCTTCTGTGTAACACTAAGGGATCCAAAAGTTAACATTTCTATTAATTTCCCTTCCCCCAGTCCTGAGACATTTATTAAACTCTTACTATGCACCAAGTCCCTTTTAAACTCTGGAGATACAAAGAAAAAGCTGAAGAAAAAAAAAAACATCCCTGACTTCAAAGTACTTAACATTTTAATGAAGAGCACGATAGGTACATAAATAAATGTAACTAACATAAAACCCAGAGAAGATACAGAGTAACCAAAAAAGGTAAGGCACTAGCAGCTCGGGGACCAGGAAAGCTATCCTCTGCAGAGGGTAATACTTGATTCAAATATTGAAGAGATTCTGAAGAGGCAGAGGTAGAGATGGAGGGCATTCTAGGCACTGAAGAATGGCCAGTGCAAAGGCACAGAAAAAGACAAAGCATTATGTGGTAAGGAATAGGAGGTTCCTACAGGTCATGGAGCAAAATAAGGTGGGAGATGAATGAAAACATAAGAAAGGGTTAGACTGCAAAGAACTTTGAGTGTCAAACAAAAGAGTTTTTATTTGACCCTAGAGGTCATAGGCATTTATTTAATAGGAGGGCCAACATGGTCAGACCTTGGCTTTCAGAAAATCACTTTGGCAGCTGTGTGGAGGACAGACTGAAGTAAAGAGGGACTGGAAGCACAATGGAATTGAAGACTATTGCAATAGTCCAAGTAAGCCATGGGTTTATTATTTTTCAGAATTAAGACAGTTTAGATTGTAGGCCTCATTTCATATTTAACAGACTAGTTATAGCAATTGTTAAATATTTGGCAGGAAGAAATAATTAAGATTTGGAGACCATTTGGTTAATTCGTTACATCAGCATCCTTGCCGCTGAAACAATTTCTCACCTAACCACTTTATCAATCTTCTATCACACACATTATTCTTTTTACCTACTATTTCCTTCCATCTATTTACCCATCTAATGGGTTTATTTATTTTCCTTTGTATAAACTATGCATCAGCCTATTTGGATGGATCTGGTTTTTTCTTCATGTCAGGTCATACAGAACTGGAGGGCTCCAAGAGTCTTAGACTACTAATGAATCCTTCAATCATTTTTCTGCCAAAGTGACCTTCATTATGGATATATGCTATATCTAATGGGTATCTCAAATTTCAATTTTGGTACCTAGACTTGTGTGTATAGTAATCAACTTAAAAACTTTATCCTGCTCAAAAAAAATTTACCTTGCTCAAAAATTTTAAAATTAACAGACTTTCCAATCTTCATTAAAATTCCTCACTGTAAGTCAGAGCTTTTCAGAAATTCCAGTCCCTTAAAAGTGATTTTTAAAATTTGTTTAGTACTAATGAGTCTAATTTTAAAGCTGGGGGCTAGGGCTCTGAATTTCACTTTCGGCAGTAATTGGACATAAATGCTGCAAAAAGAAATACTTACTATTCTCTTTTCCCTGGATGCTCAAATCAATGTATAGTCATCTTTTAAAAATTGGTCGTTTGTTTTTATGTCACCTTAATTTATTAATATATCCCTTCCTTTTCCCCTAATCTGTGAGCCATCCCTTATAAAAATTGTAAAAAGAGGAGAAAAGTTCAGCAAAAATAATATGTATCATCAACTGAGTCTGACAGTATACAGGCAATGTTCCACACCAAAAGACTCTCAAATCTTAAAGAAAGGAGGGAGGTACATTTTCTCATCTCCTTGCTTGGGCTCAGCCCCAACTGTTGTTAATAGGCAGTCAAATTTTTAGGCAATTATTTGAATTCTAGTCTATTCCAGAGTTTGTTCAAAGTTAACGTTCATGTATCAATGGTAATGACCATTCAATTCAGGATGTTAATGCAAATACTTCTTGGTAGCATTGTGTACGTGCAGGTGAATCTTGCTTTTGGCTTACTGATGTGTACGAAAATCCAAATGTAGAAAATAGCAATTAGGGGATGATAATTCACTTTACAAGTGTTCTTCTATTTGCCAAAAGAATTTACAAGATTCCTTTAAATGGTAAACTTCCTGAACATTTTCATTAAGATTCAATTAAAAACAGTTTCCTGAAAAACTTTGTGAGAGCACATCTTGTGATCTTTCATTTCTGTTCATCTGAGGTTCCTAACTGATGTGGAATGAAGGGAATGATTTAATAAACTAAGCATCATTAGTCTCAAGATTAAAGATGACAGCATGAGCTAATCCCCTAAATATTTGTTTTGTGATAGCTATGTTATTTAGATATAGATTTGTTGCATATTGATAGTGACTGCTTAAGAAATGAAGATATTTCCTCTTCCATGCCAGGGCCAGGTAAATCATTTGAATTTCTTAAAAATACTGTGGTCCTGACATTTTAAACTCCTTTTATTCTTACCAAAAGGGGTGGAGTGGGGAAGGCATTGATAACTTAAAATAGCTTGCCCAGTGCTACTGGTAAACGTAGTATAGCCTAACTACGGATGGAGCAACTATTACAGTTTGAGTCTTACTATTCTAAAATCTCTGCAATCTGGCTCCTAACCTCATTTAGCTGAAACTGCCTTCTCCTATGTTACTAATTTCCCCTTAATTGTCAAATCTAACAGTATTTTGTTAATCCTCATCCTTCTTGAGCTTCCTATAGCATTTGACTCTGTTGACACTCCTAGATTCTCTCTCCTACCTGAGTCTCTTGGTTGTTTTTCTGTTTGCTCCTTCTCTGCTTTTGCTGGATCTTTCTCCATGTCATGCCCACTAACTGCTCAAGATACTGTCCTGGGCCCTCTTCTCTTTGATTTCTATGCAGATGACTCCCAAACCTATAAATCCAGCCATATAGTCTCTCTCCTCAGCTTCTGTCTTGCATCACCAATCATCTATTGGACATTTCAAACTTCATGCCCCACAGGCATCTAAAACTAACATATCCAAAGACAGAGCTCATCTTTCCCATCAAATCCAACCTCTCCTGAACTTCCTCTGGCTGATACATGGCTTAATATAAAAAGACACATTATAAACAAATTAGTGGAACAAGTTAGAAACTAAAGGAAGAATTCATAACTAACCAAGAGATAGAGATAAAACAGTAATTATGACTATAAAAATCTTTAAATTTTACACAAACAAAAGTGATCTGATACAGAATGAAGAACAAGGAGAACAATATATACAATGATAACTTTAAGAGAAAAACAATTTTGAAAGACTTTAGAACTCTAATCAACACAATGATAAACTATTAGTCCAAAAAAATAAAGATGAAACATACCTGAGATGCAGAGACATATATTTCTGGGCATATGGGTGATAATTTGTTTTTGCCAGACTACACAGATATGTATTAAGGGATTTCCTTTTCGGCTTATTTGTTTTTTTTTTAATTTGCTCAGTGAAGGAGGGCAGTAGTGGGAGGGAAAGATTAATTTATCAAAAGCTTGTTACTTCAAAAATAAAAAGAATAAACAAACAAAAAAACATTGAGGAATCCATGGTACATGTGAGGCAGCAGGGAAGAAGCTCAAAGAAAAGAAGAGACTTGAGAGAAAAAAGGAATGACTGTGGTAGTTATCTGTCAGACAAAACATGAGGGGGACCAAGGGTACACGACACGTAAGATGCGTGGTCCCTGAGAAGAGCCATTGCTCTCTTTATCAGACACTGAATCAAAGGAGGAGAAAATGAGAAATGATGCCAAAAGACATTGAGATGTAGAGAAAAAAAGAAGAGAGAGCTAACAACAAATAACCTCTACTTTCTCAGTATAAAGGATAATATGAAGTCTTCTCTTGAAAAGGTAGGGAAAGTGGGAGACATAAGGGCAGAAGAGAAGGTTTAAAAAAGCTGTTGTGGGGAGTAGGAGATAGAGAATTGATGAGGAATAGAGTAAAAGGACTCTTACTTCAGTGAGGGCCCAGTTTAAATTGGATAAATTTGTAATGGAACTTACCAACAGAGTTGTGTGATTGCTTCTAGTTCAATTTGGTAGCACATAAGGGAGAGCTGAGGAAGTGAGTGGTGAGAGAGTTGACAAGACATGAGCAACAACACAGCCAGGGGGTAAAGAATTCAAGAGCAGAGAAGTTTAAGGTTGAACTAATTACGTAGAAATAATCAAGAAATAAGAAAGGAGAAAAGTAAAGCTAGAGCAGGGATGACGGGATGCTAAAACATTGAGAGATGGAGAGACTAGAGGTCTATTCTACTATACTACCAAGTAAAACTCCAATACAGCAGGAATCACATCTTACCTAAACTTTACCTGCCCTGCATTTAAAACAGTGGTTATCAGGGACTCAAATGTTTGCCAAATCAATGAACCTCAAAGCCTTATATGCCACTGCCACATCCTCTCAATCTACTGACAGGAGAAGTCCAGTAGGTGTTCCCAGTGGGAAAGGGAATAAGACCCACCACACACTGTCAGTATTTTATATCACCCACACTGCAAAGTCCCTGCTCTATTCTGTCTTCACCAAAGACAACCAGGGCTCCCCAATTCATTTAATTAAATTCAATACTCCCATGCTAATTCCCAGAATCACTTGAGCCCATATCACAGAGCCTAATAAAAGCACTATCATCTGTGTGCTTCATTCATAAATCAGTATTTACCCCAAATTTTCAACTGCAAATCAGTTTTTAACATCATTTTTTCCTAGTTATGAACCACTTTTGAACTAGAAAAAAACAAAATTGGAACTACTCTACTCTGAACTAGGAGAAAACAAAATACAATAAAGCCTCACTTATCTAGAATCCTCAGGGTTTAAGATATTCCATATAAGCTCATTTTTCAGGGAGCTGATGCATAGCAATGTCATGCAGTTTTCAGAGGACTGGATTTGGAATCAGTGTTTCGATGTTCACTTTGCCCCTTCCTATCCCACCCCCCAAAAGAGCTAGGCAGGTCACTGCACTGCTCTGAGCTTTGTTTTCTTCGTAAGAACTAAAGGGGGGGCGGGGAGACTAGAACAGTAGTCACCTGCCAGACATTGTGCTAAGTTCTGGGGATACAAAGAAAGGCAAAACAAAACAAATCACAATCCTTGCCCTCAAAAAGCATACTTCTAGTGAAGAAAACAACATGCAACTTGTAAGACATATACAGAGTAGATGAAGGTGTTCTAAAAGAGGAAAGACTTCCTGGAGAAGGTAGGATTTGGGTGGAATACTGAAGAAGCCAGAGAAGGCAGAAATGGA
Source organism: Trichosurus vulpecula (assembly GCF_011100635.1). Taxonomy (NCBI): domain Eukaryota; kingdom Metazoa; phylum Chordata; class Mammalia; order Diprotodontia; family Phalangeridae; genus Trichosurus; species Trichosurus vulpecula. The sequence continues at coordinate 338,342,441 of NC_050574.1, read as the reverse complement.
GGGAGGGAGGAAAAGAGAGAAGGCAAGCATACCAGGTCGAGAACACCAGTGAAAAGGCAAAGTGAGTTTAAATATCATGTTCAAGGACAACAAGAAGGCCAGTGTAGCTGGATATCCTTAATTCCTTTAAAGCTTGATACAGTTTATAAAAATTAAGGAAGCATACTAGCTTCCGTAACTGGCCAGAAAGTCACTAAAGTTCTTTGAGCAAGAGGGTAACATGGTCAGACCCATACCTTAGTGCAGGCCTGCACAACCTGCAGCCAGCCAAAGGTTTTCTGGTGACCCGTGAAAAATGTAGTTGCCACTTCAAACTCCTGCTTGTCACATGACCCACGGCAACCAACCATCATCCGTCTGTCTCTAGTCTAACCTATCTGAAGTAGTTTAGTGTATTTTATTTTTGGCCCCTACCTACTGCCAAGTTTTACAGGTCTGCCTTAGTGGTTTCCTGGTGACTGGGAAGATGGCAGTATCTTTGACAGTAATTGGAAAGTTGGGAAGACGGCAGGTTTTGGGAGGAAAAAAATAATGAATTGTTTTGAACATACTGAGTTTAAAATGACTATGGAAACTCCAGTTTAAGATATCCAAAAGGCAGCTGGAGATGTGTTATCATAGCTAAAAAGAGAGAATAAGGGTACATAAAAGGATCTGGGAATCTTCAGCATAGAGATGACATTTGAACCCCAGGGAACTTATGAAATCACACTATAATACAGAGTGAAAAGAGAAAGGGACCAATGACAGAACCTGGAGGAACACCCAAGGTGACAGTAAGAAAGAGCAGTCAAATAGAAAAAAGGGAGAACAAGAAGAGAACAGTATCACCAAAACCTAGAGGAAAGAGTACTCAGAGGGGCATGATCGACTCAAATGCTGCAGTAAAAGGCCACTATATTAGTCAATTAAGAGATCATTGGTAATTGTGGAAAAACCAGTTTTGATTTAATGATTAGGTCAGAAGCAAAATTGTGAAGGGTTTAGAATCAAGTGAGAAAAGAGGAAGTAGAAGTACAGACTGCTTTCTCAAGGAATTTAGTGACAAAAGGGAAGATAGATATCTGACAATAGCTAAAAAGGAGAAGGTTTTGTTTTGTTTTTTAAGGATGGACCTGCTTTTAGGCAGAAAGGAAGAAGTCAAGAGAAAGTTGTAGTAGGAGAGGAGTGAAGAGATAAGGTAGTACAACTGGTCTCTGGGTCTCATTTGGGGGGTATCAGAGAAGAGACAGGAAGAAAGGGTACATCAGAATCTCATCCCCCTGATTCATTTTTCTGTCTTTGGAAACAGCCTTCTTTTATCCACTGCCAATAATCATAGTATCATAGCTCTAAAGCAGAAAGGAACCTCAGAGGCCATCTGGTCCAATTCCCTCATTTTATAGAAGATGAAATCTAAGAGGTTCAAGGACTTGGCAAAGTCATACCAACAGAACAAGAATTCAAGTGCAGGGCCCATGGCCTCAAGTACTGTGCTCCTTCTACTATACCACACTGCTTCCATGATCTGATATGAAATATGTCCACTTCAGATGTCTTCCTAGAAAAGCGTTCCCATTAACAGACACACAATATTAACCTTGGGCTTTGAAAGACAGTAGCATGTTAAGATTTTTTTTTAACTTTTTCAAATTTTCAAATTCAAAAAACAAATTGTTTTCAATGCCTATAAACATTAACGATCATCTGATGACTCTAAAACAGAATTACCCATCAGCAAATATGCATTTCACCTGACAGATAACAGACTCAAATTAATTTAGCTAATTAATTTATTAATCACCTAAGTTTACACAAATCATTATGCAAGGAACTGGGAGATACAAAGATGAAAATGAAACAGTCCCTGACAGGATCTAGACTGACATCATGGCAAAAATAACATTTAATAAAGCAATGAGGAATTGACAAAGATAATAAAAAAGGCTATAGTATGAAGGAGGGGAAGTCAGACCACTTGGGATTAGAGTCTAATCTTCAGAAGGATGATTAGCATGTACTTCTGCACAGATATAATAAGCCTCACTGTTCCCCTAAAAACAGCATATAACAGACTATTTAATTTTTTAGATTTATACAATTTTGACCTGAAATGATCAAAGTAATCCAGAATATCTAGACAACCAAGATGCCACAAATTTAAAGGATCCTCAAGAATGAAAGACAGACAGCTGGAGAATTAAGATGTCATACCTACTCTCTCAAAGCATAACATCCATAAGTACCAAGATAAACTACAAATCAGAAACTTTTTCTAATAGGCAAAAAGGAAATCTTCTGAAATTCAAACACCATTAAAATTACCAGGTTCAGAAAGCAAGGCAAGAGAGTTAAGTTTAATAATTGCTATAGTATGTCTACTGCAATTAAAATCTTAGCCATTATTCTACATCAGATACTGAAAATCATCATCAACTGTGCATTTCTAGACTCTCAGGTTGGGTTTAGGCAATGATGTGATACAACAAAAATGTTATCTTTTGCCGCCAATACAGAATAGTGCAAGGAATACCAAGACCCCTATAATGTTTTCACTGATTTTACAAAAATAGCTAGCACCAATAGAAGACCTTCACCCTAAAGACTACTATATAAATTTAGCTGGCTGATATTTCACCAAAGTCATCAGATGACTCTGGGGTGGTACTGCCATGCTGCCTTTCATTTCAGAGTGGGGGAATGCCTAAATCATTCCCCAGTAACAATGGAATAAAGAAAGGTCACATGGTGGATCTAAATTCAATCAATAAATATTTACTGAATGCTATGTCAATGGGGCAGCTAGGTGGCACAGTGGATAGAGCACCAGGCCTGGAGTCAGAAAGACTCATCTTCGTGGGTTCAAATCTGGTTTCAAACACTTATTAGCTGTGTGACCCTGGGCAATTCATGTCACTCTGTCTACCTTAGTTTCCTCATCTGTAAAATGAGCTAGAGAAGGAAATGGCAAACCACGCAAGTATCTTTGCCAAGAAAACCCCAAACGGAGTTTTAAAGAGTCAGACTCGACTGAAACGACTGAACAACTACGTCTGCACAGAGCTTACAATATAATAATTCAATCTATGTTATGCAAATATGCTCAAAGAATATAAAAGGATCTGGGAACTCTGGCCAGTTACGGAAGCTAGTATGCTTCCTTAATTTTTATAAACTGTATCAAGCTTTAAAGGAATTAAGGATGTTCACTATTTAAACAGAGCCCTGAAGTTAGTCTACAAACTAAGAAGCTCTGTAATACAAATTATCATGTATTTCTCTTATCCACACATTCCCCACTCAATATATCATTTTTTGTAAGCTCTAACCTTTAAATACATATATAATATATATATATACATGTACATATATACACATATACATATACGTGTGTGTGTGTGTGTGTGTGTGTGTGTGTGTGTGGGCTCTGCTACTTATACCTGGGGTAAGCAACTTCGCTTTTATGAGTTTTAATTTCCAGGTTCAAATCCTTTCATCATCCATAATTCTGGCAAGACTAATATAATCCTACCATATGCCAATAACAAGGTTCTGTAATGAACAGAGGCTCCTTTGTCACATTTCCCAAACTTTTTCAGTACCTATCTCACCTAGCTTCCAGCAAACATCTCTGTGCCCCCTATTCACCATGAAAGCAAATATATTCTATCATTCATCATGTAGATGCACATAAGAGATAAAAGATTAATTTATCATAAAAAAACTTAATTTGCTATGTAAAATTTCTTAATATAATAAAGTTAAGTATTTAGTAAGATCTTTGATGTTTGCAAACCAATAGTTTTATTCTCACTATGGTTTTTTGAAAGAGATATGAGATCTCATGTTCAGCTTCCAGTTTGTTTCTTGCTTTGGGTTTGAGAAGAGGACTGAGAAGCCTGATTCACAGAGACTGGTAATTTAAAACAAAATTAAAGCCTTCTGGAATATTTCAATAGGCTAACATTGTTACGTTTCAAACAAGTAGTAAAGTGACTCCCTAAACAGATAATCAGAATTATTATCGTAATTTTAATTATCAGAGTCATAAGAAAAGGTCTCTTTTGCCCAATGCATTCTAACCAGCAACTGTAACCATAATTTATACTCTAAGAGTTCCCCTACCAGGAGATACACAACACTGAAATCACAGGTTCAAACAAAAATAACAACAATAAAAGCTTAAAGAGCCTGAATATATTTAATACTGAGAGGACCAGGGACATCAATTGATGGGGGGCGGGGAGGAGGCCTTTAATTTTACTTTAAAATAAAAATTTTCATACTACTATTTTCTTTTCATGAATGTATTTTTTGAAATGCACCGCATCAATTGATGCAGTTTGGTCCTTTCAAGACATCCTTAAATTCTGGTCCATGTAGTGCTAATACCTTTTAAACACATCATAAATATATAATACTAATGGATAGAAGGCTCAATCAAGCAATAAATACTAGGAAAGACAAAAGAGAAGAGGATTGAGATCTAGAAAGGACAATTAGGCAGGTGTTAGAGAATGAAGTTAACAAATGTAGCATTTTTATGGCCCAAGCACAAAATAAATTCAATAAATTTGTTGACTGAGTGGATAATCAGTGTGGATATGGAGGCAGCTGGTTCCAAAATATCTTTAAAGAAATAGCTTAAAGTTTGTCTTCTTCCTTGCTCAGCATTTTGTGCTGTTGTCAGCGTAGCAGTCCCTTTAACCTCTCCTAACTTCAGGTGTCTAATCTTCCATGGATTTAGAAACCAGATAGTCAAATTTATTAGAACTGGATCAGGAGGACTCTAAGATTGAAATGTATAAACTTCTACTAAAATCCTGTTCTGATGCTTCATCACTTTTAAGGTGACCATGGCTTCTCCAAGGGTTCTCTAAGGTGATGCCAATGGAGTACAGACTAGCAGATCTTACCAAATGGGAAAGATTTTGAGTATAGGTCCAGTGACAAATTATAAATCTATAATTCAAGAACCAGTCTAGATAAACTGAGAGACTCAAAATCAGTTGGATACATGGTGATGAATTTTCCAGCCAGAGCAAAGTTCTAACATTATCTATTAAACCATAAAGATGTTATGATCTGCAAATGTATAAGGAATACCTAAAGGAAATTCCAAATCTTTAAAATATTTATGTATGGAGATGGCATAGTGGTGTAATGGAGAAAACATATGATGAAGTCAAAAGACCTGATGAAATCAAGCAACAGCTCTACCTACAAGTCACATGATCATCAACAAATCAATTAATCCCTGTGCCTGTTTCCTCGTCTGCAAAATGAAGACGACGTTTAAGGGAAGCTTTTCCTGATTACCTTCCCATCTCCAGCAACTAATGCATCTCATTCCCTCCCAAATACGCTCTTGGTAAAATGTATACTACTTAAGGGAAATGTTGTGCTTTGCTTTTGTCTCTGCATCCCCGCAACCTATCACAGTGTGCCTAGGTACAAAGTAGGTACTTAATAAATGCTTGTTGACTACTGATGATTTTGTATGATATTGCTCTCAAAGAATTGTGAAGAATCCAATTTGCAAATTGTAAAATACTATACAAATTTAACACTATTTTAAGAAATCTAGGAAAAATATCTGGATGGCCCAGTAAGGGAAACATGATTACTCTACCTGTGCTGTAACAACCCAACTGGAGTTTGGTAAGTCAGATACGATCGAGTCCTCAACCTCTCATTACTTTAGTGATAAATAAACAATAAAGTCCAATTCTGAATAATATTACATTAAATGTCAGGTATCCAGATCTCTCAAGGAATAAGTCCCCTGGATAACTGAGGATGTGTTTGGCCCTGAAGGCTCCAAAAAAACATATATAGAACATGCAAATATACGCAGGATTCATGATTTGATAAATGAGGAACTCTTTTCACCACTTCCCTCCACAGAAATATTCCTTTAAAAATGGCATACTTCCTTGCCGTCTTAAACAGGGTGTAGTGAACATACCTTTGAATCTAACATAGAAGTTATCACTACAAATATTAAAAGTGGCACAACAATGGTGAAGACCTTGCCAGAGAAGCAGCTAGTGGCTCAATGGATGAAGCACTGGGTCTGGAGTCATTCCAATGCAAATTTAAATCCAGCCTCAGACACTTACTAGCTGTGTCTCCCTGGCCAAGTCACTTAACCTGCTTGCCTCAGTTTCCTCAACTGTAAAATGGGGATAATAATAGCATCGGGAGAATCAAATGAGATATTTATAAAAAGCATTTAACATAGTGCTTAGAAAATAGTAGGAGATATATATATATATATATATATATATATATGTATGTATGTTTATTCTTGCCTAAGATGTTGTTTGTCCTTAGTTCTCCAAGAGGACCATGACATCAGGGAGGTGATGACATGACATGCAAGTGAATTGGATTTAAGTGAGGGAAAGTCACCAGTCTCACTTTTTCCTCCCAAGCCTAAGATATTGGGCTCTCTGACCCCTACATACAATGGTGCCCAATACTGTGCTTCTCAAGTTGTCAGATTTTTTTTTTAAGGTCTGTCTTCTTCATTGCACTGAATCTAGCTTTCGCTCTCTATCATTGCCATTCTTTCCAACAGCAGCCTTATTCTCCCTCTTTAAATTTGCAGTGGGCTTGGAAAACCAGATCAAAGCTTATTAGAAGAGAATATAAAGAGTCAATATGCTCAGAGTGAAAGAAAGTCTGAAAGACTTTATGTCTGAAATGCTTTAGCTTTAGCAAAAAGACTCTGAAGCATCTACTTTAAGGGCTCAAGAGCCTTAATTTAACTTTTAATTCTTGGCCTAATCAAGAACCCATAATTCTAGACATTCAATAAATTCTTAACAAACTGAACTTAATTTCATGCAAAAATGCCTTCATGGAATTTATTACCAAATTTTAGAGACTAGGCAAATATCTTCTGCACCCCACAGTAGGCACAGGTGTAAGAAGTAAAAGAAAATAACCAATCCTAAAAATGGCTACTTTAGATAACCTCACTCTATTAGGACCTGAGGAGTATAGATATACTCGTTTTGCCTTAAGGAACATTATATTCTGCCTCCAAAGAAATCAAGGTTCTAGTTGAATAGTTTTAAAAACACACACCATACACTCTTTTTCTTCTTGTACTAGAATAAGCCCTTAGATTTCCATCTGTAATGGACCTCTATTGGAAACAATTAGTTTCAAAGAACCCAAAAATAATTCATATTCTTAAAAGGGTTTTTTGAAAATGGCAGGAAAACATACAAATTGTGAACTATTTGCAATGCTAGTTAATTCTGACAACCTCCTTAATCAGTATTAAGTACAAATTCGTTTAATACAATCAAAAAATTTAGTTGAAATTGCTAAGGCATCACTAAATGTAAAATAATCCCCCAGAACTTAAAATCACCACAAGTATTGCCCTTGTACCACAGTGAAGAATTATAAACAAAAAAAAGCTTAACCTGTAGGAAAGTAAGGTTTCTTCTTGCACATCATTTGAATGCAAGCAACCTAGATGTAAAGTCACCTAATTATGTACAATATCTATCATATTACATGTGTATAACAAATAATTAACACACTTAGCTGTACAATTACAGCACTCTAACAAAATTCTGCTCTTTTACAAAAGAAATGAACTAAACTTCTTACTGTGTCCCGTTCCCAGAGATTTTCCCTACCTGTCCCGTACATATTCAACTATATATTAAACTATTTAAAAAGTCATTAACTTAAACAATGAACTATAAATACCTCTAATCCTGAAATTAAACAACTTACTGACGTGGCTCAAGAAGCAAAGTCTTTAAAAGTGATGCTAAATATTGCAGCAAGTTGTGATTATTTTCTTATTAAACAGTATTTGGGAGTCAAATTGATCATACTGGTAACAGCAAATGCAGTTCCTATGATACATTATTCCCCTTCCCAATCTCTCTCAATTCCATAATCTAATAATAAAATTGGAAATACGACACTAGAAATATCAAAATCATGTTTCGCAATCTAAGTTCAAACAGATCAAAACATAGTTCTGTTAGAAGTCCCAAAATGGGTCACTAGTTTTGGGTTCCCTATTTGGCACCTCCAGCTCTTGGATTCCCCAGGCTTGCTGCCTCTACCAGAAGTGGCAACTCATATGCAACGTTCAAGCTGTTCTAAGGATAGGGAGAGGATGGAAGTAGGCTAACATATTGTTAATGCTGAGGAGGGTGCACAGGTCACAGAACAAGCTTGAGCTCTACAGGAACCATGTTCACCTTTCATACATATTATATGGGAGCCTCAAATGGGCATGTATCCAAACAAGTGTTTTTATTTGCAACTTATCCTTGCTTCAATGTTGAATACCGCCTTTGAAAGACACTGACAAGCTAGGGCACCTTCCAGGAGAGTATGCCCAGAGTGAGGAGAGAAATGAAAGCCATATTATATGATCAGTTAAATTAAATGGAAATGTTTTTCTTGGAGAAAAGCTATGACAGGGAAATGATAGCTGTATTCAAGTATTTGAAGGGCTGTCATATAGATAATGATTGCCATTTATGTAACACTCTAAAGTTTACAAAGTGGTTATACACATATGTATATGTAGCATATGTGTATATAACATATACGCAAAGATATTATGTTTTATACATGTGTATGTATGTATAAAGCTAACTCCAAGTCAAGCCATCTATCCATTATACCACCCTGATTCTCAATCAGCCTTGTTTTTCTTGACCTCAGAAGAAACCAATGGAAGAGTACTGGGTAGAAATTACAGAGAGGCAAATTTCAACCGGTCATAAGGGGGACAAATTCTAACAAAACTGCTCCAAAATAGAATGGATTGCCTTAGGAGGTACTGAATTCCCTTCTACTGAAAATCTTCAAGTGGGACTGAAGGACCACTTGTAACACTGTAGAAAGTGGATTCGTCAAGAATAGGTTTAACCATATAACTACAGGTCCCTCCCAGGACTAGGATTCTATGATTCCTATGCAAATAGAGTGAGTAAAATGTCCAAACCCTTTGACCCAGATATTTAACTAGTAAGTATATACCCCAAGGAGTTAAAAAGAAAGTATATACACCAAAATATTAATAGTAGTAGAACAAAGAAATGGAAACAAAGTAGATTGGAAAATGGCTAAATGAGTTGTGGTACATGAATGTAATGAATACAGAGAAGCTTAATATCTCCACGAATTGATGCCCAGTGAAAAAGCAGAGCCAAGAAAGTAACATACAGAAAGACAACAACGTAAATGGAAAAAACCACCACCACAAAAACAACGAAAAGTTAGTGTTGCAAAATTATAAGGAACAAGTATGCTGCCCAAAAAAGAAAAGAGAGGAGAAGACACTCCCACCCCATTCCTCTGTGAGGTGGGAAGTACACCCGTGTCTAACAGGGGTGGGGAACCCCTCTAGGTCCTCAAGTGTGACTTTCTGACTGAATCCAAACTTCACAGAACAAATCCCCTTAATAAAAAGATTGGTTCTATAAAACTTGGACTCAGTCAAAAGGCTGCACCCAAGGACTTTTTCAATGGATGGATTTTCAATGGTTTTGCTTTTTTTTCCTTCTTTCCTTTAAAAGAAAACTTCTTGTATTTGATGGCTCTCCAGGAGGGAAAGAGATAGTGAAAAAAAATACCCAGGCTCAAAATCTAGGTATTATCTCACTTACCACCCAAATCCAATCTGTTGCCTAGTTCCATCATTTCTACCTTTTTAACATCTCTCATATGCCCCTCTCTCTTCTCTGACACTGCCATTACACTGGTACAAGCCTTCATCACCTCACATCCGGACAATTATAATAATCTGCTGGTGGCTGGATCCTCATTCCTGTCTATACTCCACTCAACTGCCAAAGTTATGTTCCTAAAGCACAGGATCAAACAAATCACACACACCCCTCCCCCCCAGGCTCCTCAATAGACTCCAGCGGCTCCCTATCACTTTCAGGATTAAAAAAAATCCTCTGCCTTTCATAACTTGGACCCTTCATCTCTTTCCAATCTTTTCACATCTTATACCCCCCCAATCCAGTGACAATGGTTTCCTTGCTGTTCCCCACACGAGACACTCATCTCCAGACTCCAGGCATTTTCACTGTCCAACTTCCTAAGCCTGGAACTCTCTCTCTCCCTTCTCATCTACACCTCTTGGTTTCCACGACTTCCTTCAAATTCCAGCTAAAATCACACCTTCTGCAGGAAACCCTTCTAAATCTCCCTTAATTCTAGTGCTTTACTTCTGTTATCTCCAAATTATTTTCTACATAGCATACTTGAACATAGATGTTTGCATGTTGCCTTTCTCATCAGACTGATTAGGGACTATCTTTCTGCCTTTCTTTGTACCACAGCACTTAACCACAGCGTCTAGCAAGTAGTAAGCGCTTCATAAGCATTTACTGACTGACAACGAGAGATCGATAACAATGTATTTTAAAAACAAGAAAATGCCCTAGAGATTTTAACAGAGAGACAAAAGATTCTATGTTTCCATAATCCATCTTTCCACTTTTGGACATTAAACTATTAGTGCTTCCACCATATGGAACAATAACAGAAATAGAAGTTAAAGTTGGAATTCAATCTTGTAGCAGCAAAGGAGAAGATTGTTGGGAGAAGGAAATGAAAGACAATTACTAAAATTAAGTTCAGAAATAATTAACTGCATTTCAAATATACATTGCTATCATTGTTTTAACACAAGCAATCAAGAGCTGGCTAAATTCTAATGACCTTTTCAAATGTCATAAAGATAACAGGATATAAATCTTGATCTAGGCACAGAAAAACTATATAGGAAGCAGTATTATCTTTTTTTAATACAATATTGCCTACCACCCTAGTCAGATGCAGGTACTATACTATTAATTATATTAGAGGAACTTACTTGAGACAATCAGAGTTACTAAGCAATTTTCTTTCCCCTTACCAAATTCTAGGGTTAAGACATAAATCCTGCCAGTTTGCTAAAATTCTTTCACCACTTACAAATGGTCACTCTACTAATCTAGCCTAAATTGCTTATAGCAAGTAGATATTTAGAATGGAAAATGTGACTTTCTCAATTTTAATATTTAATAAAGCTACCAGAAATAAAAATTGAAAAGAAGACAGTTCATTCATAACAAATCAAGAGATCTGAGGCAACACACACACACACACACATACTTAAGAGTGGAAAGAGTGATACATATAAAGTTAAAAGAGCTAGGTTCAAATTTTGGCTCTCCTCCCTAATAACATGGGTCCTTGGGGAATTAATTTAACTTTTCTGGACACCAGTTTTCTTCTTTGTAAAAGAAAGGAACCAGACCAGACTTCTTCTAGCTCTAAATCATCTAAATTTTAGGATAAGGGTATCCGTTAGTATTTATTATGAAAAATACGTTTAAAAGAAATAGTTTACTCAACAGATAGACTACTTATACCCAACAAAAAGAAACGAGCAAGGTATCCAGTATTTGCTAGAAGTCTTAGATAAAACATACTCCTGATTTTTGCTGTCGACTTTACTACTCACAACACAAACTGCCTTTTTTTTTTCAATCCTTAAAGTCCTCTCGATTATTTGGGTTTTTATTTATTTTGGGTTTTTTTGGAGCGGGGGAAGGCAGGGGAATTGGGGTTAAGTGACTTGCCCAAGGTCACACAGCTAGTAAGCGTGTCAAGTGTCTGAGACCAGATTTGAACTTAGGTCCTCCTGACTCCAAGGCCAGTGCCCTACTGGCTGTGCCACCTAGCTGCCCCCATTTGGGTTTTTAAAAAATGTTTTATCGATTGTCTTTTTTTTCCCATACTCTTAACTCACTTTCCAATAACTCCACCCACCACCAAAATAAAATCCTCTTCTGTAATAAGAGTCAAGTAAAACAAAGCAAAATGTTGGCTATATTTGAATATTTATACCTCATTTCATACCTATAATCTAACTTTTCTCTGATGAGAAGAGCATAATTCATTGATCAAAAGGAAGAACATTTAGGTAGCTATCTATAATCAGAATACAAGAAACATAAAAAATTCTTATTTGTAGGACCACAATTCAACCACAAAAATATGAGGCCTCAAGCAAATGATTCTGATTATTACTCTAATGGCCCCTGTTCAACTCAGCAACTTTTAAAGTCATTTAGTGAGTTCTACAGCTTTGAAAATAAAACAATGTAAGTTTCAATTTATTTTTATAGGACCAGTCATTTAATTGGAATTGGAAGCTCCCATGGAGGAAACTCCCTCTACCAATGCAGATCAAGACTTGCTCTGCAACTCAGGATCTTGGAAAGTTGCTTGGAGCACTGAAAAGTGAGTTGCCTAGAGTCACAGTGCCAATGTTTCACAGATAGGACTTGAACCTAGGTCTTCCTGACTTCAAGGCCAGCTCTTTCTTCCTTGTCACATTGTAAATTACAAATTTACTTCTTCCAAATCTTGAGCAAGTTCTATTCTAAGCTGCAAAAAGGTCTGCAAGTCATAAAATGGCTTAGAAATTTAGATGTCATTGCTAGTTAACAGCTACCTACTGAAACCTGGAGAAAAACTCAACCTATCGACTTAACTTATTTCACACAGCACTTCTTTACCACTATCATAACAAATATTATTACTTCTGTCTTTCATGCTCAGTCATTTTCATCATCAGACCTTCCTTCTACCCTCTCCCCACTTCCCTCCCTCTTCCCCGCCCCCCTCTCTCATGCAGGGTCTTGACAGCTTGCCAGTTTCTTCATTTCTCTCCAATTTGTTCCTTGCTTTCCAATTCTACAGCCACTATAACCACTTCTAACTTGAGCTGACTTCTAGTAGCCCCCTAACTCTTCTCACTGTCTCACTCCACTCCAATCCACTCTAAAGATAACTGCCATACTTAGCTTCTTCAAACATCATGCTCCCTATTCTACATGTCAATTCAATAAAATCTAGAGAAGCTAGCTTTTACCTGTCAAAAAAAAAAATAGAGAGAAATTTGGATCTGTCAACTGCTTTCCCTGTGGCTTTCCTCCTTCATCTCTTTTTAGCCAATGTCTGTGATGTCTACCAAGTCACATGCTAATTCTTACCTTCGTGGTTTAATCATTATAATTCTCCCAACTAGAATACATAATTTCTTTCCATATTCCAACAGTAACTGCAAACATTTCTATGTAACTTCATTTATACAAAGTTCCTTTCTTCCTCGAAACAACCCTATGAAGTAAGGAGCATCAGTATTATTATTATTATTTTACATAGTAGTGAACAGGCTCAGAGATATTAAGTAATTTGACAGTCACATGGCTAACAAAGCTGAGAGTCAAAACCAGATCTTCAGCCACTAAATCCAGTGTTCTTTCTGCTACACATGGCTGACCCCAATCCAACACTGCCTCCATCAAATTCTGACTTGAAATTTACCTTCTTCAGGTAGTTTTCCCTGATTAACTCTTCCTTTGATCATTCTTTATTAAGTCCCACTAGCAAGCAAGCATTCAATTTGATTGTATCACCCACACCGTTTTAATAGATGGTTTTATGTTCGTTTCCCCAGAAAAATGGTCTCAAGTAGTCCTATTTGTGCAGGACTCTGCATGACAAATACTGACTAAATGTTTAATTATCCTCATTTCCTCAAAGCTATCCTTAAATTTAAAGTCAGAGGCATGATTGTATTTGACGTTAAATTTCTACTTACTATGGTAATTTACACCCATAAAAGATGAGGTTACAGATTCAATTTAATATACTATACTAATTTACCAGTCAAAATTTAAACACATAATTCAGCAATGTTGCTCTCGGCAGACACGTCAAATACAGCCACTTTGAAAGTGAATAAATTAATTCTTCCAACAAAACAAAGTTTGAAGAGGTAAAACTGCTTTGTTTTTCTTTGCTATAACTAATGAATTTGTTAATCAGTCTCAGTTAACTATTACTCCAAATTTCTATTATGAAAAATACACATTCCAACAACTCAGGAGAGATTCCTACACTATTTTAAGACTTGCTCCATCACAGCTGAAGATTACAGCAGAATTTTAAATATTCATCTCATCTGACCCATAATGTACTTACAATGGTTTGACCTTCCAGAGTAATGCATAGTTTGCTTCTTTCCCCTTCCCTAGAATTTTAGTTGGCTGACAATCAGAAAAACAAAAATTTGATTATACTTTCCAAAATAAAAATATTTCCCAGTTACTACCTTTAACTTCACTATTTAATACCAACATAGATACAGGCTTACATGAAACAGAAGTCCAAAGTCAACATGGTCCAGTATAGCTGAACCCTGATGTCAGTATAAGGGTTGAATACCATTTGCAATTTAACCAATTTTTCAAAAAAGTAACCTGTATTAAAATTTCTTTTCTTTCTAACCAGGCAGTCTTTGACTCAAGAATAGAAAGGAAATTCAACTGAACCTTACTTCATCTCTTTCTTGCTGCATCTCACTTCAAGAATAATGAGATTACAATTGGTCAAATTCTAGAAGTGCATTTCAGTAAGATAAAAAATTAAACTGTTATAAACATTGTTCCAAGTTCACATTATGTATTTTCAAAAAGCAGAAATGAAGATGAACTGAAAGTGTTGGACATATGGCAAAAACAGTAAGAAACTATTAATTTTTGGTGCAAAGAAATGGATTAAAAAGGGCAGTTTGACAACAAACTGTCTACATTCACATATTCTTAACATATTCATCTCTGCTCCAGAAGCTATGAAAGAAGGTACTTAAAATTACTCAGTTCTGCGATCTCTTCAAAGCTTCAGATGCATTAAAAAAAAAAAAAACATTTCAGAGAAAATACAGTTTCTGATAAGTACTAGTTAATTCAGAGTAACCTGGTGCATCTGCCAGTCCAGGAGTGACATCAACATTTGTAAAGGTATAACAAAATCATTGCTAAAGCTTTTTTCTGATACAAAAAAGAAATCACAATACAGACATTTTAAACAGTCCTTTAAAATACACTTTAATTCAGGACTTTAATAAAGCCACCAAAACAGTACCCCCTCCAAATGAATTAAAATGATAGTTTTAATTAGCAACCACTGAAGTGTAGGTTAGCATGTTGAAATTGACATTAAAATTCTAAATCACAAAAAAGGTCAAACTGAAATGTGAACTTTTTAATTAAAACACAAATCTCAATAACTCCTCATTAAATTTCTAACGTCACAACCAAAAGACATAGGATGACATATTAAAACCAATTAGTCAACTTACAACATATGCAGCACTGCTGCTGTAGTGTGCTGCCACAAGCCCATTATTTTTAAGGTGGAAATGAATAACCTCCAAATTTAAAACCTGATCATGGCACGAGCTGACCCGAGTACAATCGATTATTTTACATATCCAAAAAATAAATGTTAAATATCTATTAAAAGCATAAAACCAAGATAACCATACTAAGGTCTGAGCTTCCTAAACGTCTCTTCTCATTCAAAAAAAAGGCATCCACGCTTCAACTTGTATATCTTGTTTTGTTTTATGCAAGAAATCGTCTTCTTTTTCCTTACTCAAAAAGATGATTGATTACTTAGATCCTTAATTTTCTATGGATTCTTTAAGCAGCTGCTTAGGAAGGCCATTCCTAAAAATATTAGGAATCATGCTAGACAGGGGGAAAAAAAACAAACTTGCAAACTAAAACATCCAAATAAAAATCACATTCTGTCAATTCAAGGTTAATGAGACGTTGGGGGGAAGGTACGGAAGGAGAGAGGGAGGTGCTTCATCTTTGAATAGCGACTACTTTCACCTTTTTCCATTACACAGGCTGTTGAATTTTTGGTTTCTAATGTATTTTCTAATCCAGGCATTTCAAGATCTTTATTTTAAAGGGAAGGTGTGAGGGGGTAAAAAAAAAAAATCAATACTCACTGCTAACTTTCATGCTGCCAAAAGCTGAAGGCTGCTGCACTGGTTTGCAGCTCTCTGCAAAGGAGGTGGTTCTGGGCCGCCCTGACATGATCTCTCTTTCCCGATCACCTTCTTCCTCCTTTTCTTCCTTTTGTTTTATTTTGGGGTGTAAGTTAATGACAAATGCAGCATTAAGCTCACACACACACACCAAAAAAAATTTTTTTTCTTCTTGGCTTTTCACTCCTTTTACGTAGCTATATAAAACCAAACGATCGATTTATATCCTCTTTCAAGACGGATGAGTTATGGATTTTTCTATATAGATGATTTGGGGCTGGGGAAAAAATACAATTCTTCTCCCCCTCACCTTTGGAGGGGGAAGGGAGAAAAACCTGAAAAATATCTGTTAAAACGGAGGGGGAAGGGAAGAGAAGGGGAGAAATTACTTGATTGGAATTTCAGTACTTTGAATATTATTTTTTTTTCCTCCTCGGGGATCTTTTTTTTTTGAGTCAATGAAGAAGGGAAGCGGCGGAGGGATCACGAGTCTCTTGCTTGAAGAGAAAGGGGGATGGGAAGGGGGAAGGAAGGAGGGAGGCAGGGAGGGTGGCTGGGTGATGCGACTGGAAATGCTGCGGATCCGGCGGCGGCGGTGGCGGCAGGATCCGGCCGACGGGCGGAGGGAGCGCTCGGTCGGCGCGGCTCAGCGCGGCCCGGACCGGAGAGCTCGAAGGCGTCGGATCTGGGGAGTCGGTCAGAGGCGGCGGGGGGCGGCGGCGGCAGCTCCTCTCCTCATTGCGCCAGGGGCAGCTGCAGGCGGTGGCTGGATCCAGCGGCCATGGCGGCGGCGGCGGCGGCAGCTCCCTTCAGACCCCAAGCAGCGGCTCCTGTGCTGCTCCCCATACGCCGGGGACATGGGAACCCGGCAACCGCTTCCGTCCCTTGAGGGCCCCCTCCCCCGTCCAAGGCACCGTCGCTGCCCTCCCGCCCCCTAGCTCCGCTCGCTGCCCGCTCGGGAAATGTTCGCGCTTTGCCCAAAGCCCGGCGCCCTGACAGCGGCTTAGGGGGGCCCCCGGCTCCTCCTTGTTTCCTTCCTTCCTTCCTTTGTCACTCGGTCCGGGCAGCAGCGACTCCAGCCCGCATTCACCAGGGTCGGGGGCTGCTCTGTATGAGAAGCGCCTACTGCGCAGCCGCCTGGCTCCCCCTCCCCTCGCCTGCTCCTCCTCCACCCTCTCACCTCCGCCTCCTCCTCCTCCTCCTTCCTCCTCCCTAGACCAGCCCAGCCCAATACTACCCAGAGCCCCCACCGCCCGCGTAACAGGCGTCTGGGAATCGCCGGCCGAAGCCTGGGCTTCGCACACCGCCCGCCCGCTTCGGCCGAACGCCGACCCCAGCCAATCAGAGAGCGTCGTCTGTTCTCTGCTCCCTCCGGAAATAGCCGAGGGGTGGCAGGAGCCAATTGGAAGCGGCCGCTAGACCACCCTCCCAACCCCCTACGCCCGGAGGCAACGGAAGGAGCCTGAGACTGCCGACGGAGGAAGAGGAGGTGAAGGAGGAGGAAGGAGTTGGAAAGTCAAGTTTCCTGGTTAGGTCTCAGGCAATGGCTGAAATTCGTCAACGGCAGCAATGGCCAATCAAAGGCTTCCCAGTCGCCTGCTTTCGCTGAAAAATGCGGAGAGGCCCAGAATGGTTAAAAGCCCCAGGAAAGTGTGCGACCCTGCGCCTCGGCCGCTTTGTCATTGGTTGAAAAACTCCGCTGGGAGGTTGAACCACATCGCTCAGTGATTGGCTGAGGGAAGGGGGCTTCCGAGGACATCCCAGCAAGCCCGAATTGTCCCATCCCTCACCGAGGCGGGGCGGGAAGGAGGGCGGGCAAAGACCTATAATGCTCATTCTTATTGGACAACGGCCGCGGTGCGCCGGTGAGGGAAGGGGGAAGGGGAGGGAGGGTGAACTCCTTGAGCTCGGCCAATCCGAACCTGCTTTGGGCCTATCGCAAGACTTTGGCTGGGCCTGATTGGCCCACCTGGCTTCGGCTGGGAGGAATGAGCAGGATTGTGGTCGTGGCGGAACCTCCCCTGGGTGGACGGATGGGGTTGGGTGAATTCTGCCCTGGCTATTTGAAAGCCGCAGTTATGGAGGGGTGGAGCAGACTCTCACGCATTCGCTACGTAATGGTTGGGACCAGTGGTGCATCGCTCTCTAAAGCCTGGGGGCCCAGTTGCTCGGGTGGCTAAATCCTTGATCCCAGCTCGCGCAGGCGTGTGCGTGCGTGTGCGTGGGGGGAGGGGTGGTGAGAAATTTATGTTCCGTGCTTGTAACTCCAAGGGCTCGGAGGTTCTTCCTTCCTGGGAGCGAGTGACCCCGCCCTCTCCTGCAGCACTGCCGGAGGCGGTGCGTCGGGCCTCGCGTCACCCTACGGCCCAAGGCCGCGGCCCAGAGGAGCGTAGTTCCTAGTATAGACGGTCCTTGCAAAGCACAGTAAGGGGAGTTGTCCTGTGGAGAAAAGGAGCGGCCCTGGACGCTTCCTCCCTCCTCTGCTTCATTAGCCTTTGATTCTTGATTAAGATCCCTAAGTGGGCGCTGTGCGCACGGCCCTATATTCTCTGCCTCGGAAAACACCCGAGAGAATGAGATCAGCCCCACTCTGTGCGTTCCCGGGGTGCAGCCCGGCCGTGAAGTGTGTGATCTCCGATAGCTGCACTTCAGTGAGTGGCTTCAAAAACACGTGAAGGGGAACGGAGTCATACCGGATATCCGTAGGCCCTTGGTGAAACAAGGTTAATTATAACTGTAGTTGGCTTGAAAACTTTAGATCAAAGGGTAGTATGTAAGGGCAAGTTACTTTTAATCATTTGTTTCTTATGTATGGTATGTTGCAAAAGTGTATAGTTGTAACAGAGGACCAAACCCCTTGGACTGATAATGGACGCTTTCACTTAAACTCCAAAGCACCTTTTTGCCTACTCTGACGATCCACTTATTTGTGTATTTCCAGCTGACTCCCGGTACGCAACTGTATGTATGCATCAAAGTGGAACTGTATCAGTGTAGTTTTATATATTTCTTTGTATCTGTAAATTCAACAATTGCCTTCCCCCTAGAGGGCACCTGATACCCTGGAGTAAAGACCTTTGTGTGTATTATAGGTAACTGAGCCAAAGGAAATAGCTACAGCTTAAATTCCTAATATTATAACAAGTTTTATCATACTACTATTAAAAGCAATTAATACAAGAACAGAAATACACCTACCCTCTTAAGTGCATATAAAAATGTTCACTTAGAGAACATGTGGTGTAATGGGTGGGACAAAGTAAGTAGATGGAAAACTAAATGAGAAGTGTGGGATGGGTTGGGGAGAAGAAGATTGGTTGATAGATGATTGAAGATAATGGTTAAAAGGATGGGTGACTTTTACACCATGAGCTAGATGCTCGTCTAATGTATCTCCAAGAGGCTGTTTGGGGCTGAAGATTTGAAAGTACAAAGAAACTCTTTACACGTGTTAAGGACACACCTACTGAAACATAAATTTAACTTTAGCAATCATAGATTTCAAAGCTTAATGGGACCTTTAGAGGAAAGAACATGAGTCAAACCCTCCCTTCTTCATCGCCGCCCCCCTCCCTCACTTTTAAGTATGAGAAAACAAGTCCAGAGTCACACAGTAGGCTAAGAGCCTGGGATTTGAACTGAGGTCTTCAGGTTCCAAATTCAGTTTTCTTCCTACCTCGTGTTCTACTTTTCTGTGTAAATTATCACACTTTGTTAGAAATTAAATAAGGACTCTCCCCATAATAGGCATTTGAATGTTTCCTGAATTTGAATTTGTAACAAATTTCTGACTGGAGTCCGGTAACCCAAATTTCTCTTCTCCCAATTTATACCCTCAAAAAAGAAGTATTTGCAAAGATATATATATATATAATAGTTACTAGAATATAATCTATTCTCAGAATTTCTGATAGAAAAATTTACACAAGTAAAACTATGTACTATCTTAAGCAGCCAAACCTATCAATTGAGGATTGAGAAGCGAAGGATCAAGTTTAGTGTACAGTTAGTGAACAGAATTTGAAATGCTAGTTAAATCTAAGATTCCAAAACCAATTATTCAATGCATGGTCTCATATACAGAGACACAGAATAGCAAGGCATCTTAGGTTGTTTCTAGGAAGGCCTTTGTTCGTCCCTACTAAAAGTGAAGATTAGGAAGTGATACCATGAAGAATGTAGAAAAGCCAAAGTAAAGATTAAGAATGCTATAGAAATCCTAAATACATTGTACCTTACTTAATTCCAAAATACATGTGTGATCCAAGTCCCAAAATCCATTGATATGGCAGTTTCTCCTCATTGTCAGAGATCAATGTCCTCCACCAAACCCTCAATACATGCTGCATGAAGGGTATCTGAGAGTTGTCCAGAGTTTGAGGGAGGAGAGGTATATCCTCTCAAAGTGTTCTAGGTAATAGCAATTGATAAGCAAGTATGTTCTCTGGGGGCACTCATAGATCCAGCACTTAGTAATATACTTTAATACAATATGGATACTACTTCTAGCCTTAGATATCTCAACCCATCTGTGCTTTCTGGTCTGCAGTTCTCATGCATGACTACACTTGAAACCCTCCAGTGAGAATCTTTTCATTGTGCTAGAGTTGATAGGATGCCTGACAACCTTTGGGTATCAGTATAGCACTCAAGCTGTCTGTCACTTCTCTCTTGCCCACCTCCTAATCCAATTCTACTTTTGGTGGGGTTTATGTTATATGTGTAAAATATTTTGTATACAGCCTGCTGGAGGTATTAGATTATACCTCATATGCATCTATCATTTGCTCTTTGGATCACCCACAATTTTGATTCTTCAGAAAAAAAAAATCCAGCCAAATGGCATTGCTCGAGGAATATTGGCATTAAAAAGATAGAGTATTTTTTTTGGGGGGGGGGTGGTATCGGAACAACTTGGAATCATTGGAAGCGCTATTCAGTTTCCCAAATACAATTCTGCTCTCTTCCTCCTATTCAATCTGGGGCACAGTTCATTGTTCAATTCAGAACCTTTCAAAGGTAAATGTATACAAACACTACAAAGAACTAGCTCTTAAAATAATTCCATTCCAGGGCTAGAAGCTTGCACATCTATAGTTGTCCTTACAATGTCTTCATAGAAGGTGCCCTTGGTTGATACATCCTTAACTTATGAAAAGGAGTCAGTTTAAGATAAATTAATGGGAATAGCGTGACTGGGTGGCACAGTAGATAGAGCACCAGTCCTGGAGTCAGGAAGATTCATCCTCCTGTTCCAGTCCAGTCTCAGACACTTACTAGTTGTATGACCCAGGGCAAGTCATTTAACCCTGTTTGCCTAGGTTTCCTCAAATGAGCTGGAGAAGGAAATGGCAAACCACTCCAGTATCTTTGCCAAGAAAACCCCAAGTAGTGTCACAAAGGGTCAGACATGATTGAAATGACTGAACAATTGCATGACAACGCCCCTGTCCTCAAGGCAGTGGCTCCATATTAGAATCAAACGTTTAGAGCTGAGAGCGACCTTAGTCACATTCTTCCATATAACAGATGAAGAAACAGGCCCATTGCCATTAAATGGCTTGCCCAAAGTTACATAGGTGGTAAATAAGTGGTAGAACCAGAATTCCACCTCAGGTCTTGTGACTCCAGATACAATAAATACTCTTTCCACTGCACCATGCTACCTCATAACTACTTTGGACAACAATAGGGACTAGCTCTATCATGTGATTGGTATAGAGAATGCCAGGATAAAGAAACTCCCTCTAGCAATGCAGATTGGAACTTTCTCAAAAATTTATGGTCTCAGTTTTATTGAGCACCGAGAGTTCAAATGACTTGTCCAGGGTCACAAGGCTGATTTGTGTCTGAGATACGGCAATAGAGATTGCTTCTCAAATTAATCCCAAAAGGCTTAATTAGCAAACAGGCTAATGAATTTCGGACTTTATTCTAAAAGCAGTAGGAAGCCACTGAAGATTTTTGGATGAGAAAATAATATGATACCACTATGTGCAGAAATTTCATATCACACATTTATTACAATCAATAAATGTATATAGGTGCTAAGATAGTGGAAAAATGCCAAACACACACACATACACACATAACACACACACACACATACATTTAAAACCCTACCACTCTGCAGTATCACGCAGATGTGCAATACAATAAATGTGCTCTTGAAAAGTTGCATGAAAATCAAATTTTTATGAATCAGACAATTTTATATACATTTCAAAGAGTTTGCAATTTAAAGGAAGTCTGTGATAAACCCTTTCTTAGGATTACCTTTTTTTTTTTGGTAAATCTGGATTTTCACATATATTGAATTTTCTTATAGCAAAGTACAGTTTCAGTATGCTTGCCATATTTGTGTGAAGTAATCATTTAGGTAATCATTCTGTGTGTTGAAACATTTGTTACTACCTATAGAATTATTTGGAAAGGTTTGGACTTTATACATAATTCTTTTTTCACTTACATTATTAGACAATATGTATTTCAGTACAAATGTTTTTACACTATATAATCAAGTAGGATTTCAATAAATATTGGATGTCACTTTTTTTAAGCCCAGCATTCAAATGTATTATATGTTCTGTGTATAAGAACTTTGTTGTGTTATACATGTTAAAATGTAACATTGGCAAAGAAGGACCTATAAAATTCTAAGGTAGTAGTAGCTAAGATTTGTGTTCTCAACAGCCAATACCTTCTTGGCAAAGTTCAAATATTCTTTTTTTTTTTCCCATGGACTCAATTTCTTAGAATGTGGAAAAAATAAAAAACAAAACAAAAGTCTTGCATACAACTTCCCAAAAGCTAACATAATGAAAAGAACCCTGTGTTAATTTAGAGTCAAAAGACTCAAGATCTAGATTTAAGTTCTGTCTGTTACTTACTGTCAATGTAACCTTGGGTAAGTCAAGTACATCTGGGCCAAAAGTAGCTCACCTTCCTGTCTAGGTTTGTACAAGTCAATGTCCTAAAACTCTAGTTTACTCATCTGTAAAATGGGTAGTGGGAAACATTTTTGTAAATGAAGGAAAACAGCAGGATGCTGAATTTAGGAGTTGGAGAACCTGGATTTGAGTACCAGTTCTGCCATTTAGTACCCCTTTGACCTTGGACAAGTTATTTGGCCTTGGACAAGTAGGCAGAGTGACACAATGGATTGAGCACTGGGTCTAGACCAGAGGTTCCCAAACTTACTTGACTTACCAGCCCCCTTTTCAAAAAAAGAAAATTACTCAGTGCTTCCCCCCAAAAAATCCACTTTCTTTAACCCTGTAATGTTTTTTTAATTGTGTCATTTCAAAAAAGTATAATTTTTAAAAAATGGAGCATCTTAAATTTAATAATTTATTGTAAATTTGTGGGGTTTTTCCTGTATTGAAATTTTGATGACACAATATTGTGTCATATAACAGTGTAGTATCATTTTGTAAATAAGTCATTACATGCACATATTCCTGCCAATGCTGTATCAGTAATCAAGGTGGGACATTTTTACTGTTTTCTCTTTTGGAGCACTTATTTAATCAACTGCCCTTGATGAGTTGGGCCTTTGTTTCTTTGATTAAATCAGGAGTCTTTGATGACCTTACCTCAAGGGATGGCAGTTACCCATGTAAGGGTGTGAGTCACGTGCTTGTGAAGCCCTGTGACTCTGAACAGGGTATAAACTCAGAGGTTGGCATTTTTCCTTTGGGACGCACTGATGGAAGGAATAAGGAATGTTGAGACACTGGGCAAGCCTCTGTAACTGCCTTCTCTTCCCCCCCCCCCCCCCAGCTTTGCTAACCCAGAACCATTGGTTCTTCTCTGGTAACTGAAGTGTGATTTGGTCTGTTTATATTGTCTCTGTTTGTAATTTGTCTGTATTTGCTCTGAAGTTCAGGGTACTGGCTTTTCCTCCTGAACTAAGTGAGTTATGTTTGTATATTTGATTAAAGTGAGCTTGTTAACCCCTTTGAGTTACTTTCCTTAGTAAAGCAGCTCAAAGGACCTGTGCTGGCAGCTCTTGTTCATGGTCTTGTTGGGTCTTACAGCTCAACAGCTGCTGCTAGCTGAATTGTTGTTACTAATGCCTGCTGGACTTTCTGACAATGCATGACACATTCACCCACCAACACTTGCTTGTTAAGACCTGTTGGCGGACTTGACCTTTGATGGGTTATAATTTGCATTTTATATGTTTATTTGAAAAATAATGTAATCACTATTACTTAAACTCTGTTACACAACAGATGAAATGTGTATGAATGGTTTTTCAAAATTTTCTTATCTTCTTTCCTTATGTTTCCACCACCCCCTCATTTTTATTCAATGCCCCCCAGTTGCACCCAAGGCTACTACTGCCCCCCTGGATCATTCCAGCGTCCTGCAGGTATCACCCACTTTGGGAACCTCTGGGAGTCAGAAAGACCTGAGTTCAATTCCAGAAGGTGCATCCAGCAGTGTACCCATTCTTGTACTTATATTCGCAGTCACATATATATCAATACACAAGCAGACTGGTCTCCTTCACTTCCTAGCCTTGTGACCCTGGGAAAGTCACTTAACTTCTGCTTCACTCTGAGGATAATAATAGCACATATTTCCCAGGGTTGTTGTGAAGATCA
Source organism: Trichosurus vulpecula (assembly GCF_011100635.1). Lineage (NCBI taxonomy): Eukaryota > Metazoa > Chordata > Mammalia > Diprotodontia > Phalangeridae > Trichosurus > Trichosurus vulpecula. The sequence continues at coordinate 338,317,949 of NC_050574.1, read as the reverse complement.
AGTGAGCCAATATTTGTCAAGCGCTTAGCACAGTGCCTGGAACATAGTATGTGCTTAATAAGTGTTGATTGATCGATTGTATATAAAATGAAATAGTTGAAATAGGTGATCTCTAAAGTTTTTTCCAGCTTTTACCTTTTGTGTTTGGGATTCAAGTTCTTAAAGGTCACTAAAATCCACATCGTTTTAATGGGGAACATATACACACTCTCAAATTGGTATACCATAACTTTCTAAGGCATTAAGCTAACTAATATCTTTGACTTAGAAAAAAGAATCTTGGGGAAATTATGAAAAGGGGTTGGACAAAACTATATGACAGAGGAACATAGTTTCTATTTAATCCTCTTTTATTGCTCTTTATGTTTAATGATGTTTGTCAGTAATGGTATATATAGGAACTAAACCTGTGATTACATTGGTATATAGAACTCTAGGATGTGGAAGCTCCCTCAACCACTGCAAATGATGGCCTTAGAGATTATGAACGATTCAGTAATTTCTCCAGGCTCACAGAGCCAGTATATATCAGAGGTGAGACTTGAACCCAGTTCTTCCTGGCTTTGAGGCAAGCTATGGTTCCACTATGCCATGCCACTTCTGTCAAGTTCATAATTTTAAAACTATATATCAAATTCATAATTTTAAAAATATATTTTAACAAAAAGAGGGTCTGCGGGCCCTACCAAAACAAAAATCAAAATGGTATTCCAGAACTGAAGGCCCAGAAAAAAGCTGAGTTATTGTCTGACATCACAATCAAACAGAGATGGGAACTGCCAATAATCACAAAGGAAGGAATACTTCTGGGGTTTAGAATGCAATTGTGTAAACTCATTTAGGTTGAACCATTAAGGTTTAAATGGATTTTTTTTATATTGGTTCATTATTCTTAAATTGTATTTCATCCACTTACTAGCAGAGTTTAGTACTTGTAAGTAAATATATAATTTAGGAAAACAACCATTATTTCCCTAAATAACTATTACCACTATTTTGGAAGCATTCTAGTTTTTCAGGAAAATTGAGATTAGGGTACTCTTTTTTAAAAAGAGTCAACACATCCAATTTTTTAAAGTCACTTCATGACAATTTGAATACTGTTTTCATTTTTTATGTTTAGCCTAGAGACTATAAAAAAAGCAAAATAAACAAGAACTATAACAATTATTTAAATGTTGTCTTGTTATACAAACCCATGATTCTGTACAATTACATGAGCTTTCTTGGTCAGTATTTGCGTAATCTATAATGACTTCCAACTTTCAACAATTTATTTCAGTTAAATGTCATATCAAGCACCACTATATTGTGTCCAGAATTGTGCCAGACGCTGATAGGAATAGGACAGAAGGGCATGACATGGTCCTTGCCCTCAGGGAATATGAATCTTGTTAGCATAAAGAAGCTATTTCCCTATATAATTTATCTTTTTGAATGATTTATGATCTGTACAAATGTATTTTGAAATGATCAGAAGGAGAAAAGATATTTGGTCCTTTTAAGAGTCAAAACAAATCACTTAGAGAGGCCAAGTTATATAATCTGTTAGAAGCCTGCTATAGCCTTAGTAAATGAATCCATTTAGCAATTCAGCTCTAAGCTTGTGCCTAGACGAAGTAGACAGTCTTGTTTGTTGAATTTTGTTGTTCGCTTCAATATCAGACTGAGATACTAGCTAGCTACCTAGAAAGTCCATGATTGCAAAAATACCATCAGGTTGAGGCACGTGATACGGGCACACAAAAACCATGTAGTCTAATGCCCGCACTTTACAGATGAGGAAACTGAGGCAACAGAGAAAGTTAATGACTTACAGATAGTAAGTGTCAAGTCTGGAATCTGGACTTAAAGGAATCCAGGTAGAATAAAGGGTGATAGCAGTGAACCAAGGGAACCAGTAGGCCAAGGCATGAAGCTGACAGGAAAGAAAGAACGTTTTGCTAGAAAGATGTCCAGGAATTTAACACAGGTAAGAGTGAACAATGCCGACTCCTAAAAACCATCAGTTATAAACTTCTAAGTTTACAAGTAATGGAGTCTGGTTTTCTTTTTTTTTTTTTAACTTTATTTTTAGCTTACAACACTCAGTTCCACGAGTTTTTGAGTTCCAAATTTTCTCTCCCTCTCCTCCCCCCTCCCCCCAAGACAGCATGTAATTTGATATAGGTTCTACATATACTTTTGCATTAAACTTATTTACATAATAGTCAAGTTATAAAGAAAAATTACAAACAAGGGAGTGAATCATGAGAAAGAAGAAACAAAACCAAAAAAGAAGGGAGTCTTGGTTTCTTATGGCCTAGAGTCACAAGGAACACAAAAGGACACAATGGAAAATACCCCTATTAGGCCCTAATAAATGTATGATGAAGAAGTTCATTAAAAAGAAGATAAAGGTGAGAAAGAATGAAAATGAAAGAAGAAATACTAAAAAGCAAATTAATGGCATTTCCCTGATAAGTTGTAAGTAGGCAAAGACTAAAATCAAAGCTATATACTACTAGGGCTTTCTGATTCAAAGTTTCCCTGAAATTCTTGAAACAAAGCCAAAGCTGGAACTTGGTAGGAAAGCCTCAGAAAGTTCCACTCTCTAAAATATTAGCACCAATCAACTATAAGAATTAGATTAAGCAGCAAATAATAACAGTATTAATTTAGGCACAAAGATATCTCATATTTGTATGGCACCTAAAGATTCACAAAGCAAAGCACCCTTCATGACGAATCTGTGACATAGGTAGTATTAATATTACTATCTACATTTTATAGATGAGAAAGTTGAAGCTTAGAGAGGTGAAATGACTAGCTTGTGTTCACACAGCTAGTACATGTCAGAGCCATGTTTCAAACTTTTGGGTCCTAACTTCAAATCCACCATTTTTCCTGCTCCAAGGTACCACCTCCTCTCTTACAAAGACCTACAAGTTTATACTTGGGAATTCGTAAGAGGCAGCATGGTGTTCTGCAATTCAATCCTGCCAGCATTGAGCTCCTGGAGATATTTGTCAGTCCCAAGCTTCCTCTTTCTAGCCCAACTTCTTTCTTTCCTGCCAACCTCATGATTTAACCTGTTGATTCCTTTAGTTCATTGCTACCACTCTTTATTCCACCTGGTTTCTTCTACTTCCAGATCCCATTGTTATTGTTGTTGTTTATCGATTTTGTCTGACTCTTTGTGAGGCCATGTGGGATTTTCTTGGCAAAGATGTTAGAGTGGTTTGCCATTTCCTTCTCCAGCTCATTTTATTGATGAGGGCAAGGGGGCATCACCAGTCATCTTGACCTATGTCTTCCCACTGGACTCCGATGACCCTGGAGGAGAGAATGAGGCTGGTGCCTTTGCACAGCCCTTCCTCACAACAGATGAGGAAACTGAGGCAAACTGGGTTAAGTGACTTGCCCACAGTTAGTTAAGTGTCCGAGGCCAGATTTGAACTCAGGAAGATGAGTCTTCCTAACTTTAGGCTGGGCACTCTATCCACTTTGCCACCTAGCTGCCTCCCAGATCCCATACTTGACACACTGTGTACAAGCCATTCAACTTCTCTGGTCCTCAGTTTCCTCATCTGTAAAATGAGGAGGTTGGACTAGATGGACTCTAAGGTTCCTTTCAAATCTAAAACTATGGTCTCATGATTGCTAAAGGTTTCTACTTCTTTGCCTTCCCTGTTGCCTCTCAAAAAAACACATGTCCCTCTTTGGATTTCTTCATGTTTTACAGTAATAAACAGAAGAGGGCAGTAAAAAAGATAAAAGCATATAAGGTCAAAACTTTTAGCACTGAGAAGGGACCTTAAAGATTATCTAGTACCAACAGGAAAATAAGGCTAGGGCCACACTACAAAGGTCAGACAACTGAGGGTTGTGCTGGTACAAATCGTCAACCTTGAACCTTCTGATCACCTGCTTTCATCAGCCTAGCTCCATGTAACTCCACCTGGACTCATTGCCTAGTGGTTAGCTTATACCCAGGCCTCCCTACTCTTCCTATCCCTGTGGTGAGAAATGATGGGAGGAGTTTTGTTTCCATAGAGTTGAAAGTATTCCACCCCACCCCACCCCCCAGCTTTAGCAGAATGTAAAGTGACTGGTTCTAATCAGAGCTGTGATCTAGGGGGCTTCTGATCAGGTAAAAGGTTAGAGGCTTGTACACATGCTTAAGGAGCTGTTTGAGGGAGGCATGATGTGGGCAGTTCAGGGGGTTGCATCTGGCCAATGAATAGCCAGGTGGGAGATTCGAATTAGGAGCCAATAAAAGGACTGGCATTTGTCTGAGTCCTTATACTCTTTTGTACTCCATTCAGGGGATGTACCCATTTATTCAGAAAGACTAAATATAAAATATAATTAAAACCTTCCTAGGGGCAGAGCCAAGATGGCAGCTGGAAAGCAGGGACTCGCTTAAGCTCTCTCCCAAATCCCTCCAAACACCTGTAAAAATCGCTCTGAACAAATTTTAGAGCTGCAGAACCCACGAGATAGCAGAGGGAAGCAAACCTCCAACCCACGACAGCCTGGATGGTCTCTGGAAAGGTTGTATCACACAGTGCTGGGTACAGAGCGCAGCTCAAAGTGGGCTATGCCAGGACAGACCAGACCAAGAGTCGACCAGCCAGAGCAGGCCTTAGGGCCATGAACCATTGAGCTGTGGCAATTACCAGACTTCTCAACCCACAAACACCAAAGACAATGGAGCAGGATAGTGGGAAAGCTGCTAGATTGGGGTGAGAGTGGTCTGGCCCCAGCCCTGAGGGCAGCAGAGGCAGCTTGGTGGCAGTGGTGGCAGCAGCAGCAGCAGGAAGCTCCTGGGGCTGCTTCCTGAGTCCCTGGCCCACACAGTGGGAGGAATTGAGTGGCGGATCAGACTGGGAGTGCAGGGAGCGCTTTGCCCTGCTTGGATCTGGGTGGTGGTCCTGGTTGGTGGTTCTTGAGGGAGGAGGAGCGCTGCTGTGGCAGAGCTTGTGGTGACAGAAGTAGTTCTGAAAACAGCAGCACAGCCCCTAAAGCTTGGGACAAAGTACCCTCTACTCTACAAGTAGTCATACCCTGACAAAAAGTTCAAGGGTCAAGAAGTTGACTGGGAACATGAATAGGCAGCAAAAATGAACTCAGACTGAGACTCAGACTTTAGAATCGTTTTTTAGTGACAAAGAAGATCAAAACATGCAGCCAGAAGAAGTCAACAAAGTCATAGAGCCTACATCAAAAGCCTTCAAGAAAAATATGAATTGGTCTCAGGCCATGGAAGAGCTCAAAAAGGATTTGGGAAAGCAAGTAAGAGAAGTAGAGGAAAAATTGGGAAGAGAAATGAGAGTGATGCAAGAAAATCATGAAGAACAAGTCAACAACTTGCTAAAGGAGACCACAAAAATACTGAAGAAAATAACACCTTAAAAAATAGACTAACCCAAATGGCAATGAGATTCTAGAACCAGGGGGTAAAATAGAAATTGAAAGAATCCACCCATTGCCCCTGGAAAAAGATCCCAAAAAGAAAACTCCCAGGAATATTGTCACCAAATTCCAGAGTTCCCTGGTCAAGGAGAAAATATTGCAAACAGCCAGAAAGAAACAATTTGAGTATTGTGGAAACACAATCAGCGTAATACAAGATCTAGCAGCTTCCATGTTAAGGGATCGAAGGACTTGGAATATGATATTCCAGAGGGCAAAGGAGCTAGGATTAAAACCAAGAATCACCTACCCAGCAAAACTGAGTATAATGCTCCAAGGCAAAATATGGATTTTCAATAAAATAGAGGATTTCAAGCTTTCTCAATGAGAAGACCAGAGATGAATAGAAAATTTAACTGTTAAATACAAGAATAAAGAGAAGCACAAGAAAGTAAACAAGAAAGAGAAATCATAAGGGGCTTGCTAAAGTTGAACTGTTTTGTTTATATTCCTATAAGGAAAGATGATGTTTATAATTCATGAGATCTTTCTCAGTATTAGGGTAGTTAAAGGGAATATACATATATATAGACAGAGGGCACAGGGTGAGTTGAATATGAAGGAATGATATCTTAAAATTAAGGGGTGAGAGAGGAATACATTGAGAGAGGGAGGAAGGGAGAGATAGAATGGGGTAAATTATCTCACATAAAATTGGCAAGAAAAAGCAGTTCTGTTAGAAGGGAAGAGGGGGCAGGTGAGGGGGAATGAGTGAATCTTGCTTTCATCGGATTTGACTTGAGGAGGGAATAGCATACACACTCAATTGGGTATTGTACTCCACAGGGAAGTAGGGGGAAGGGAATAAGAAAGGGGAAATTATAGAAGGGAGGGCAGATGGGGGAGGAGGTAATCAAAAGCAAACACTTTTGAAAAGGGACAGGGTCAAGGGAGAAAATTGAATAGGGGGACAGGATAGGATGGAGGGAAATATAGTTAGTCTTTCACAACATGACTATTGTGGAAGTGTCTTGCATATTGATACATTTGTGGTCTATGTTGAATTGCTTGCCTTCCTAGGGAAGGTGGGTGGGAACGGAAGAGGGGAGAGAATTTGGAACTCAAAGTTCTAAAAGCAGATGCCAAAAAAACAGTTGTTTTTGCATGCAGCTGGGAAACAGGATGTGTAGGCAATGGGGTATAGAAATCTATCTTGCCCTACAAGAAAGTAAGGGGAAGGAGGATTGGTGGGTGAGGAGATGGGGTGACAGAAGGGAGGGCTGACTGGGAACTGGGCAATAAGAATATATGCCATCTTGGAGTGGGGGGAGGGTAGAAATGGGGAGAAAATCAGTAACTCAAAATCTTGTGGAAATCAATGTTTAAAACTAAAAATGTTAAATACATAACTTATTAAAATGAAAAAAAATTTTAAAAACCTTCCTGGCTTTCCAACGAGTATTGTTTGTTCCTAGGCAAAGTGTGTTTCTAATACTGTGATACTGAATCCCAAGCTCTAGAACAGACCCTCTCCCAAACTCGGGTGTCTTATTCCTATTCTCCTCAAAACTAGTCCCAAGTTCCACTCCAGGCCTCCCTGCCCCTTCTTCCACTGTGACTTCTGCAACACTGCTCCATAATTAACAACCTTGTTTTCACCGTAAATCCCTTCTTTTCTCATTCATTCCATCTTTTGGCACTTGCTGATACTTGGCTTCAAGTGACTTGCTCCAAATCATGGCAGAGGTGGGATTTGAGCCCAGGTCCACTGATTCTAAAACCAGTACTGAATCCACTATTATGCCTCTAAACTAAGTATAGTTAGGTGTTTTTTTGTGCAGTTAAATGACTCTGGATTCTCAAAGTCTATGCTAGTGTAGCATAAAATTTCTGATTGATTCTACCAAGATAAAAATTAGTTTTGAGTTGCATTCCCAGTGATAGATGAAATGGATAGATTACAAAATGGCCATCAGTATTTTGTTAGTCCATCAGTACAATACAGACAGTTGCAGTCAAATGTGCACCTTAAATGACTTTCCCAGGATCATACAGCTAGTATCTGAGGCCAGATTTGAACTCAGATCCTCTGTGACTCTAAGGCTGGCACTCTATGCACTGCACCACCTAGTCGCCCCAACTATAATTAGTTTTTAGAGGTATCTCTATCCTTCAACGAAGTTAAGCTTTTTCACCTTCAGTTTTAAGCCCATGTAGAGGCCCTTTTCCTAGTTGTGGGCACTATTCTGGGTGAATATTTTGCGGGGAAGGAAAAACCTTCGTTCCCTTCTTTAGCAAGAGCTGGAGGGCAGGAATGAGATAAGAAGCTGGAGGTAAGATGAAGACTGGATGCTCTAGTTTGGTACTGAAGAGGCTGGCAAAAACACTAAATGTGGAGTAGAAGTAACTAGCAAATGAGCTAGAGTGGCAGAAACCAAAACAAGAACTAGGATGAGGACTAAAAGAAAGCAGCTTGGCAGAGAGTCAGCTAAATGAGAGGTTCCCCCATTAAAAAAATAATACAGGCCCCTCATATCAAGAGGTATCCTCTGTCTGAAGGGATCTGTTAGCATCTGGACCTATTCTCTCTGTTGTTTCTATCCACTGTCTTCCAGGCCGTAGCCAGTCGTCCTGACTTTTGTCTTGCCATTGAACTTCTATGACTCTGGATGAAAGAGTGAAGCTGAAAACTTTTTACAACTCTGCCTCACTTAAATCCAACCCACACACGTCAAGACATCACATCATGACGTCTATGGTCTTCAAACCAAAGGACAGACAGCAACAACAACAAGGAAATGGGAGCCATCATCCCTACAGTCTATCTCCCTCGTGTCATCAGTTTGCAAAACGTATGATGTAACTAACAATTCATACTAACAAATAGCAATTCAAATTTCTCAATGATCATGTTTTATTGGACTGTCGTATTTTTTTCTTCATGGATTCTAGTTTTCAACCAAATATGCTGTAGTGATAGATATTTAGTGGGAGATCTAAAGAAGATACAATCATCCAATACATCTGGAAGGGATACCTACAAAAAAACTTTGGAGTAATCTGAAACATGGACCAGAATTACTCAAAAGAATGATGTTCATATTGAGTCCTGACAGGTTAAAAGTCATCATTATGCCATTGAATCTCTGCAAAAGTTATGAGTCTGGTATCTTGTTAAAGTATGAAGATGAGTCTGGATTCTCAAAGGCTATGCTGGTGTAGCATAAAAATTCTGATTGGTTCTACCAAGATAAAAATTAGTTTTGAATTGCATTCCCAGTGATAGTTGAAATGGATAGATTATAAAATGGCCCTCAGTCTTTTGTTAGCCCATCAATACAATACAGACAGGTGCTGTAAATGCACAATGGCCCAAAACAGAGATAGAGAACAGCAGGCTGAAACATATTTGGGAAAATTACACTGTGCTTTCAATACTTCCAGGTTACTGGCTTCTGCAAAAGTGCATATTTTTAGCACTAGTATTCTTCTTATGATGCCATATGTCTTTGAATCTTAGAACACCATAATCTCAGAAATATCAAAATTGTAGGCAATCCAAAGAACAGTGGAAAGACATATGATGGTATAAGTAGGTTGCAATACAGAATAGGAGAAAGAGTGATGAATTTGGATTGAAGAGACCCAAGTTTCAATTTAAGCTCTGAACCCCCCAATGTGGTTAACCTTCATTGGAGGTCTTCAAGCATAGGCTAGATAAGGAAATTACATGAGCCATCATAAAATGTAATAAAGAATTGAATAAAACAAACAAACCCTTAGGATTAGCTAGTGATGAAATTCAAAAATTTGGAAATATCCATGACAAATATAACAGAAAAATGCAATTAATGAATGTACTTTACTGGAGCACTGAATGATAGAAACAACATAAAGGCACTGAAAAGAAAAAAAAATTAGGAAATTTTTATTCGGTCATTTCAATCATGTCTGACTCTTTGTGACCCCATCTGGGGTTTTCTTGGCAAAGGTACTGAAGTGAAATGCTATTCCCTCTCCAGCTCATTTTGTAGCTGAGGAACTGAGACAAACAGGGTTAAGTGACTTTCCCAGGATTACACAGCTAGTAAATATCTGAGGCTATATTTGAACTCAGTTCTTCCTGACGCTAGGCCCAGCACTCTACTTGCTATGCCACTTAGGAATTTACACAGGTGAAAAAGGTTTGGAATCTATGCAAGCAAAGTGATGAATCTGGAGTATAGAACAAGGAAACCACATGCAGGCATATTAGGCTTCCTGACAACTGTGAAGAAAAAGAGAACTTGAGCAATGTATTTCAGGAAATCATGAAAGAAATTTCCTCAGAATTGCTGAAAAAGATGGACAAGGGGCAAAGCCAAGATGGTGGAGGAAAGGCAGGGACTCACCTAAGCTCTCCCCCAAACCTCTCCTAACAACTTTAAATAATGCCTCAAAATAAATTCTGGAGTGACAGAACCCCCAAAAGGATGGGGTAAAACAATCTTGAAGCCCAAGACAACTTAGAAGGTCAGCAGGAAAGGTCTGTTGCACTGGAGCAAGATTGGAGCTCAGTCCAGTGCAGGCAGCACCAGTGCAGACCAGGCCCCAGCAAATCAGGAGCAGGCCTTGGGAATGACTGAATCAGTAGCAGCAGTAGTTGCTTCCAGAACTCTCAGCTAACAGGTGGTAAAGGGGTTGAACAACTGGTTACAAAGTGATTACAGGGGTCTCTTTGCTGGCACTGGAGGCAGAACTCTGTTGTTTTGCCCATACTCAGATCTGGGTCATAGTCCTGGGTCTTAGGCCCAGGGTGAGGAGCACTAGCACACCAGAGTTTGTGGTCACAATTGAGCAGGGACCCTCCTTACAATTCCAAAGCAGAAAAGAGTGCTTATGGTTATTCACAAACCAGAGCACAGGGCAGGAGAGTAGTAAACACCTCTCCTTAGATCATACCACCTTGGAAGAACTGAAAACTTACAAGTCCCTAGAAGTATCTCTGAAAACAGCTACACAAAACCTCTGAAGCATGACACAGTGCACCCTCTACCCTGGAAGAAGAGCCCTACTTTAACAAAGAGTTAAAAATCAAGAAATAGGCTAGAAAATGAGCAAACAACAGAAAAAATTCTGACTATAGAAAGTTATTATGATAAGGAAGATGAAAACACACACTCAGAAGATAACAAAGTCAAAATTCCTACATCCAAAGCCTCCACCAAAAAAAATGAATTGGTCTCAGGTCATGGAAGTGCTAAAAAAGGATTTTGAAAATCAAGTAAGAGAGATAGAGGAAAAATTGGGAAGATAAATGAGAGTGATACATGAAAATCATGAAAAAAAGAGTCAATAGCTTAGTAAAGGAGACACAAAAAATGAGGAAAATAACACCTTAAAGACCAAACTAGGCCACATGGTAAAAGAGGTACAAAAATCCAATCCTTGAAAAGCAGAATTGGCCAAAATAGAAAAGGAGGCGCAAAAACTCACTGAAGAAAATAATTCTTTAAAAATCAGAATTGAGCAAATAGAATCTAATGACGTTATGAGACATCAAGAGACAACAAAACCAAAAGAATGAAAAAATAGAAGACAATGTGAAATATCTCATTGGAAAAACAATTGACCTGGGAAATAGATCCAGGAGTGATCATTTTAACATTATTGAACTACCTGAAAGCCATGATCAAAAAAAGAGCCTAAACATCATCTTTCAAGAAATTATCAAGGAAAACTACCCTGATATTCTAGAACCAGAGGGTAAACTAGAAATAGAAAGAATCCATGGATCACCTCCTAAAAGAGATCCCAAAATTAAAACTCCCAGGAATATTGCAGTCAAATTCCAGAGCTCTCAGGTCAAGGAGAAAATAACGCAAGCAGGTGGGAAGAAACAATTCAAGTATTGTGGAGCCACTATGAGGACAACACAAGATTTAGCAACTTCTACATTAAAGGATCAGAGGGCTTGGAATATTGTATTCAAGAGGGCAAAGGAGCTAGAACTACAACCAACAATCACCTACCCAGCAAAACTGAGTATAATATTTCACAGGAAAATGGATATTCAGTGAAATAGAGGACATTGAAGCATTCCTGACAAAAAGACCAGAGCTGAATAGAAAATCTGATTTTCAAATATGACTTAAGAGAAGCATAAGAATGTAAACTGGAAAGGGAAATCATAAGGGACTTAAGATTAAGTGGTTTACATTCCTCCATGGGAAGATGATACTTGTAACTCAAAAGAACTTTCTCATTATTAGGGCAGTTAGAAGAAGTATAATAGACAGAGGGCACAGGTGTGAATTGAATATGATGGGATATCTAAAATAAATAAAATTATTGGGTGAGAAAGAGAAAAGCACTGGGGGAAAGATAAAGGGAAAAGTAGAATGGGGGTAAATTATTTCATATAGAAGAGGCAAGAAGAAGCATTTACAGTGGAGGGGGAGGTGGCAGAAAATGCTTGAACCTTACTCTCATCAGAATTGACTCAAAGAGAGAATAACATACACACTCAATTGGGTTTAGAAATCTCACTTACCCTAAAGGAAAGTAGGAGAAGACGGGAATGAAGTGGGGGAGCTGATAGAAGGGATGGCAGATTGGGGAAAGTGGTAGTCAGAAGCAAAACACTTTAAAGGAGGGACAGGTTGAGAGGAGAGAGAGACAATAAACAGAGGCAAATAGGATAGAAGGAAATACAGTTAGCAGTCATAACTGTGAAAAAAAATTTTGAAGCAAATTTCTCCGATAAAGGCCTCATTTCTCAAACATATAGAGCACTGAGTCGAATTTATAAAATAAGAGCTACTCTCCAATTGATAAGTGATCAAAGAATATGAACAGTTTTCAGATGAAGTAATCAAAGATATCTATAGTCATATAAAAAATGCTCTTAAATCACCATTGATTGGAGAAATGCAAATAAAACAATTCTGAGGTACTACCTCATACCTATTGAATTAGCTAATAGGACAAAAAGGGAAAATAACAAATGTTGGAGGGGATATGGGAAAATTGAGACACTCATGCACTGTTGGTGGAGTTGTGAACTGATTGAATCATTACATAGAGCAATTTGGAACTATGCCCAATGGGTTATAAAACCATGTCTACCTTTTGACCCAGAAATACTACTACTAGGTCTATATCCCAAAAGAGATAAAAAAGGAAAAGAACCTTTATGTACAAAAATACTTAGAGTAGCTCTTTTCTGGTGGCAAAGAATTGGAAATTGATGGGATGTCCATTAATTGGGGAATGGTTGAACAAGTTGTGGCTTGTAATTGTGATGGATTATTATTTTGCTATAGGAAATGACACAGGATGCTCTCAAAAAATGCCTGGAAAGACTTACATGAATTGAAGCAAAGTGAAATGAGTAGAGCCAAGAGAACGTTGTACACAGTAACAGCAATACTGTAAAATGATCAGCTGTGAATGAATAAGCTATTCTCAACAATAAAATGATGCCAGACAACTCTGAAGGTCTTATGATGAATACCATCCATCCCCAGAGAAAGACCTGATAGAGTCAGACTATAGATTGAAGCATACTTTTTAAAACTTTATTTTTCTTGGCTTTTGGGGGGGTTCCATGTTTTCTCTTACAACATGACTAATATGGAAATATGTATTATATGACTACATATATATATATTCTATATCAAATTTCTTGCCTTCTCAAGTGGGGAAGGGAGGGAAGGAGAACTCAAAATTTTAAAAACAAATGTTAAAAATTGTTTTTACATGTAGTTATAGAGATACTAAATAAATTTTTTAAAAAACGATAAAGGGATGAACTGCTAAAAATCAACTTACTAGGCACATTATTGCTAGAAAGAAAGTGGCAAAAGAGTTCAGGGGAGGGAAGGTCATTTTGAACACTTAAAAAGAAATGCTTAAATAAGAATGTGGAATTGAAGCTGGGTTTCAAAGGATATGTATGATTTTGATAAAAGTAGAGATGTTTGGGTTTTTTGAATAAAGAGACTACAGTAAGAAAATATATAGATGTGGGAGAATTAAAGTCATGTTTTGCAAAAAAATAGTAAACTAGTTTGGTTAGAGCGATAGATCAATCAATATAAGTGAGCAGTGGGAAGTAAGATTGGAAAAGAATGTTTAAGCCAGACTGTGGAGTACTATGCTTGGAAGATGTTTAAGCAGTAGAATGACATAATAAATACAGTATTTTGTGCAGTATGTATGAGACAGGAGAGAATTTGTAAAGGCAATATTGATAGACACTATCACAGCAGTCCAGGCATGAAGTGATAAAGGTCTGAACTAGGGTGGTGGCAATGAGGATAGAAAGGAGAGGCCTGATAAAAGATACAATACTGACGAAAATTTGACAGAACCTTATGTTTGATTGAAAGTGGTTGATGAGAGAGAGAAAGGAGTTAAAAATGAATGAGGATACAAACTTGTGTGAAAAGGGTAATAGAAACTTAAAATAAATCCATAAAAACCATCAGCCTTTTTATATATTACCAACAAAATTCAGCAAAAAGAATTAGAAAAAATTATATTCACAATAACTATAGAATTTGTGAGACATGACACATGCTTGGTTTATATCTACAACAATAGACTACAACTACAAAATGCTCTAGAGATATAAAGGAAGGTTCTTTTTTTTCTTTTTCCTAAAAATATTTATTATATGGAAGATTTCCTGAGATGTGTAGGAAGAAGGATATTGGGAAATTTTCTTATGATATATAAAAGATGTCAACAAAATTTATTTAAAAAACAAATTAAAAAGATTTAAAGAACTGGAGCGATATTAATTGCTCATAGTCGGACTGTGCTAATATAACAAAAACAAGACTATTAAGATTAACTTACAGATTTAATGCCATACCAATCAAACTATCAGAGTTAGTTATAGAACTAGACTAGAGAAAGCAATAACAAAATTCACCTGGAACATCAAAAGGTCAAGAGTCCTAGGGGAAATAATAGGGCAAAAATAAGAAGAAAGAGGGCTAGAAGTACCGGATCTTAAAGTATAATACAAAGCAACAATCATCAAAACCTTGGTACTGTTTGAAAAAAAATAGAAAAGTTAATCAGTGAAACAGATAAGGTAAATAAGATCCAGAAGCAACTGAATGTAGTACTATAGGGCTCAATAAACTCAAAGATGCCCATGGCAGAAATTAGATGTAGACCAACATATCATAGAATATACCACAAATAGCTCCAAATGGACATATGATCTAAATATAATGGGTAATTTTGTTGTTTATCATTCAGTCATTCGGTTGTATCCAATTCTTCCTGATCCCATGGGCCATAGCACACCAGTCCCTTCTGTCCTCCACTATTTCCTGAAATCTGTCCAAGTTCTTGTTCATCACTTCCATGACACTATCCATCTCATCCTCTGCCATCCTCTTTTCCTTTTGCTTTCAATCTTTCCCAACATCAGGGTCTTCCAATGAGTTTTGTCTTCTCATTATGAGCTCCAAGTATTCAAGCTTCCCTTTCAGTATTTGACTTCCCAGTGAACAGTCTGAGTTAATTTCTTTTAAGTTCTGACTGATTTGATCTCCTTGCTGTCCAAAGGACTCTCAAAAGTCTTCTCCAGAGCCACAATTTGACTCTGCGGTGCTCAGATTTCCTCATTGTCCAACTCTTATGTTGTACTAGAAAAATTATAACTTTGACTATGTGGACCTTTGTCAGTGAGGTGATATCTCTGCTTTTTAGTACACTATCCAGATTTGCTATAATTTCCTTCTAAGGAACAAATGTCTTTTAATTTCATGGCTGCAGTCATTGTTTGCAGTGATCTTTGAGCCCAAGAATATAAAATCTGGTACTGTTTCCATTTCTTCTACCTCTATTTAATAGGAAGCAATGGGACCAGTTGCTAAGATCTTAGTTTTTTTTTTTAACGTTAAGCTTCAAGCTAGTTTTAACGCTCTCCTCTTTAATCTTCATCAAGATGCTTCTCAATTCTTCACTTTTTGCCATCAGAGTAGTATCATCTACATATCTGAGATGACTAATATTTCTCCTGGCAATATTAATAATGGTTAATATCACAAATTGGAGGAGAAGGAAAGGAAATATCTTTCGCAACTATGTATATCAGAAAATTCTGAATCAAATAAGGGAAAGAGATAATCATAAAAGTTAAAATTTCATTAAAAGTTTTATTTCATAAAATTCAAAAGCTTTTGCACAAACAAAACAATGTAATTAGAATTAGAAAGGAAATAGCCAAATGGGAAAAATCTTCATAGCGAATTTTTCTGATAAAGATCGGATACCCAAGACACTGAGGGAATTGGTGAAAATACATAAGAATAAGAACCATTTACCTATAGATAAGCGGTCAAAAGATATGAACAGGCATTTTTCAAAAGGAAAAAAAATGTAAGCTATCAACCACATAAAAAATTCTCCAAATCACTAATAATATGAGAAAAAAAATTTAAACAACTCCAATATTCAACTTTACTTCTATTTCATTGGCAACGATGAAAAAAAAGAAAATGACAATTTTTGGAGAAAATAGGCAGGCTAATGTATTGTTGATGGATCTGTGAATTGCTCCAGCTATCCTGGAAAACAATTTGGAATTAAAACCAAAAAGTCACTAAACCATGTTTAACCCACCAATATGACTACTAGACATTTATCCCCAAAGGAATGACAGACATAGGGAAAGGGCTCAAATGGACAAAAATATTTGCTAGAGCAGCCATTTATATTGTAGAAAAGAACTGGCAACAAGACTGATGCTCATAAATTGTTGTGGTTTACTCATTTTTGAATCACACCTAACTCTTCATGGCCCATTTGAGTTTTCTTGGCAACGATACTGGAGTAGTTTGCCATTTCCTTCTCCAGTTCATTTTACCAATGAGGAACTGAGACAGTGTTAAGTGACTTGCCCAGGGTCACACAGCTAGTAAGTATCAGACCAGATTTGAACTCAGGAAGATGAGCCTTCCTGACTCCAGGCACAGCACCATGTCCAATGTGCCACCTAGATGCCTCCACCCATAAATTAAGGAATTGTTAAAGTATGGCATGGGAATGTAATGGAGTATTATTATGATGTAAGAAATGATGAAAGGGATGCATTCAAGGAAACCTGGGAAGATTTGTATGAGCTAATACAGAATGAAATTAGCAGAGCTAGGAGTACCATTTATATAGTAATTACAGTGATAGAAAGGAAAACAAATTTGAAAGATTTAAGAATAGTCAACGATCAATAATAATAACTGAGTATAATTCCAGAAGACCGATACTGAAGCCTGTTTCCTACCTCTAGACTAGAGGTCTAGAATGAGGTATATTTTCAGACACAGCCAATGCATGAATTTCATTTGCTCAATTCCACTTATTTGTTATTAAGGAGAGTTTTTATTTGAATGAGGGGATGGGTAGTGATAGTGATTTCTTAAAAGGAAAGAAGAAAAATAATGCCAACACAACAAAACATTTTTAAAAATAGACACAAGGGAGCCAAACAAAAAAAACTGACACAAATAAGCAGTGTAGTTTTATTATTGCGCTAAACTGAACTTGCATTTAAAATATATTCACAGATCCATGCATGACCTTCTTTTTCTGTTCTTTGCATATTAAAATGTCATGTTTATTAAGTTCAAAATAGAAAAAAAAACACGAGTATAACCTAATGATAGTGAAGACCTGTGTCTATGGATGGATAGGAATTAGTTCTCTTACAAGCTGTAGGAATACTTAGCTCTTCCCAATCCCAGAGGAGGAGGGAAGTTTGTGAGAGGTTCCCACATCTCAAGGTTCCAAAAGGGACAGCATTTGAAGAGGTATGACTGCCTTTTCCTGCCCTACCTGCCACTGCCATTGCTGTTGCTGCAGCCTTGAATGTCTGAGCCACTGCCTTGACCTGCTGTGTCCCAGGCAGAGGCAAAGATACCAAGAGTGGACTAGCTATGCTATGCCAGAAAGCAGGCACTGGGACTCTGTAACAACCTCAATAGAAACCAGGTAGAGAAGCAAGAGACTGAGTCCCGAAGAAATCAGAAAGCAGATGCTATGGAAGTGGGAGGTGTAAGGGCAAGCAAAGTGTGACTTTTTACTGTTTTTTTTTTTTTTTGGAGTGCTTCTCAGCACTAAGGCAATTGAGTGCCTTTGATTGAGTCTTGCCTTTGTAGGAAGGCCCACACCTTTTTGCTAATCAGATCATGAGAGTGTGAAGCCCTTGGGCCCTGAAAAGGGGTATATATACTCTGAGGGTAGCCATTAAATTAGAACTCTCACAACTTTGGGAAGCGAGGTTTTGTTTGGGGCTCACTCACTGGAAGAGTGTGTGATTTGACCAGATGACACTCTGGTAGCTGTTGAAGAGCTCCTCCCCCCAGCTTTGAAAAACCCAGATGTTGGTGCTTCTCTCTCTGGTAACTGTGTATGTAATGTTTTAGTCAGACAGATAGAAGCCTGTCTGTTGATTTGTGTAATTTGCTCTGTTTATAATTTCTGTTTGTAATTTCTGTTTGTGTTCTCTCAGAAGTTCAGGATGCTAACTTTTCCCCCCTGAACTAAGTGAATGGTATATGTATGTTTAATTAAAGTGAGATTATAGACCCCTTAAAGTTGCTTTCCTTAGAAAAGCAGATCAAAGAACTTGTGCTAGTAACCCTCCTGTGTGCTGGTGTTATTGGCCTTACACAGCCACAGGAGCAGCAAGTAGCATTGTTGTTACAGGAGGAGAGTTGAACATTTGAGGCCACAACATTTGAGCCTCTTAGGCTGGGGGAAGATGGTTGTGCATGGATCATAATACATGGAGAATGAGAAAAGGGAAGAAAATTCTCCTGAATGTCAGATTCCTGGTGCAAAGCCCTAGTTGCTTTGTGCTGGTTATGGCTGTGATGTCTTGTTCCATAGGCCCTCCAACTTTGAGGTCTTTTCAGGAAGTCAACAAATGGCCCTACAAGAAGGTGAAGTTAGCTACCCTTTCTGCCAGGAACACAGTGAGTTCCCAGATCAGTTCACCAGGGAGACAGAGAATTTTCTGGGGTTCATGGCATAAATCAGACTGTTTATAGCTCTTCATTCCTGGGTTCTCTCTTTACCATGGGCTAAAGTCCCTTTTGTAGTATCTCATCTACTTAGTCACTCTTTACTTCACATCACTTTACTTTGAAGTCAAGGGAAACTTTGATGTACCTTGTGGTCTGCAATTACTTAGTTTCCACATCCACTAGCCACTGGCCCAGGTAGCAACATAGGACCTTGGTGAAAACACTAGCTCTCAATCTTAAGCCTAAAGTTGTCATAGAACATACATTGCCTGGTCAATCAATTTTTAGGAGACTTGGCTGGACCTATTTGTGATGAATTGACTCATTTGGAGTGAAGCAGAAATCTACTAGACTCAACTGGTAATGCATGCTCACTGACTCCCACCTATAGTTATAGCTAGTTTACTGTGGTCCCTGCCTGTTCAAAAGTTGCACAATACTTAACATGTATCTTGGAAGGTAGTGAGTATGACCCATCCCTACCATGTGGGCCCTGGAAATTACCAAGAACCAGCACTTTCTGCATCAAACTCACTGGCTTTATGGGTAAGGGGGAAAGCTCCCTTTCCATATGTGTTTAGCTTCATAGAATCCTGGATTATAGATTTAGAATTAGAAGAGATCTTAGAGGCTATTGTGTCCAACTACAGTAAGACTTATTTGCACCATTCGCCCAACATGTTACTCTTGGACTTGTGTGTTGGACCACCTGGGGCTGGCTGCTATTCCCAGGTTTTTAGGGGTATCTTTTGTGTGATATTTCTACTATAGTTGTTTTTTTTATTACTATAACAGAAAAGCACTCATTAGTGTGCTTCTCATTAATAGTCAACCAGTAGACACAGTTACCTCAGAGCAGTAATTTTTACTAAAATCGCATAATAAGAGTAGTTGCTATGAAACATTCCCTTTGTAAATCTTGGCCACATTCCTATAAATACACAGTGTCTGTGGGGGGAGTGGGCACAAGCTTAAAGCACAATGGTGGTAAGGCACACATATAGATGATGCATGTGACCAAGGCAAATCCTAGCTCCAGAGATGCAGAGCCTCAGCACTTTTGCTCTTTCTCTTATGCAGCTCTCTATGTAGCCCAATTTTCAGAAAATTTTCACCTGTAAGCATGTGAAAGATGGTGAGTTTTTTATATAATCACCAGGTTAGGTCTTGCTTAGACATTCGGCAAATGCTAAAATTTTGCAGCCTCCAGTGACGTGTTACACAGTTTCTACAGTGCATACAACCTTGTACATTAAGCGCTGATAAGTCTAATTTCCTTAAGAATAACTTGCCTGTAATTTCTGGTGAGAGTGTCTTGAATTGCCGTCATAAACCCTTCTATTTCTATAAGTGAAATCTACATGACTTAGCCATCGTTTGATGTTTATTTGTTGACCTATTTCATGTGAATATCACCCATGGCGGGGCGGGGGGGGGGGGTCCTCTTGATTCTTAGTTGTTTCATAGACTCCATCCAGAGGTAAATTACTTTTGGATACAATCACATATACCTATTCTCAACTGTCACTATTGCTTGATGAGGTGATATGTGCTTATCTAAACATATTTCTGGAAGTTTTTAAACCTGTTTGTTATTAAATGCTTTTGTTCCTTCTCGGCAAGTGTCCATCTCTCCTTTGCTGCTTTAGGATGAGTCATCCTGTGATTCATCAGTATTTTATAGTTTTTTGTTAGAATATATTCTAAATTTTTATGTTACCTTTTATAAATCCCAACGTATGTATTAAGATTGTTATTACATAGGTGTTAATTGCTTTATATGCGTTCTTCCCATTGAGCTTTGATTTCAGGAAGCCAGTTAGTTTCTCAACATACACAGCCACAGCTTACCCCTTTACAGATTTATTCTAAGCAGAACAATAAAAGATTTAAACTATCTACCTGAAAAGATGTCACATTTTATGTCAGTTATCCTTAAAATTATTGTATCGGTAGGAAGTTTTTGAATAGAAAACAGTTTTCTTGGTGGACATCAAATACTCTCATGTTCTTACTATATTTGGGACTCATTTGCATATCTGTAGTACATGAATAATCAATGAGTGTAGAACTAAGTCGAAGATTTTATAGTAATCAATAAAGACAATATAAATATCATGTCACTTTTTAGTGGCTTCTCTGATAATTACTGAATTGATAATACATTTCTGCTAATACTTCTGGACTTTTTTGGTGTGTCCTCCTCACTCCTCAGCCACAGGTAGAATTGAGCCCTAGAGCCCCAAATTGTTCCTCTTCCACAATAGTGCACCCCTGGCTCCACTGGAGTTACTTTGAGGGCCCCAGATAGAGGTGGTACCAACAGGGACTACATCCTCCTTCTTTATCCAAAAGGCCACTTCTAACCCAACCTGTCAATGCCATCTTCCACTTTCCCCATCCTGGGCAGACATTGGCCACTCTCTAACCCCAATGTTGATAGGTACAACCCAGAATCCTCTCTCTGCTCTGATCCTTAGCTTCACTTCCCCCTTCCTAATGGTATTAGGTCACTATTGTGGGATAGGCATCTGAGCGCAACCAGGCCTTGCCATCTGTTCTACAACTGCAGCCTTAGGATTTCTAAGTCTTTCTGTATGTCCTGCAGCTGAATTCTCCTACATGTATCATCTTCCCCTACTAGAACATGTGTTCTTTTTCTACTTGCACCCCCTCAGCACATAGGAAGCACTTAATAATTGCCTTTTCTTTCTTTTATTAATTAATCAACTGAATCTTGTCTTTCATACATTTTTATGTATGGTTTTAGTTTTTTCTTTTTTTTCCCTCTTGTTAGCGATACTAGCTGCAGATTTCTTTTGGACCTCTGCCCCAGCAGCCTTCTTCATGTGGACGATGCCTCTATGTCTGTTGTATCCTCCTTTGATTAATTAGTTCATCCCTAAACCTCCACTTGAGGTGACAGCAGCTTGAGGGCACTGACTGTCTTGCTTTTTGTTTGTATTTGTATTCACAGCACTTACTCCTGGTGTCTGGAACCTAAGAAATGTTTAATAAATGCTTTATTTTATAAATACCCACTTAGCTATGTGTTGAAATTTAGGATAGAATTTGAATGGCAAGCAATGACAGTAAGATGGGTTAGAATGGATTATTGATACTCCCCATCAAGTATAGTATAGGAAAATATGGACAGAATCAGTCTGGATAGAATTGTACATAACTTCCCTTGCCCTTACTGTCCCATGGGGCAATAAGCTGGATGGTGGTCCAGAAACCCATATGAGGTGGTGACCCACAGTTTAAGAAGTGCTGAAGGGGTCGTGAGTGGAAAAAGTTTAAGAAGCCCTGGTCCAGAGGAGTAAAGTGATGTGCTCTTTGGTTGAAGGCAATGAACTACTGGAGGGGTCGAGGTTTATTTACCCATTGTTGTTAGACAAAGGGTCAACTGTGGAAGCTGTCCCAATGCTATTGGAGTTGATGCAATCAGCCAGCATGGATCAATAGTGAAAGGGGGGGAGGGTTTGCTAAAAATCACCCAGGAAAGCACACTCTGGATAATTGGAAAGGTGGACTTAAAACTATGTCACATCTACAAGCTTGCTGGAGAGTTTCAGCACCTGGCACTAATTAGAACTAGGTGTAGTTTAAACAGTAAGTGTACCAGTGTTGTGTAATAGGAGACAATCCTAGGAAGGGCCCTAGACACGTCTGGCTATTCACTGTGAATGATTTGTATAAAGTACAAGAACACATAAATGGCCTATATTTGCTCATCTTTTGGTAGCAGATTTTAAAAATGCATATATTTTCTATTGAGCTAGGTGAAATTAGCATCTGAGATGAAACCTTGCTTTGCTAATAATTCTTCTGCCACTGAAACATTTCAGCCAATAATTATGTATCCTACCTGTCCTTGATGCTCTCTCATTTTATAGGGAAGCATGATAGTGTTTCAGTTACTTCCTTCGAAATAACTTTCTGTTGTTCATTATATCAGCAATGTGCAAACTTTCTGTTTCATATTTGATCCAACTTGTGTTTCCATTGTGATAGACTTCTTGAAACCATAAAGAAGACCAAAAGTTTTCCAAATTTTTCTTTTGCAGATCTTCTCTCTCTATTCTCTGTCTCTTTTTCTCTCTGTCTCTCTCTCTGTCCATCTGTCTCTCTGATTTCTTCTCAGGCCTCTGTGGTAAAGTTTCAGACTGATGCGGTAGTTTCTTTTTAGTTTGAATTGTTTTGATTTCTTTTATCACCTTAAACTTTTGACTTTTGCTTTCAGTCACTGATTAAGAGAATCTAGAATTTCTCATATGCCATTGCTTTTATGGCACATTATGTTCTGCATGTTTCTTTTTGTTGTTGTTGTTAACTTTAATTAGGCAATATGGCATTGAAATTTTCTATTGTGTATATTAGCTAAATAATGGTGAAATTTTCTAGTGCCTTTCCAAGAAGTCTTCAAGAGCTTTTTCAAGTCACTTTTGTAATTGGTAACATTTGACAGCTCTTCTTGATAGTTCTACCATTCTTAATTTGGTTCTTAATTCACAATTTGGTTCTTAATAATGGTTCTTAATGGCTGTTGTGTATACTGTTGTGTATAGGTCCTGAAATTTTTATTATACTTTCTATCAAATATTGTAGAAGAATGATTTCATTTGTGATGTTTATAGTTCATGGCACATTTTGAAATTACCCCTTTGATAGAGGTAGTCAGTTCATTAAATGTGTGCCATCAGACTCTTGAAATGCCAGTCTAAGTATTCTATATTCTCTTTCAAGTAATTTGAGGCAGTGGCATTGTTTTTGTCATCTGTTTAGATATTAGAAAGTAAATTTAATTATTGTAATTAATATTTTGCTTCAGGCCCTATATTGAGCTATACTTACCTTCATGTTTACTTTCATAGACAGTAATACTTGTAATGATACAGTGCCCTCGTTCCTGATGTCGCAGCCCAGTATCTATTTCTCTTACAAGTTGACTAAGGCAGAGGAGGACTGCCCCTTATTCTAAGGATCACTATTGAGGAATAGAGACACTATCTGGAGGGAGATTAGCATTTCGTAGTCATTCACACTGACCCTAAGAGGCTATAGTTCCCTCAGATGGTGCCTCAAGTCAATTGGGCCCACTGAACTCTAATTTTTTTTTAACGTAGGTTTGACTATCTCCTACATTTTGAAACACCATAACCAGAGAGCAAACAGGCTTCTCAAGTGAGGGGATTTTCTCACTTATGTGTTTGTACCTCCAGCACTTGTCACAGTTTCAGAGCTTGGGTCAGGCGTATAGTCTGGAAGAGTCTAAATTAACCAAGGTAATAGGGCTTCCTCTACTTCTTGGTAGACTGATTGGGTTATAGGATCATGGGATCACAGATCATAGATTTAGAACTGGAAGTGACCCTAGAGGTCATTTAGGCCAAACCCTTATTTTGCAGATGAGGACATTGAAGTTCAAAGAAGTTAAGTGACTTGCTCAAGCTGAAATGGATTATAAGTGGCAGATGTTGGATTGAAACCAAAGTCATAGGATTACAGTTTTAGAGGTCTAAGAGACTTTAGGAGTCACATAGTGCTTTCCAATTGCCCAAATATATTTACCTTTTCATGTTTCCCTTGACTCCTATGTTTGTGTTTTAAAATTTCTACTCAGGATTTTCATCAGGAATGTTTGGAAATCCTTTATTTCATTAAAGATCCGTCTCCCTTCCTTTCTCCCCTCCCCTCATTATTATCCTTAGTTTTTCTGGATAAGTTATTTTTTATTGTAAGCCAATATTTTTTTACTTTTGGAATTACTGTGTTCCTATTTCTCTTCTGTAAATTGATAGCTACTAGATCTTACATGATCCCAGCATGACTCCTTTCTTTCTGGATGCTTACAATATATATTTTGTGTTTGACTTGGAAGCTCTGGATTTTGGTTAGGATGTTTCTAAGAGTTTTTATTTTGGAGTTTGTTTCAGGAGGTGACTAGTGGACTTTTTTCTATTTTTACTTTGCCCACTAGTTCTAGTAGTTTTGAACAATTTTCATTCAGTTTCTTGAAATATGGTATACAAGCTTTTTGTTTTTTGGAGAGAGGGATGTGATGGCTTTCAGATAGTCCAATGATTCTTATGCTTTTTCATCTTTGACATGTTTTCCTGGGTCAGGTTTTTGTTTTAATACAAAGTTCCTTATATATTCTTTTATTTTAAGAAGTCTATGACTTTGTTTTATTTTTTTTTCTTTCTGTGTCATGGTATCATTAATTTTTGTTCTGTCCATTCTAATTTTCAAGGAGTTTGTTCTTTGGCTAAGATTTTGTATGTCTTATACTAAACTATAAATTCTTCTTAGTCTTTCCTCTAGAACTTCTATTGCTTCTCTAATTCATTCTTCTTGGGGGAAAAAGGAATTGGGAGGAGGAAAGGGTGTGATTAATTCTTTTACACATGTTAGAAGAAAAGGAAAAAAATCTGTTGAACCTTTGATAAGCAATTTACAAGGCCAAAAGCAGTTATCTTTCAAAAAGTATCAGAAAAAAAAAAACCTGTACACAACAGAAAAGTCTTTTCAGTTTTGGAAAAGAATAACCAAAAATGGGTGTTGCACTTGCAATTTCAGTAATCATAATAACAATAGTAATATTGACTTACTACATCTACCTAGCCTCACTTCTAAAGGAAGAAATTCATACATCAATTACCTTGAACTATGAAGTCAGTCATAACAGTCAAACTGAGGCACTGGCTAATTAAAAAAAAAAGCTATTCAGGACACCTGGCCAAGAGTGTGTTCCTCATATGTGTCTCTTTCCCATTAGCAGTACATCAACCTGTGGGAGAGCAACCCTGTGTATAAAGAGAGATCTTTTTCCTCACTTACTTTACTATTCTCTTTAATTAAATGATTTTTTTTTGCTTTGAACTAGAAATCACTGGTCGGGCAGTTAAAAGAAACACATCAGTAGGGGTTCATGAGTATAAATTTAAGTAGATGTGAATCAGAGTAAAGCTTGAAAATAGCTGGGGACAGGAGATGAGCTAAAAATGTGAGACTAACATTAGTCTCACAAAGGAAATACACAATGTTGTGACAGAAATTGAGTTTACCTAGCCAAAAATTGACAACATAAAATCAATATTGGACAGAATTAAAGTAGAAGAACAGAAAATAAGAGGCCTGAAAATAGGAGGAACAATGGCTTAACATTTCACAAAATCCATTGAAACTGAGAAAAGTTTTATAAGCCAGAAAACATCCTAAACTTTCCTGTTATCAAGGACAAGCAATGTGGAATATGAGAAAAATCATCAGTTGTCTGTTGTTGCAACCAAGCAAATGCTTTATGGGAGTCATTTTCAATTGTACATAAGGAACCCTAGATGACTAGAGCAGAAGACAATGAACAGGTTTTAGCAGGAATGAATAATGAACTCCATTCATGTCATTAATCAATCAACAGAGAAGAGCAGAGGATTTAGAATCTCTTTCTCTACTCTTCATTGGATTTTTAAAAGAAAACATTTGATTCTGACAAGCATAACATTCTCTCAAGATAATTAGAAAAAGGGAACTCACCTCTGATATTCATTATCAAAGAGCTCAACTTATACAGAATCCCATAAATTAAATGAAGATTATGGAATTTTCCAGGGTCCTGAAGAGCTTACTGAGGAAAATAGATTGTTGAGGCAGCTTTCCAGTGGGTAAAGGGGAATTACAAACCCTTTTGGTTTTTGATACTTCCCATGCTAGAGTTAGTGGAGATACTTGAACCTCTATTATAGAATATATGAGCAGAAGCAACAAAACAGGATTGGAAGGACACCCTTCCACACAATTCAATCAATCAGCAAGTAGTTACTGAGCACCTCCTATGTGTCCAAAATTGTACTGCAAGTTGCCAGGAATAGAAAATATAAAACACAGTTCTTGCTGGAAAGCATTTAGCTTAATACAGACATACATGTGAAATAAACATAAAAATCTCAAGCAAAAATTCGAGGGAAAATCATGTAACATTTGTTTAAATACATGAAAGGCTGTGATGTGGAATAGGGAGTAAATATGTACTATATTGCTCCCAAAGTCAAAACCAAGACCCCTGGGTAGAAGTGACAGTGAAACAGATTCTGAGCTTCAGTTCAGGTAAAAACAATGACAACTTTCTAAAAGTTTGTGTTATGTAACAATGGGAAATAGTGAGCCTTGGTGGGGGGATGAGTCACCAAATTAAAGGTTGGCAGGCAAAGGTTGGAGGCCATTTGTTAGGGATGCTGTAGAGATTACCTGGCAATTTTAAATGAGTTCCGTTTTTTTGACTTGGAAGAATCATACCCTAGAGTTTTGAAAGAACTATAAGATGTGATTGCTGATGGCCTGTGTCAGAATTGGGCTGGTGAGGCTATGTCATTCGGCCCAAATCCCCTTGCTAGACATAAACCCCAAGGAAGTCAAAGACAGAAAAAAAAGTCTCATATATACCAAAATAGTGATAGAGGCACATTTTGTAGTAGCAAAGAATTGCAAACAATGATTGAGGAATGACTAAACAATCGTACATGATATTCCTGCACTCTAAGATACGATGAATATGAAGAATTCAGAGAAGGGAACACTTAAACTGATGCAGAGTGAAACTAACAGCACAAGGAAAACAATGTATACAATGATTTCAACAACATAAAGTGAAAGAATTATAATATGAAATTAAATGTAATTATAATGGCCAAGCTTGACCTTGGGAAAGAGGTGAGAAAATGTATCTCTCTCCCTGCATTATAAAATTGGGAGACTGTGAGTGTGAAATACTGTATTCACTATCAAATGCAATCAATACATTGGTTACTTCTGCTGAAATGCTTTCCCCCACCCCTTTTTTTCTTTTTGAGTCTGTTACAAGGAATGACCCAGTGGGAAGGGCAGGGAGGAGGAATATATTTGGAAATAAATATGATATAAAAAGACCAATAAATTTTATTTAAATAAAAAGATTTGAGTGTCAAAGATTATGACTAATATTATTAGATGGAAAGAAACTAGTTATTCATTCCATAGTGTGGGAATAGAAGGGAACAGGAGAATGTTAAGAGCAAGGATTAGAGTTAGGGATGAAAGCATAGGTGGCATGCTTTTCACATTTTCCCAAAACTGGGATGACTAGCTAGTATATTAAATGGCACAATCAGATAGACTGACTCTAACATATATAAAACTTAATAGGAACAAATATAAAGTGTTGCACTTAAATTTAAAAAAATCAACTACCTGTTCAAGCATAAGTTTCAAGGACAGGCTAGTTTATGTGCAAATGACTTGGGAATTTTAGATGAATGGAAACTCAGTATGAGACAATAGTGTGATTGGGCTGCAATAAAGACTAATGCTGTCTTAGCTTGCATTAATAGGAATACAGTGTACAGAACAAAGGAGGTTATTGTCAGGATCCAAGAAGATAATACATGTAAGAGTACTTCATAAATCTTAAAGCTCTATATAAATACTAGCCACTAGAAGCCGCAACAGCTGTAGCAGTAGTATCAGCTGTTGTTGTTGTTTGTCCTTCATACTCGAAGATGACCAATGGCATCGCAATGTGTTTGACTGTAGTTAACCAGTCCAATACAAGCTCAAAGGGTTCTACCATAGGTTGGACACAAATAGTCCATTTGAGCATTTGGGATAGAGATACCTCTAGATTTGCACATCTGCTTTGCTCGTAGAGCACAGTGTCTTCTTTGATGTGGGCACACTATGCTAAGTGGTCCTTTACCAGCATCTCTCATATCTCACAACCAATACTAAAGTTCTCCAGAGAGACCTTGAGAGTGTCCTTGTATCACTTCTTCTGACCTTAGTATGAGCACTTGCCTCGTGTAATCTATAAAATAGACTTTTAGATAAACTGTACACTTGGCATTTGGGCTACGTGGCCAGCCCATCAGAGTTGTGCTTTCTGCAATAGAGTTTGAGTACTTGGCAATTCAGCTTGAGAGAAGACCTCAGTGTCTGGTACCTTATCTTGCCAGGTGGTCTTCAGAATCTTCCTAAGACAAGAAAATTTTTATGAAGACCTGGAGATCCTTATCATCAATGTGCCAAAAGAGGACAAGCTTGTAATCCTAGGTGAATTTAATGCCAGGGTAGACAGACTATTACACATGGTAAGGAGTCCTTGGGAGGAAAATGGAGTCAGAAACAGTAACAGTAAGAGCAACAGTTACTTACCACTTAAAAGTTGTATAACTCACAACCTTCTCATCACTAACATTGTCTTCTATTTACCTAAACAGAAAAAAATGTCATGGATGCACCATCATAGCAGCACTGACATTTAATAGACTTCATTATTGTAAAGAGAAGAGACAGGATGTGAAAATGACAAGGTGATGTGTGGTACAGAGGACTGGACTGATCATAGACTCATCCTTTCCAAGCTAAACATTCACATTTAACAGAAGTGATGACTCCAAGGTAAGACAAATATCAGGAAAATCAACATAAACAGATCAGACTGCTTCTCCATGCACGAGCAGTTTATTGCTGACCTAGAGGGAAAGCTGAGTCAGCACGTAGCAACAGTGGAGCAGACAAGACAAAGGTAGCTTTTGGAGACTTGATGTGCAGCCCACATTTGCTCATCAGGGCCAGAACACTTACATACATCAGTATTCATGTGACAAAAATGATGGGGAAATTCAGAAGCCTATAAATGAAAAAATGAGAACTCCACAGGGTTTACCAGCATGACAGTTTGTCCATCTTTAAGAAGGCAGTGCTTAACTCCATTAAAAGTAAAGTGCAAAACCATTCCCCAATTGATAAATGATCAAAGGATATGAACATGCAGTTTTCAGAGGAAGAAATCAAAGCTATCTTTAAGCATACGAAGAAGTGCTCTAAATAATTTTTGATTAGAGAAATTCAAATTAAAACAATTCTGAGGTACCACCTTATACCTATCAGATTGGCTAATATGACAAAAAGTGAAAATGATAAATGTTGAAGAAGATATGGGAAAACTGGGACACTAATATACTGTTCGTGGAGATGTAAACTGAGGCAACCATTCTAGAGAGCAATTTGGAAATATGCCCAAAGGTCAACCAAACTGTGCATACCCTTTGATCCAGCAATACCACTACTAGGTCTGTATCTCAAAGAGATCATAAAAAAGGGAAAAGGACATACATGTGCAACGATATTTATAGCAGCTCTTTTTGTGGTAGCAAAATATTGAAAACTGAGGGGATGCCCATTAATTGGGGAATGGCTGAATAGGTTGTGGCGTATAAATGTAATGGAATACTATTTTGCAATAAGAAATGATGAACAGGCAGATTTCAGAAAAACCTGGAAAGACTTGTATGAACTGATGCAGAGTGAAATGAACAGAACCAGGAAAACATTATATACAGTATCAGCAACATTGTGTGATGATCAACTATGAATGACTCTACTCTTCTTAGCAACACAGTGGTCCAAGACAAGTACAAAGGACTCATGGAGGAAAATGCTATCCACATCCAGATAAAGAACTGATGGATTCTGAGTGCAAATCAAAACATATTTTCTTCACTCACTTTATTTTTTTGTGTGTGTTTTTTCCTTTTGATCAATTTCTTCTTTCACAACTGTGACTAATATGAAAATGTTTTACATGATAGCACATGTATAACCTTTATCAAATTATCTACCAGTTTTGGAAGATGGGAGGGAGGGAAAAATTTGGACCTCAAAATTTTGTAAGAATGTAAATTTTGTAAAAATTGTCTTGACTTGTAATTGGGAAAAATACTATTTAAAAAAAAGGGAAAAAAAAGGGCAAGTGAAGCTTAGAGATATATAGCATTCTTGGCTCAGTAAAAAGGCAGATGAGATTCAGTTTTATGATGATACAAAGTACTTCTTCTTCTTCTTTTAAATCCAAAGCACTTCTGTGATGCCCTGAAGACTGTGGGCCAAAGATCTATGGTACCTCTCAACTACTCAGCACTGATGGAGCCACACTGCTTAATGTTGAGGACATGATCCTGGAGAGATGAGCCTAACACTTCCATAGTGTTCTCAACAGACTGTTATCAACCAATACTGAAGTCATTGACCATATACCTCAAGTTGAAGTCAGTCCTTTTCTAGCTGACCTCTCAATTGAAGAACAGGTATTGAATGCCATTAGGCTTCCCTTGTGTGGCAAAGTGCCTGGTACTGATTCCATCCCAGCACAGATCTACAAGGCAAGGGTCCAGTGCTCATACAGAAGCTGACTGAGTAGTATCAGCTAATCTTTACTAGAAGATATGTACTCAGTATTAATTTGAGAATTCAAATAATCATTCCACAGCTTTGCAGAGATCATCTTTGGAATACTCAAATAGATTTGTGATTTCCTTGTTTTGGAAGTTCCCCAATTCCCTCCAGTGATACAAATTCCAACCCATCCATGCCTATCTTTCTGTGCAGTTCTTATCCATGTCTTCCCAGAGGTTTGCCTGAGGGAGTGTTGGAACCTTCTTCACTTTTTCCCGATGTAGTGAGAGGTACTAGTGGAGTATTCTGGCTATCCATCTGTCATTCCTTATTCTTGCCACGTGAACAACCCAGCAGTTCATCCTATCAGACAATTTCTTGACATCTTTTACTTACTTTGTTTAAGAAAAGAATTTATAAGCACTGAACATCATGAGCATCAAATAATGCATAAAGATTAAAATAGTTATATTTTATAATTATAATATAATTATACATTGCACATATAAAACTATATGTGGTTATACATAGTTATATTTTAACACTCAGAAAAACATTGATCATTGACAGGGGATTTATCACTGAGTCACTTGTGTATAGTTAGACTGTCGCAGACCATTGATTTGTCAGAGCTAAAATCAAAATTAGTGAAAACAAATAATAAGAAAAAATAATGAGAAAAACATATGGGACACACTTGAAAAAATGTAACCTTGCTTTAAACCACTTAAACAATTGAAAATTGCTTTGATGGTTATGTTTTGCATGATTGCATATGTATAACCTATATCAAATTGCTTATAGTCTTAGGAATGGAAAGAATTTGGAACTCAAAAAAATGTTAATTGTCTTTACCATGTAATTGGGAAAAATAAAATATTATTTTTTAAAAAGGAAATTGTTTAAATGGGAAATAGCAGAAATGACAGTGATAGTAAGTATATAAATTTTATCCAGAAGTGTAACCAATATAAATTGTCACAAGAAGAAGATCAAAAGAACCCAGCAAGTACCATAGACAGCAAATATCTGTCTTACTTGCTGAATGGAGAGACATATATTTGTAGCTCATTTGCAAAATCTTTTGAAGGAGATTGATGCAAAGTTATGAACAACATCATCTTCTAAAGTGGAGAAAAGCAGTAACTGACAAAACCAATTTAAAGAAAATATGGCAATATATACAACTAAGCGAAGTCACCCAAGGACATTCAAAGATAAATATGGAAAATACTTGCAAAAATCATTATTGCAAGTTATTTTCTTCATCAAAGACAATGGAACCACCACACTTAACATCCCAGTCCTGGATCCAGAGGAGGTAGAAATAGTCAATAAACATTCATTAAATGCCTACTATGTACCAGGCACTGTTCTAAGCACTGGGAATACAATAAGAGGTAACAGATGGTCTTTACCCTCAAGGAACTCATAATCTAATGGGGGGGATAAAAAGCAAACAAATATGTACAAATAGGCTATAAATAGAATAAATAGGAAATAATGAATAGAGGGAAGGCCCTAGAATTAAGAGAGATTGGGAAAGGCTTCCTGAAGAAGATGGGATTTCAATTGGGACTTAAAGGAACCCAGTAAGCAGAGATGAGCAGGGAGAGCATTCCAGGCATGGGGAACAGCTTGTTAAAAAACCTGGAGCTGAGAGATGGAGTGTCTTGTTTATGGCAGACCAGTGTCGCTGGGTCAAAAATATGTGCCAGGGAGTAAGGTGTAAGACTGGAATAGAAGGGGGCTAGGTTAAGGAGAGCTTTGAATGCCAAGTAGAGAATTTTGTAATTGATTGTGGAGGCAATAGAGAGCCAGTGGAGTTTATTGAGTAGGGGTAATGTTTCCAGACCTGCGCTTTAGGAAAATCACTTTAGTGGCTGAATGGAGGACGGGTTGGAGTGAGGAGAGATTTGAGACAGGTAGACCCACCAGCAGGCTCTTATAATACTCCAGACTTACCATACTGCGTCAGAATGGTGGCAGTATCAGAGGAGAGAAGGGAGATATTTGAGAGATGTTGCAAAGGTGAAATTTACAGACCTGATCAACAGTTTGGATATGCGGGGTGAGAGATAGTGAGGAGTTGAGCATAGTACCTAGCCTAAGGGCTCATAAGGGAGGGATGATGTCACCCTCTGCAGTAATAGGGAAAATAGGAGGAGGGGAAGGGTTTAGGGGGAAAGACAATGAGTTCTGTTTTGGACATGTTGAGTTTAAGATGTCTACTAAACATTCAGTTCTAGATGTTGGAAATTCAGTTGGAGATATGGGATTAGAGGTCAGAAGAGAGATTGGGGCAGGTTTGAGAATCATCAACATAGAAATGGTAATTAAATACATGGGAGCTGATTAGATAAACAAATGAAGAAATGTAGCTAGAGAATAAAGATAGGGAAAGGAGATAGATAGGATCAACTATATAGAGAAGAGTTGTGCTAGAAGTAACTAATTGTGAGGGTATTGAAAGATTGATCTACAAGGTATCTGAAAGTATGGAAAAATCTTGGACCTTATTAATATTACAAAAATGCAACTGAGAGAATATTAAGAACTACTGACCTACATGCCTACTCTCTCATCTTTATAACAACACTAATGGAGACAATCCTTAATGAGGGGAGGAGGAGACAAACAGATTTTCTTAAGTGATATCTAACAGTAGATGACATCTGTACCTTTTCTCAAAAAATTGAAAAATGTAGCATATAAAAGACTCCATTGTGCTTATTGTTGTTGACTATGAAAAAAAATATTTGATTTGGTAGGATAAAATGCTGCCCTGTGGACTTTTTTTTGGCAAACAAGTTGTATTCTATACATCAAAATCGTTAAAGACTTCGTGGGAGATATAACAACAGAGCTAATCCTGTTCAACAGCCCTCTGATAATAAACATCAGGTAAGACATACAACTGGGAAATATATATTCACTAAAGGTTTTCACCACTATGAAAGAAGGGATTCTACACAGAGTACAAGCCATAGAGGGGTTTCCTGTGGGTGGTGAGGTCCCCTAGTTTGTGGATGACCTTGTACTATTTGTGTCAAGCCCCAGAACATTGCAGAACCTCCTGGAAGAGATCTATAATATCCCAAAGTAGTTTGACCTGCCTATCCACACAGGAAAGAATAAGAGATGAAGAATGTTTATTGTCCAGATTACAAAATTCATTTCTATGGATGCCCTATAGGTTACATGCTATCAGCATGTAATTTGGTAAATACAATACACACAGACAAAAAAGTTGGGCCAGAGATGAACAGGTAGAAGAGAGTGGGATGGATTGTCTTCAGGAAATCGCAAAGCTCTTTTATTAAACCCAAGCTTCTCATGAAAACAAAGGCCAATCTTTTCAATGTTAATATTTTATCTGTGCTGCTATATGGCAGCAAGATTTAGAATATAACTACCTCCAAAGAATATACAATGAGTATCACATAGAGGAAAAAGAAGAGGCCCATGGTGGACATGAACCAAATGCAATACATAACCACTGAAGAACTCTGTGGAACAGGAGTATAAGAACAATGTTCTTCACCCTGCTGAATTCCTGTTTACCTGAAGTCCC
Source organism: Trichosurus vulpecula (assembly GCF_011100635.1). Taxonomy (NCBI): domain Eukaryota; kingdom Metazoa; phylum Chordata; class Mammalia; order Diprotodontia; family Phalangeridae; genus Trichosurus; species Trichosurus vulpecula. The sequence continues at coordinate 338,283,740 of NC_050574.1, read as the reverse complement.
TGGTTGGTTGTTTTTCGAAGCTTCTCAGTTATGACCTTTCCCATTGGTGCTATGGCCTGATCTGCTGAAAAATTACGACTTGGATTTGGTGGATGTCCCTGGGCTACTCCTTCCTCTGAACTTTTCTCCTGGACTCTCCTCTCCTTATACTATGGACTGACTATTCCATCTATGAGTTGACTGTAACTGCTGGTCAAACACATAGAGTGTTATGCTATATGCAATACATCTGAAAAGGGACAGTCACAATGTAGAATATATATATATATATATATACATATATATATATGAAGAGGCAGGTAATTATTCAATATTGTAATAATTCAATGATTGCTTGACTATAATTGCATGATAATTGCATGATGATTGCATCTAGGAATGTATAGCCTGGAAAAGACAAGACAGTTGTCCTAAAATTAGTGAAAATCTAACATCTAAAAGAGGGAATAGATATTCTGAATAGCTCTAGAGGGTAGAACTGGTACCAATGAAGAGTAGATTTTAGATCAGCATAAGGAAGAATTTACCATAATGATTCTAGCTGTGCAAAAATAAAATGGACTGTTATTATCTCAGATCACTGGAAGTGTTAAAGTAGAGGTTGGATGACCCCTTGCTGGGGATATTGTAGAGGGAATTAATATTTTGACTAAATTAGATCAAATGACTCTTAGAATTCCTCCCAACCCTGGAATTTTATTAGGGAAGAGGATAAGCATTTGTATGGTGGGGAAAGGAATAAGTATTTATATAGTGCCTATTACATGCCATGCATAGGGACAGCTAAGTGGCGCAGTGGATAGAGTGCCAGGCCTGGAGTCAGGAAGTCCTGAGTTCAGATCTGGCCTCAGACATTTACTAGCTGTGGGATTCTAGTCAAGTCACTTAATCTGGTTTGCTTCAGCTTCCTCATCTATAAAATAAGCTGGAGAAGGAAGTGGTAAAGTGTTCCCACATCTTTGCCAAGAAAACTCAAAATGGGGCCACAAAGAGTTGGATACAGCTGAAATGATTGAACAATAACTTTGTGCCAGGTCCTGTGCTAAGTGCTTTTTACAAATTTCATCTCATTTGATCCCTACAACAGCCCTGTGAAGTCAATGTTATTATCTCTATTTTACACTTGAGGAAACTGAGGCAGACAGAGGTTGACCGACTTTTCCAAAGTCACACCACTAATAAGTGTCTGAGGCTGAATTTTCATTCAGGTCTTTCTGATTCCAAGTCCAGTGCTCTATCCATTGAGCTACCAATTTGCCCTGTATGGGGGATTGAATCAAATAATCATTGTTATCCCTTCTAAATTTAAGTTCTTTAGTAACAACATGTGGCATGCTACTTAAGTAAAAAAAAAAATGGATAAGAGAGCTGTTGAAAGATGCATGTATTGTATTTATTTTGAGAAAGCTATCCATTATGGAAGCAGCAGCCATGGCAGGGGCTCTCCAGAAAAAGGAAATTCAAGGTGTAGAACATGTGCAAGTACAATGTTGCTCACTCAATACTGATATTTGGCTTCTAAACCTCTCAGGTTTTGCCTTGCACTAGCCCTCCTGGACTTGAGTGTGTTTAATTTTAACCCCGTCAATTCTTCAGAAACATCTGTTTTTCTTCAATAGTCAACAAGCATTTCAAGTTCCTATTCTCTGCCAAGTACAGGAGTAACAAAAAGGTAAAAATGAAATAGTTCCTGCCCTCGAGGATTTCATAGTCATTTCAGCACCATAATCAGCAATCTGTACCTCCACTCCTAACTTTGGTTTCTGTTTCTGACTTCACTATTCCCTGACTCTCATAATTTTAAGATATGTCTTAACCAAAATCTTATCATTCTCCTAAGATTATGACCTCACCCTTGCCCCATGTCCTATGTAGGAACATAAGATCCTTTATTTAGAATTGAAAGGGACCTTAAAAGTCACTTAAACCAGCTCCTGCATTTTACAGATGGGGAAACTGACTTGCTCATGGTCATATAGATCCCATCTGACTCCTTTATTCACTCACCTCTGATGGAAGGCATAAGTTATTAACATGGAACCAATAGCACAGAATCAAAGGACCTCAGAGCTGGGAAGGCACTTCAGAGGCCAACTCATACCTGAACAACAAATCCTTCTACAACATGTCCAGTCTCTGTCTGAAAAATTTCCTTGAGAGGAGACTCATTACTTCCCAATTCAGGCCATTCTAGTTTTGGATAGGTATAAGGTTAGGAAGTTTCCCCTTATATCAAGCCTACATTTACCTCTTTGGAATTTCCACCTGCTGTTGCTAGTTCTGTCTAGTGGGATCAAACAGCATGAATTAATTCCTTTTTCTACATGTTGTTATTGTTCAGTCATTAAGATCTGATCATTCGTGACCCCATGGACCATAGTACACCAAGCGCTTCTGTCTTCTAGTATCTCCCAAAGTCTGTTCATGTTCATTGCTTCCATGACACTATCTACCAATCTCACCCTCTGTTGCCCCCTTCTCCTTTTGCCTTCAATCTTTTCCAACATCTGGGCCTTTTTCAGTGAGTCCTGCCTTCTCATTATGTGGCCAAAGTATTTAAGCTTCAGCTTCAGTATTTGACCTTCCAATGAGTAGTCAGAGTTAATTTAAGTATTGACTAATTTGATCTCCTTGCTGTCCAAGGGACTCTCAAAAGTCTTCTCTAGCACCACAATTAGAAAGCATCTGCTTCAAATACATGAAGATAGCTATCAAGTTTTCTTTTCTCCAAGGTAAACATACCTAGATCCATCAAATGATCTTCACCAGGCATGACCTGGAAGCCCTTTGCTGTTCTAGTTAACTTGCTCTGGATACTCTCCAGCTTATTAATAATAATAACAAATCATTATGTCATATAATACATTATAATGATGGTGATTAATAATTATAAATAATAATAAGCACTTCCTAAACTGTGGATTCCAGAACTGAATAAAAAAAAGATGTGGCTCCAGGGCAGAGTTCAGCAAAACTGTCACCTTTGTAGTCCTGGACATTATGTCTCTCTAAATGTTGTCTAAGGTTACATGAGCTTTTTTCAGGGAGGCAGCCACTGTGTCACACTTTAATCTGTGTATAATAAAACTGTTATTGTCATCGTGTGACCCAGCAAGTACAGCTGAGTGGTAGTTGGAATGGAGTCACCTCATAGTACTAGAGGAGAGGAGCCCAGGAGAAAAGTTCAGAGGAAGGAGTAGCCTAGGAATATTCACCAAATCCAAGTCACAGTTTTTCAACAGATCAGGCCATAGCAGCAAAAGGAAGGGGCATAACTGAGAAGTTTCAAAAAATAATAATGAACAGCCAGGGAAAATCCATTAGCTAAACAGAAATGCAACAGGATGAAGAGTTCTTTTACTCCTATGCTTCAGAGGTCCTATACGTTATAGCTGCCTCATGCCCACCATAGACCTTTTCTTTTCTCTCTGTCTGATACTCACATAATAAACTTTCAGTCCTCCAAACTCCAACTGATCCTGTTCCTACTCCTTCTGAAATAACATGAAAACATTCTAGAACTATCATTTTTTACATTGGCCTGTTTTGTTGTACCTAAAGCATCAGAGGGGAAAAAAATCAAGAAATTGCCAAAGATCTTTAGTTGAAAGCTAGGCTATGACTCTTGAGAAATTCATAAATAAGTTCCCTTAGTATGACTTTAGCATAGGAAAGCCAGAGGACTGCACAAGACCATAGGTTTTAAGACTCTTTTGTTCACTTTAGTCCTGAGGTAAAGGGGGAAGAATGGGATTATCTGCCCCAGAAGGAAAATTCTCAGAAGCCATAATGGCTTGGGACACAGCAATACAGAGATTTTAGCTATAGTACCTCAGCTAAGTAGTTAATTGAAAGCATTTGACGGTAGGAGTGCAAGAAATGACAAATTCAGGTTTGCCCTTCAGGTTGAACTTGACAAGCATTAACATTAACATTTCCATATTCAGACTTAAGCCTAGAAAGCACATTCTGCAAAAGTTTCTGATTCTAAGAAAAGATTGAGTGAGATTGTCACACAGATCTGTGAGAATAACTTAGGATGAATAATGATTTTCAGTCACTGAAGTTTTTCTTTTGTAAATAATTATATTTCACATGAAAAAGTACATATGCATGTGGGTTCTTGCATTAGACACACATATGCACAACATGATATCATGTCATGTGTGCATATGTGTGTCTGATGCAAGCATTCATGTGTTATATGTACATCCATCCATCCATCCATCCATCCATACGTGTCTGGTATACACATATCTGGAAGAACCTCAGATTAGCTCTGCCATAACCCCAGGCTCATTTAGAGATAGAATTTAAATTTGCAGCACAAAGTCTCAAAGAAAATAAGAAGCCTCTATAGGGCATTTCTTGCAAATCCAACCCTAATAAATGAATACAAATACACCTTTTTAAAATACCATATCCCCACATTGTCTACGACTTTGGACAGATGATTTAAACTCCCAGTGCCCCCAGACTACTCTCTAAGACTATAAATTGCAGAGCAACAATTTAAAACATTTAGAGACAAATCAGATCAGATATCCAACTATAGTTAGGGAGTCCATTTTTAACCAAAGAAGGGAAAGAAGCAATTATGAATGGTAAAATAGGTCATTCTTATTACATGAAAAGTAAAAAGCTTTCATACAACAAAATTGGGGAACAAATCTCTGCATTGTATATCTCTTATAAGGGTCTAATATTCAAGATATGTAAGAACTAAAATATATGACTAAAACCCATTCCCCAAAAGATCAAAGGATAGGAACAAATGGTTCTTAGAAGAAGAATTGAAAACAATCAGCGGCCATAAGAAACATTGCTACAGATCACCAGAGATAAGAGGAATACACAAAAATGTACATAAAATAGCTCTGAGTTTTCCTCAAACATTTGATTGGTCATTTCTTCCGTTTTAAGGAAAGGCTCTCAGGGCACCCATGCTCTCTCCTTATTCCTCTCTAGATCCTTCTCTGGTCTCTCTGTATTTCTTTATCCATCAGTCTTCCTCTCCCCCACCCACTCTCCGCCCCCATCATTTGAAGAATATAGGGAAGCATATGGAGACTCACAGGAACTAATGCAATCAGAAGTAAGCAGAACCAGGAAAACAATATACTCAATGATTACAACAGTAAAATAGAAAGAATAATAACAAAACCATTGAAACTGAATTCTGTGAAATTATAAGACTAAGTATGGCCCCAAAAGAGAAATATGAAGAAGCACTCTCCTTTGCATAGGCTGGGGACTATCGGTGTGGAATACTGTGGAATAATGTCAGACTTTTTTTGGTAGGTTGGTTTGTTTTGCTGACCTGTTCTCCCACCTTTTTTATTCTTTGTCTCTGAGAGAAGGAAGAGTAGGAATATACTGGGAAATATGGGTAATATAGTAACAAACAAAAAAATGAAAATATATTTTAAAAAACAAGCTGCAGAGCAAGTAATAGCAACTGGTGGAAGGAGTTTCCTCAAACGGAGTTTCCCTATGTCAATAAACTCAAAGGTACAGTCCAAAAATAAACAACAGTGAGCAGGTTTCAAGCAAAGATTTGGAAGAAAAGAGGCACATATAAGATGATAGGGATATATGAAAATTACATGGCCAATTAGTTCTTCTCAGCAATGCAATGATCTGAGTAAGACAATTCCAAAAGACATATGATAGAAGATGCTATCCACATCCAGAGAAAGAACTATGGAGTCTGAATGCAGATCAAGCATATTATTTTCTTTTTTTTGTTTGTTTCTTGTGGTTTTTCTCTTCTGTCCTGATTCTTCTTTCACAACATGACTAATGTGGAAATATGTTTAGTATGGTTATACATGTATAGCCTGTATCAGATTGCATGCCGTCTTGGAGAGGGGGGAGGGAAGGGAAGGGGAAAATGTAGAACTCAAAATCTTATAAAAATGAATGTTGAAAACTAAAAATAAATAAATAAATTTCAAAAAATAAACAAAAAGCTTAAAGCACAAAAGAAATCACATGGTCAAGTCACAGAGCTATGAAATAATTGACCAACAGAATCATAACTAGGTGGCCAGACCACGAAAAATAAAGAAAAGGAAGAGTACCAAGTAAACTTGGAGGATTTTTTTAAAAAATTAAAACTGCAAGAATGCAGAAGGAAGGTGCCTGAAAGGCTGGACTGGAGTAACTAAGATTAGCATCAGAAGTGAAACCCTCAGGCACAGCAAGAATTTTAGGAATTAGTCAAGTAGTAATTAAATGACTCCCAACAGCTATTTCAACAACCCATCTTTGGTTAGAGGATATCTCCTTCCCTTCTAAAAGTAAAGTACACTATATATAAAAATTAAAGTGGATTAAAATTAATTTTGTTTTGTTGATCTTTAGAGAACTCTGTCCTCCTCCAACCCCCCAACCTCATATAATTAAGCTCACTTGGTATATTATAAAACCAATTATCAGGAATTGCTACTTTAGATAAGTGTTTACAAGTGCTAATTGGTTATGTGGATGGTATTTGGAAACATCTTTTCTTCCGTAATTTCTTTCAAGTTTTGTTTTGGCTTTGGTGAAAGTCTACATGCTACATAGAGATGTGAGTTGAATCTAGGTTCTAATCCATTAAGTGGATAACAGCTCCACTAACTTCTCTTTTGGGATAACTTATTCTTCAGATAAACTGTAATACTCACATTCCCTAATTATATTCTATACTTTCCTTCCTCTATGCTTTTGTTTTTGTAGTTTTCTAAACTCGGAATGCCCATCTTTCCTCTGTTTGAAATCATGCATGTTTCAAGGCCTAGCTTAAATAACATTTTCTCCATGGTGTCTGCCCTGTTTCCCCCAAGCAGAAGTAATCACCAGAAGGTGGGGTTCCACTGTGGAGCCTAGTTGTCCAATATTGATGACCAACCACAAGCATTTTTTCTTTAGTGGAGTCCATTGGTACATTCCAGTGCATTGTGGTGAAAACTTGTGCATAAAGACAGAATTTGAGACCCCAGCTTTCATAGGAACATAAAGTTGACTGGAGCTTGTATAAAGTACAGTTTTTCCTTCCACAATGTGATTTTCCCCATCATGGTTTCGATATTTCACGGGTTGGCATAAGAAATTAAATGGCAATTTTGGGGGAGTTGTGCTGAAGCTGCAGACAACACAGAAAAAGTTTAGAAACTCAGAAATGCATAAAATATATGTATAGTATTGTATAATGTAGCCTATGACCTTGTGGTTTGTCCTTCATTCTCAAAGAGGACCATGACATTGGGAAGATGATGCCATGACTTGCAAATGAATTGAATTTAAGTGAGGGAGAGCTGCACAAAGTCACCAGCTTCACTTTCTCCTCTGGAACCATCTGGGTCCAGTGGCCAGATATAGATCAGAAAGACCAAAGATGGCCCAGCAGCCTATAATCAAATACTTAACCCAAATTTTACAATAAGGTACCGTAAACACCCTGTAACAGAAAAAGAAAATATTTTCAGACTTCTTCCCTGGTACGAATGGAGGGCCAAATAATTATATGCAGATTTTCCAGATCGCTGGGGTGTAGCATTTCTAACTCCCTGGATGTGGAAGGGATAACTGTATTCGAATTTGGCAAAAACAGAGGAAAATAAAAGGGACATAAGTCCAAAATGGTAATTTTGCAGCAGATTATGAGGAGTGGTTTTTAAAGGTAAGGAGGCATTTGGAATGTATCTGGTAGGCAGTGAGTGCAAAGTTTTGAGAGGTAACGTGCTATAACAGAAAGAGTGTTGGACCAGAGTGTTGCTCTTGGATTTGGGAGACCTGGGCTCAAATACCCTCCTTGAATACTTACTAGCTGTATAACCTAGTCGAGTTACTTAATTAACCTTTCTGAGCCTCAGTAAGATGGGAAAAATGGCACCTGTAGTAGCTGCCTCAAAGGATTATGGTGAAACTTATGAGATAACATATAAAATATGATTTGCAAATTGTAAAGTGCTGTATAAATGTCAATTATTATTGTCATCTATGTAATTGTGGATAAACCACTCAATCTTTCAGAACCTTACTTTCCTCACCTGTAAAATGAGGATAATAATGCTTGTGCTGCCTAACACTGGAGCTTATAGTGAGGGAGATGCTTTTCAAACCCTAAAGTGCTATGTAAATAGGGATTATTTTTGTTGAACTACGGTGTGATATGATCAGAGCTATGAATTAGGCATCTAGCAGCTGTGTAAAAGATGGATTGGAAAAGGCTAGAAGTGGCAAGATGGGTTAGAAGACCATTATAGTAACTCAGGGAAGAAATAATGAGGGCCTAAAATAGAGAAATGGAAAAGAGGGGAGAATATTTGAGATATTGTAGAGGCAGAAATATAGATGTATGGATATTTTACGAGGGTTAAAGCTGAGAATGTGATGTAATGGAAAAGAACTCTGGATTTGGGGTCTGCTCCTCGTTTCAGATTTGTTTCTGCTCCTTGCAACTCTGTGTGACCTTGGATAAGTCTCTTAATCTTCTGGTCCTTAATTTCCTCCCCTTTAAAAATGAAGGCTTGGACTAGATCAAAGTTTCTCAAAGTGTGGCCCATGGATTCCTGGCGTTTCCTAAGACTTTTTCTGGAGGCCCATGAAGTCAAAACTATTTTCATAATAACACTAAGATGATTAATTATTAAGTAACAATGAATATTTTATATTATTATAATATTTATATTATAATTTTATAGTATTATTAATAATTAATGGTGATTAATTAATAATACTATGATAATAAAATATTCCTCCCTTTTCCAACTACCTATCTATGTGAAGACAAATTTTCTTTATACACTTCAACCAAAACAAAATATTAGATGCAGAAGCAGATATGAGAAACTAGCTTTTTTCTGTTAAGTCAATCATTAAAGAGATTTGCAATATATATATATATATATATACATATATATATATATATACATATGTATATACATACATATAAAACAATGCCATTCCTCTCTTAAATTTTTTTGTTTTGGAAACATAGTTATTTTTCATAAAATAAGTTGTCCATGTTAACATGCAATAAGCTTATTTTTTTTTGTTATTAAATGAATAAATATAACATCAATTTAAATTTCTAGTATGATGAATATTGAGAGGGGGCAGCTAGGTGGTACAGAGAATAGAGTGCTGGGCCTAAAGTCAGGAAGACCTGAGTTCAACACTTACTAGCTGTATGACCCTGGGCAAGTCACTTCACCCTGTTTGCCTCAGTTTTCTCATCTGTAAAATGAGCCGGAGAAGGAAATGGCAAACCACTCCAGTATCTCTGCCAAGAAAATCCTAAATGGGATCAGGAAGAGTTGGACACAACTAGAAATGACTAAACAACAACAATAATAGTATAGATAGATGCAACCCAAATAAACAGTTTTTAAGGTTGTAAAGGGATCCCGAGACCAAAAAGTTTGACAACCACTGAGCTACATGGTCTCTACCAAATCTTCCAGTTCTACACCCATGATCCCATTAACAAGCAGTCTACAAAAAACACATATCCTGACTCAAAGGAATGCAGTGGACAAGGCTGACAGACTAGGATGGATAAATGGTTAATGTGCACCCTCAGAACAGGAAGCAGCTGTAGGTCTGCGGTCTGGAAAACTGATGCCTCCCCTCCCCACCACCCATTAAGCAGACGAACTGTGGGTGAAGATAGTGTAATCAGGCTGCCTGTCTCGCTTTAACAGGGCATGTTCCTATTGAACTGAATGTGTTGTATCCCAAACCTGAGCTCCTCACAGGGACATGTTAATTAAAGCAATCCTCACCTGTGGCTTGGGATACTATTCATAGTTCTTAAGTCTGTCCATTTGGGTTTAGGTCCAAAATATTGTGTCTCTGTGGTACTGAGATCCCATCGAAGACCTGCTAGTCTCTGTCTGTAGGCAGTGGGGGGACCTCAGGAGCTGGTTTGAGTTAATCAGATTATAAGGGGAAATCAGCTAGTGAAGAACATGGCGCCAGTGGCGCCAGATCAGGCCAACTTAGCTCTCATTAGAAAAAGAAGCTTTGGTGTAGCCCCTATCATGTATTCCTTATTTATAATACCTGGGAATTTATTCCTATATTCATAACACCTGGGAAAGATGTCAGACCATTCCCCAATCAGGAGATTGTTGGTATCAATGACAACGGTAGGAAAGATAAGAAGAGGAATAGGTGCTGTGGAAGAGAAGATACCTTGGTTCTTTGACATTTGAAATCTCAGATATGGTAGGATATTTACTTGCACATGATTAATGGTGGATAGTTGGAATTTGGGCCTCAAATTTGGGAGAAAAATTAAGGCTAGAGAAAGAGATCTGTGTGTTACATAGAAGTGAAAGTGATGGGAATATATGAGACAATCAAAGGAGGATGTAGAAAAAGAAGAAAGTCAAAAACAAAGCAATAGGGAATGCGTACATACGTGCACATGGATACATATATATATTTATTTATATATACTCATATTTTGGGGTAGCTAGGTAGCACAGTAGATAGATTACCAGGCCTGGTCAGGAAGACTTATCTTAGTGAGTTCCAATCTGGCCTCAGACACTTACTAGCTGTGTGACCCTGGGCAAGTCACTTAACCCTGTTTGCTTTAGTTTCCTCATCTATAAAATGAGCTGGAGAAGGAAATAGCAAACTACTCCAGTATCTTTGCCAAGAAAACCTCAAATGGGGTCTTGAAGAGTTGGACATGACTGAAAAAAAGAACAAAATGATGAATATATATTCATGTACATGTTCTCGGAGTTCTGGAATGGGGGTACTCCTGGGGCTTGGGGGTATTGGTTCTCCAGTATTATACCTTCATCAGATATATTCCCCCTTTACCCTCCTGCCAATATCATTGCCAATTATTATTTCCCCCATATCATCTTATCAGTGATTACTGCTCTAATATATTTTAATTTTAATGTCAAATAACCAATTAACATCAAGTAGATATTACAAAGGGATATTTCCCAAGAAGATCAACCAATATGGAAAGTTGAAAAACCCCCCAAAGTGGGATCCCACTCTCCTTTATCAACTCAGTCCCTGGGGAGAGTGGATTGTAACAACAATGTTACTTGCAGCTACTGTGGCTGTGTAAGGCCAATAACACCAGCACACAGGAGGGCTGCTAGCACAGGTTCTTTGATCTGCTTTTCTAAAGGAAAGCAACCTTAAGGGGTTAACAATCTTATTGTAATTAAACACACATATATCATTCACTTAGTTCAGGGGAAAAAGTTGGCACCCTGAACTTCAGAGCAAATACAAACAGAAATAACAAACAGAGAAAATAACACAAATCAACAGACAGGCTTCTAACTGTCTGATCATAGTCATACATACATAGATACCAGAGAGAGAAGCACCAACATCTGGGTTTTCAAAGCCAGGGGGCTCCTTAATGGCTGCCCAGAGTCTCGTCTGGCCAAATCACATGAATACTCTTCCAACGAGTGAGCCCCAAAACAAAGTGCTAACCTCAGAGTATATATACTGTTTCCAATCAAGGGCTCTTGATTCAAACAAAGGCAAGACTCAATTAAAGGCACTTGATTGCCTTAGTGCTGAGAAGCACTCCAGAAGAAAAAACAGCAAAAAGTCCCACTTTGCTTGCCATTACATGGACTCAAGCTTAAAGTGGAGACTAAAAATATTCCTCCTACCAAGTTCACTTCCACATTTGAAATAGCTGATACCACTCTCTTGCTTGCAGGTCGTGGTATCTTAGCTGCTCAGTTGATTCACTGCTAAGGTGAGTCAAACATGTCACTCCTCAGACCTGGCTTCTCACTGTGCTCAGCTGCTATGGCTACTGGCCATCTGGTGTGGACTCTAGCTGCTGGACCCCTCATGGTTCTTCCAACTTTTCAGTTTATACAGGTGTAATCTGGTCTATTCCATCTATAATATTTATTTAGTTAATTACAGGAAAGAATAGATACAATAGGAACAGAAGAAACACAGGCTTCAAGTATTCATAGCCACATGGTGGCTAGGGTGAGACAATAAAGCAGCTACAGCAATACTGGCCACTGGTGCTACCTCTCACTCCACCTGCTGGTCTATACAGCATTTCTTCCTCTTCACTTCAAAGCTGCCAGGGAGAAAGAATTCTTCTATTTATTCAAGCATTTTGTATGTACACTTCTCAGCAACCATTTAAAAGTTGTTGGTTTTTTTTTGATGCTGTACAATGAGCCAAAAGGAAACAGGATACTTGTGCATGCTCCAAATCAGGCAATTCGTTGTTCAGTCATTTTGGTCACTCTTTGTGACCCAATTTGGTATTTTCTTGGCAAAGATACTGGAGTGGTTTATCATTTCCTTCTCCAGCTTACTTTATAGATGAGAAAACTGAGGCAAACAAGTTAAGTGACTTGTCCAGGGTCAAACAGCTAGTAAGTGTCTGAGGCTGAATTTGAACTCAAGTCTTCCTGACACCACAAATCAGGGTTTGAGTTACTGTTTTGTTGATTGTCTGGACTTAAGAAAGTGGGGGAAGAGGACCATTAATAATGCAGATTAAACTGAAAAGTGTGTCATGCATACTTTCTCCCATAGAGAGTCAATTGGTAACATTTGCTAGTGCATCCCTGCTCCTAGGCAACAAATAACATAAAGAAGTATAAGAAACTCTTTATAAAATAATACACAATTAACCTATGCAGAAGTGCTCTAACTCACTTTTGATTAGAGAAATGCAATTTAAAACAACCCGAAGTACTACCTCACACCTATCAGATCAGCTAATGTGACAAAAAAGGAAAATGATAAATGTTGGAGAGGATGTGGGAAAACTGGGATACTAATACATTGTTGGTAGAGTTGTGAACTGATCTAACCATTCTGGAGAGTAATTTGGAACTATGCACAAAGGGCAATCAAACTGTCTGTGCCTTTTGATCTAGCAATGCCACTACTAGATCTATATCCCAAAGAGATCATAAAAGGGGGAAAAGGATCAACATGTGCAACAATATTTATATCAGCTCTTTTTGTGGTGGCAAAAAATTGGAAATTGAAGGGATGCTCATCAATTGGGGAGTGACTGACCAAGTTGTAGTATATGAATGTAATGGAATACTATTGTGTAATAATAAATGATGAACAGGCAGGTTTCAGAAAAACCTGGAAAGACTTGTATGAACTGATGCAAAGTGAAATGAGCAGAACCAGGAAAACATCGTACACAGTAACAGCCACACTGTGTGATGATCAACTATGAATGACTCAGCTCCTCTCAGCAATACAATGTTCCAAAACAATTCCAAAGGGCTCATGATAGAAAAAGCTATCCACATCTAGATAAAGAACTGATGGATTCTGAATGTATATTGAAACATACTATTCTCACTTACTTTATTTTTTCATTTTTTTTCCTTTTGGTCTGTTTCTTCTTTCACAACTGTGACTAATATGGAAATATGTTTATTTGATAGCACATATATAACCTATATCAAATTGCTTACTATTTTAGGAAGGGAGAGGGAGAGAGGGAGAAAAATCTGGACCTCAAAATCTTGTAAAAGCAAATACTAAAAATTATCTTTACATATAATTGGAAAAAGATAAAATACTATCAAAAATAAATAAATGCAAAAATGCATAATTTAAAAAAAGAAGCAGAACCAGAAGAACACAGTATGCTATGGTCCAGTAAGTGGATTATTCTAGCCCATCAAGACCTTTTTGGATACATCATCATCCAATATTCTATTTTTTTTATAAAATTTTTTTAAATTTAATATATTTAGTTTTCAGCATTGATTTTCACAAGAGTTTGAATTACAAATTTTCTCCCCATTTCTACCCTCCCCCCCCCACTCCAAGATGGCATATATTCTGGTTGCCCTGTTCCCCAGTCAACCCTCCCTTCTGTCACCCCACTCCCCTCCCATCCCCTTTCCCCTTCCTTTCTTGTAGGGCAAGATAAATTTCTACGCCCTATCTCCTGTGTATCTTATTTTCTAGTTGCATGCAAAAACTTTTTTTTTTGTTTTTGAACATCTGTTTTTAAAACTTTGAGTTCCAAATTCTCTCCCCTCTTCCCTTCCCACCCACCCTCCTTAAGAAGTCAAGCAATTCAACATAGGCCACATGTGTATCACTAAGTATAAACCTTCCACAATACTCATGTTGTGAGAGACTAACTATATTTTGCTCCTTCCTAACCTATCCCCCTTTATTGAATTTTCTCCCTTGACCCTGCCCCTTTCAAAAGTGTTTGTTTTTAATTACCTCCACCCCCATCTTCCCTCCCTTCTATCATCCCCCCCTTTCTTATCTTCTTCCTTCTTCTTTCCTGTGGGGTAAGATACCCAATTAAGTATGTATGGTATTCCCTCCTCAGGTCAAATCTGATGAGAGCAAGATTCACTCATTCCCCCCTCACCTGCCTTCTCTTCTCTTCCTACAGAACTGCTTTTCCTTGCCACTTTTATGCAAGATAATTTACCCCATTCTATCTCTCCCTATCTCCCTCTCTCAATATATTCCTCTCTCATCCCTTAATTTGATTTTATTTCTTTTAGATATCTTCCCTTCATCTTCAACTCACCCTGTGCCCGCTCTCTCTCTCTCCACATATATACATACATACACATTCACTTATACATATATATACATAAACATATATATATATACATAAACATATATATATATACACATATGCATATTCCCTTCAGCTACCCTAATACCAAGGTCTCATGAATCATACACATCATCTTTCCATGTAGGCATGTAAACAAAAGAGTTCAACTTTAGTAAGTCCCTTGCAATTTCTTTTTCTTGTTCTTTTTCTTGATTACCTTTTCATGCTTCTCTTGATTCTTGTGTTTGAAAGTCAAATTTTCTATTCAGCTCTGGTCTTTTCACTGAGAAAGCTTGAAAGTCCTCTATTATATTGAAAATCCATATTTTGCCTTGGAGTATGATACTCAGTTTTGCTGGGTAGGTGATTCTTGGTTTTAATCCTAGCTCCATTGACCTCCAGAATATCATATTCCAAGCCCTTCGATCTCTTAATGTAGAAGCTGCCAGATCTTGGGTTATTCTGATTGGGTTTCCACAATACTCAAATTGTTTCTTTCTGGCTGCTTGCAATATTTTCTCCTTGATCTGGGAGCTCTGGAATTTGGTGACAATATTCCTAGGAGATTTCTTTTGGGGATCTATTTGAGGAGGCAATCGATGGATTCTTTCAATTTCTATTTTGCCCTGTGGCTCTAGAATATCAGGGCAGTTCTCCTTGATAATTTCTTGAAAGATGATATCTAGGCTCTTTTTTGATCATGGCTTTCAGGTAGTCCAATAATTTTTAAATTATCTCTCCTGGATCTATTTTCTAGGTCAGTGGTTTTTCCAATGAGATATTTCACATTGTTTTCCATTTTTTCATTCCTTTGGTTCTGTTTTATAATATCTTGATTTCTCATGAAGTCACTAGCTTCCACTTGCTCCAATCTCATTTTTAAGGTAGTATTTTCTTCAGTGGTCTTTTTTACCTCCTTTTCCATTTGGGTAATTCTGCCTTTCAAGGCATTCTTCTCCTCATTGGCTTTTTGGAGCTCTTTTGCCATTTGAGTTAGTCTATTTTTTAAGGTGATATCTTCTTCAGTATTTTATTGGGTCTACTTTAGCAAGTCATTGACTTGTTTTTCTTGGTTTTCTCGCATCCTTCTCATTTCTCTTCCCAATTTTTCCTCTACTTCTCTAACTTGCTTTTCCAAATCCTTTTTGAGCTCTTCCGTGGCCTGAGACCAGTTCATGTTTTTCTTGGAGGCTTTTGTTGTAGGCTCTTTGACTTTGTTGACTTCTTCTGGCTGTATGTTTTGGTCTTCTCTGTCACCAAAGAAAGATTCCAGAGTCTGAGACTGAATCTGGGTGCGTTTTTGCTGCCTGGCCATATTCCCAGCCAACTAACTTGACCCTTGAGTTTTTCAGTGGGGTATGACTGCTTGTAGAGTTTAGAGAATTATGTTTCAAGCTTGAGGGGATGCACCAGCTCTGCCACACCAGCACTCCTCCTTCCCCAAGAACCCCCAACTCAGACTGGACTTAGATCTTCAGCAGGCACTCCTGCTCTGATCCGCCACTTAATTCCTCCCACCTGGTGGGCCTGGGGCTGGAAGCAACTGTAGCTGTGGTACTGTAGCTGCCCCACCTCCGCTGCCCCCGGGGCGGTAGCCATGTGAACTCCTTCCACTCCCGCAGCTTTTCCCACTTACCTTCTCTGTTGTCCTTGGTGTTTGTGGGTTGAGAAGTCTGGTAACTGCTGCAGCTCACTGATTCAGGGAGCTAGGGCACTCTCCGCCCGGCTCCTGGTCTGGTTGGTCCACTCTGCTCCGATGTGCTCTGCTCCCAGCTCCGTGCAGGATAGACCTCACCCAGAGACCATCTAGGCTGTCCTGGGCTGGAGCCCTGCTTCCCTCTGCTGTTTTGTGGGTTCTGCAGTTCTAGAATTGGTTCAGAGCCATTTTTTATAGGTTTTTGGAGGAACTCGCTGGGGAGCTCACATTAGTCCCTGCTTTCAAGCTGCCATCTTGGTTCCGCCCCCCCAATATTCTATTAATGTTCATCCCTGCTTTGTGTCATATACACATTTGACAAATATATCATTTATAACTTCTTCAAACTCATTGGTAAAAATGTTGAATAACACAGAGACTATGGTACTCCAATAGAGCTCAACAATCAGGTTGTTATCTATTCATTCATAACTAGTTTTTTGGTTTCAGTGATGCAACCAGTTTCAAATCTACCTAACTGTGTTCTCAACTAGCCCATATCCTTCCCTCTTGTCAACAAGAATAGAAGGATAGATTTTGTTGAAAGCCTTGTTGAAATCTAAGGGCACTATGCTTATAGAATAACCTAATCTATTAGTCTAAAAGCCTTATTAAAAAAGGAAACGAGGTTAGGCCCAGGACCTATTCTTAATGAACCCATCATTGCTCTTGGTGATCATCACTTCCTTGTCTAAATGCTCATAAACTAACTCTTCAAAAATACATTCTGAAATTTTTCCAGGAACTAAAATTAAGTTCACTAACCTATAATGTGCAGTCTCCGCCATCATTCCTTTTTTGAACTTCAAGACATCTGTCTACTTTCAGTCTGAGACACTTCTATTAACAAATTTCAAAAACTTCAGACAATGATTCTATAATTCAGTTTGTTCTATACCTTGGCATGTACATCAGGGCTGTCCAAAATGTGGCCGCAGTGCAATTTATGTGGCCCGCCTACAAGCATAGAAATTTACATAAATGCTTTATGTAAACAAAGCCGAGCTACTGCAGAGCTTTCACTACAATGACAAATCAAAATATATTGTCTATTGTTTCAATAAAAACCTAAGGTTAGACAGCCCTGCTGTACATCATCCAGGCTTGGTAACTTGATCTCATTAAAAACAGCTAGGTGTACTCTTACAATCTCCTCAAATATTGGATTCCAACTTTCTTTTTCATGTTCTATCCTTTCTAGTCCAAAAATCATTCTCTTTGTTGTGGGAAACAGTAATAATACTTAATTTGAGGAGTTAAATGATCTCTTCATTATACATCATCCATATCTTATCCACCTCCAAGAGTGACCATAATTCCTTCTTTTTTAAAAATGTTTTTAAAAAATTATGAATTTAAGAAACACGAACATTCCCACATAAAAAGAGCAGAACAGAAAAAAGAAGATTGGCTATGAAGCCATGAATCCATCTAGGTAGTGCAGTGGATAGAACACCAGGGTGAGAGTCAGGGAGACCTGAGTCCAAATCCTCCTTCAGACATAAACTAGCTGTGTGAGCAAGTCATTTAATCCTTCTTGACCTTGGCATTCTCATCTCTAAAATGAAGCAATTGTAGTTCACGGCTTCCAAAGTCCTTCACAGTTTTAAGTCTATGATGCTTGTTATATACAATTTCTTTAGAGTATATATTAAATTTAATGTGATACAATTAACATTAGCTAACCTAACTGTACCCTCTTCTGAACTTCCTTCTGCCCTCTTCTGTGTATTTGAAATATTTAATTGATTTTTTTCTTTTTTATGTCATAATCACTATTTACTTACTGCCCTCCCCTTCAAGTCTTTCTTCCAATAAAAGCATTCTCCAGTAATAAATGAGTATACACAAGGAAAACAAATTCACACATTGACCACATATGAAAATTTATATCTCATTCCACACCTATAGTTCATCACCACACTGCAAGAGGTTGGAATCATGCCTCATCATCAATCTTCTAGAGTCCTGACTGCTCATTGCATCCTGCCCTTTCTTTGATCTTCCTTTTGCCTATAATTTAGCTTTAAAAATATTTTTTATAACTAACATCAATTAGTTCTAAGCTTTAGCACCCAACACTATTCCAATAGGATTACTCCTCTTTACTGAGACTTACCTACTCTTCCTATCCTCTTCTATAAATATCTTTAACATTTTTAATTTGGTCTTTAAGCTCCCTCTGTATACACATCAGTGTCATTGGACAGCTTTCTCTTTTGTCATCAGAATTGCTTATGCCATCGGAATTTCATTTTTGAGAGCTTCTCATACCTCTTGGACCCACTTCTCATGGAGAACTTTAGGCTATGAGATTCTGTCTATCCTTCTGGACTCTTTGAAAAATGATCTCCCAAAGGGATTTGTTGTTGTTGTTGTCTTGGCTACATTATCAAAGAGGACCATGACATCAGGAAGGTGATGCCTTGACTTGCAAGTAAATTGGATTTAAGTGGGGGGGGGGTGCTGTGCAAAGTCACCAGCCTCACTCTCTCCTCCGGAGTCATCTGGGTCTAGTGGCAAGATATAGATCAGAACAAATGGAGATGACCCTCTTCTAAAAGGAAGGGCACATGTCAAAGAAGTGCATTTTTCTCTCCTTTATCATAAACTCTAAGGTTCTCATTTCTTTACAAGATTCTCATTATTTTTATGTCAAGAAGTTATTTCTCCTTATTAATTAGAATCAAATCCAGAAAAACAAGTGCTCTCACTGTATCTTTCATCTGTAGAAGAATGAAATCATCAAGGCAGAAAATGATATCAACTTTTTGAAGAGAGGGGAATTCCCCATCACTATCATTTCTCTGTACCAGGTTTGTGATCTGTTTCTTACACTGATCATTCATTTCTTTTTCTGATGAATTGGGCTGTGGTATGCTCCCAGTACAATATCACTTCTTTTTCTCCATTCATTGATCTTTTTTACCCAAATGTCCTTCATCATTTTCATTACTGCCTATACGCTAAGGTTTCCTCATATCAGTATATCTTCTTAATGTATAATGCTACTCCTACGCCATTCTCCTATCTATTCAGTTCCCTTTGAATAAAGTATACCCTACCAGTGCCAAATATATTATAGCCATAGGATTCATCTCACTAAGTTTCAGGGATATCTGTGAAATAGAATTTATCTTTTTGCTTATTTATTTTAAACATTCATTTTTAAATTTTGAGTGAAAAGTGAAAAATATGCTTCAATGTGAAGCATATTAAAAGTGAAAAGACATGCTTCAATGAATTTATCTTTTTGCATTATGACATATAGTTCACCTTTTTTTTGGCGAATTTCTGCGTAAATAACTGAGGCCATGTATTTTATTGCTGCCCTTCTTTCAGGTCTGATAATTTCACTTCCCTACTCCAAAACCTTAAATGGCTCTGCATTGCCTAGAGGATAAAATGAAAGTGGCTTAACCTGGCATTTAAGATCCTTTAGTAACCCTGGTCCCCAGTTTTACAAAGTTATTTCATACTTCATGAATGCAGTACAACCAACCTAGAGAACCAGTCATTCCTTGAATTCAATATTCTATTTCCTGCCTTCATGCATTTGCACAATCCATTTCTCATGCTGGATGAAGTCCTTTCTCAACTCCTCCTCTCAAGATCCTTGTACTCCTTTAAGGCTCAATTTAGGTATGACATCCTCTGATAAGCCTTCTCTGATCCTCACAATTATTAGTATTCTCTCTCTCTTCAATGTCTTTGTATTGTTTTTTTCCCTTTTTCTTTTCTTTTTTTTGCATGTATATGCTGTGTCTCCTTAATAGCATGTAAACTATTGGACAATGACAAAGGTTTTATCTTTATCTTTGTATCTTCAGTGGCTAGCATATAATAAGCACTTAATACATTTTAAAAATAAAAGTGAATAAAATAATTGCCTCTGAATTGCTTGACCTCTTTACTGATATCCTTTTCCCAGTATGGTACATTATGTTCTCTGTGGTATCTGCCATTTTTACCCAACCTCTCCATTTTGAGTTTGAATGCTTGCTGATAAGATCCACAAATCTCTCAGAAAAATATGTATTTTTTACTGATCCTCATTAGCTGCATACCATCCTTAGACAAGAGCCCATCATTCCTATGTCTGAACTCATGGCCAGAAATGCAACTATAGTTCTCAAATATCATCTTTTTAATCAGTTTTCAATTTCTCAAATCTACCTTTGTCTTTTGAAACCATTAATCAACAGCGATGAATGAAAACTTTACCTGTGTTCTAAGGTTCTTCATTTTCTTGCCTAGGACTTCATAATGCCTAGACATGCTCTCCAAATTCTTTCCAGTGATATCATTTGTTCCCACAAGAATTACCAGAAATAATCATCAGATCTGAAAAGTGTTGAAGGGGCTCTTTATCAGTTCAACAAATCAATTAACGAATAAGCACCTATGCTATATGTTCCAGGCACTGTGTTAGGCATTGGAATACAAAGATAGAAGTGAAACACTCCCTGCCATTGAGGAATTGACATTCCTTGGGAGGAGACAACATATGCACATGTAAATATATATGTAGTAAATAAAAGGCAATGTTGGGAGGAAAGGCACTAGCAGTTGAATTTTGAAAGAATTAAGGATTCTAGAAGTAGAGGTGAAGAGAATTTAAATTAAGTGAGGTTAAGGGTAGCCTGTGTAAAGGCACAAGACAAGAGATAGATTATCAGGTGGTGAGACTGGCAAGAAGAACAGTTTGTCTGGTCAGGTCCAGAATAAAAGTAGTCTTCCTGAATTGTAGAGTGTATAAAGGCGAGTGTTGGAAAGGAGGTTGGAGCCAGGCTGTGAAAATGGCTTCTTGGATTTATGCCTTGTATCCCTATTATTCCAGTCAACTAGATACATAGCTCCCTCATTAGTCAATGAGCAACAAACATTGATAAAACACCATTATGTGCCAGCCTGTGCTAAACTGGGAATACAAAAACCCAGCCTAAGAATGACAATCCCTGTCCTCAAGAAGCTTACATTCTAACGGGGAAAGACAACATATAAAAGAGAACTGAGAAGCAAGAGCTTGGGGGAGAAAGCGCCCATGCTGGGGTATGGTGGTTAATTCCATCTCATAGGTGGTAATTGCCAGCCTCCACTGCTCATCTCTTCCTCCTTCGACCAATACTGGATGATCTTGTGGGAACACTCATGAGTCTATAACATCATAAGGTGGAGAGCAAGAAGCTGCTTTTTCTTCAGAGGGTGCACTTTCATTTTCTATTGAAAAAGCTTTGTACTTGTTACAAAGCTCCCTCTTCTCTTCTCCACATCACATTTGTCTACCCTCCAATCTTCTCATAGGATCCTCTTCTGCTTTATGAGATTCTTATTTTTCCCCTTTAAAATCACCACTCTCCCAAATTTTTTCAAGGGCTACTTCATTTTCCCTGATAAACTGTGAGAAAGGTCTTAGGGGTTTTAGGGGACTTCAACTTTACTATGAGGCAAGTGTGTCTTGGCAGTCCAAACCAAACAAACCTATTGCTGTCTTAGGCTCCATTAGGAAAGGCATTGTATTCACAGTGAAAGAGTGAATAGTGCCACTATGCCCTGCCCTGGTCAGGACACATCTGGTATGCTCTGTTCAGTTCTGGAAACCACATTGTAGGAAAAACGTAGAAACATTGAAGCATGTGCAGAAGAGTAGACTAGTGAAAGGACTATAGAACATGCCATATGGGGACTTGTTGAAGGAAATGAGGATGCTTGAAGAAGACTCAGACAGGACAGGATGGTTGTCTTTAAGTCTTCAAAACGTGGGGATATGGAAGGGAGACTAAACCTACTCTGCCTGTTTCCCAAGGGCTAAACTAGAAGCAATAAGATAGAAGTTGAAGGGAAGCAGATTTAGGCTTTAATTAGGTAGAAAAGGCCATGTTGCAGAGCTGCCCGGCCTATCTCCAGCCAGCCAGGTGTGTTAGCCCTGTGCTTGAATGCTTTGGGGATGTCCCTGACCACTTTGGGCTAGCCATGTATGACTCAGTAATGAAGGACTTGAATACTTTGGCGATGACTAAGGAATATTCTTATTGGGAGCAGGAAGAACCACTGACTCAGTAGATACTTAAAAAAAAGTGACCTGCCCTTATGTGTCTCTTTTATTCTTCTTTGTAGATGTCAAGTCTAGTTGACCCTATCCCTGGAAGGCATAGGGGACAGGGTGACTGCCCTTCCCTCCCACCCCACCCCCCAACCCCTACCATGGCAGAATTGGAGACTGCTCCCACATGATAGCTAGAGCAGACACTCAGCCAGGTGAGCTGAACTTGGGTCTTGGGGCCCTTGGCTACCTTTTTTGTTTTGTGTTTCCTTTCCTGAATATAGGTGACCAAACAATGTTCCTGAGAGATGGATACATCTGGTGTTATAGGCAGCCTTGTGACTTTGGAGATCCTGGGTGCCTTGATCAGCTGCCTGGCATCAGAGAGAGTTGTTGCCCTGGGGAGGATGCCACTGACAAAAGAAAGAGCCAATGCCTGGCCTGGCTGGCCAGAATATATGGATTTTGAGGGAGACAGTAAAGAGTCAAGGTAAAATGCCTATTCAGCAGTTCTACAAACTGCTTAGTGTTCCAATGTTTAAGTCTCAACCTCCCAGAAGAGTACAGCAGTAGTTATTACTGTCACTTGTTTAAGTTTTTATTAACATGCCCTCAGAAGAGCCTTTTGTCTCTTACCTTATCTTTATTGGACATTGAGTAACTCCTTCCTTTGGGGAGAGCCTAGATGTGAGCTAAACCTAAGCTTAAAAAAAACTCCCCTGGGACACCAGAGTGGTGGGTGTAACGAGTTAAAGAATGAGAGAAGAAGAGTCTAATCTGCTTTTAGCTGGCAAGGCTCTTCTGGAACAACCTGGTCTGGACCATGCACATGGGACCAGAGTAGATGAGATCCTTAGAGGAGAGGCACAGGGCCCAATCTCATGGGCCCACCAGTAGTTGTAACTGTTTGATAAAGAAAACCTTCCTCATAATTGTGGCTACCCAAAAACTGAATGGGTCGACTTAGCAGGCAGTAGGTTTCCCCTCATGGGAAATCTTTGTGAAGAAGCTAGACACCTGCTTATTGGGGATATTATATATCATCAGTCTGGTACATATTAGATAGGTAAGTGGTCAGCAGATACAGCACCAGGCCTAAAGTCAGAAAGACCTGAGTTCAAATTTGGCCTCAGACACTTAGTAGCTATGGGACCCTGGGCAAGTCACTTAATCTTGTTTGCCTCAGTTTCCTTATCTGTAAAATAAATCAGAGAAGGAAATGGCAAACCAGTAACTTTGCTAAGAAAACCCCAAATAAGGGTCATGAAGAGTTGGATATGACTAAAAATCACTGAATAACAACACCGACAAAAGCCCTTTTGGTTCGTTAGATTCTGTGACACTATCTAACTCATATGATGAAATGGAAAGAGAATTAAACTATGAACAGGAAACATGGATTTCTGGTTTTGTGTGTGTGTGTGTGTGTGTGTGTGTGTGTGTGTGTGTGTTTACATTTACTTCTGACTATGACCTTCAACAAGTAACAGCTTCTTTGAATTCCAGTTTCCTTATTTATAAAATATGAGGGTTAAACTAGATGATTTCTAGGGTCCCTCTAGCTCTCAAAGTCTTTGATTTTATGAATTTTTCTTGGAGTCTGATCTCTTCCGGGATGACTCTGAGACTGGAGCCAAGTTTGGCATCAAAGGCTCTGGGTCTGCTTTCTCCAGCTGTTATAGCTTCCACTTACCCTAATTAAAGAGATGGCCTTGCCAGTCCTTTTGGCTAATCTTAGCAAATGCCTTCTGCCGCCTTCCCTGTATCCCTAGTCACCTCACTGAACATTCATGATCCTCATATCTTCTTTCCATGAGCAAAAACTGAAAGAGAATGCTTACAGCCACATGTACTCTGATTTCCCTGTGACTGCCTTTCTCCATTTATATGTTTTCCTCTACTTGACTGATTTTATTCCTTAACTCATCACCTTTTAAATTTGTCACTTGTGTTACTCCTACTTTGTATTGTGTTGGATTTTTTTCTAATTAAACACTCTAACAATAACTAGCATATATATATGTATGTGTATGTGTATATGTACATATATACATATGTACACGTATAAATACATAGACAGAGAGACAGAGAGAGAAAGAGACAGAGAGAGAGAGACAAAGACAGAGACAGAGACAGAGAGTCCTTTAAAGTTTGCAAAGAACTTTACAAATATCTCAGCAACTGTGAAGGTAGGTGCCATTATCTTCATTTCAAAGATGAAGAAAGTGAGGCAAATGGAAAGGGAGCTCTCCAGGGTCACACATAGACAGCAAATGTCTAAAGCCAGATTTTTTTCACTACAAATATTTTTATACATATATAGATTTTCCTTTTTCTTTGATCTCTTTCAGACATAGACCCTATAGTGGTATTTCAAGGAGTATGCTCAGTTTTATAGTCCTTTGGGCATAGTTCGAAATTGTTTGAAATCAGATTTGAACTCATATCTTCCTGACTTGAGCTCTGGTGCCCTATCTACTACATCACCTAGATGCCACTAGAATGTGCCACTATAAATCAGCAAAAGTCAGCCATATATTGAAAGCACGTGTGCATGTGCATGCATACCCACACACACACACACACACACACACACACACAAATGCACACACATACACACAGGGATATAGTGCCAGCATTTAGTAGGTTAGGGTGGCATTTATTTTACAAGACTAGGCCTTTTAAAATTAAAATTTTTTTTTGCCATGAGAGAAATCATATCCTTTCCTTACAAATTTCTTTTTTACACATAAAAAGATAGATACTAATAATAACAATAACTACCATTTATACAGTGCCTTAAGGTTTACAAAGCACTTTACAAATATTATCTCATTTGATCCTCACATAACCCTGGAAGGTAGGTGCTATAATTATTCTCACTTTTACAAATGAGAAAACTAAGGCAAATAGGCTAAGTAACTTGCTCAGAGTCTAGAACTAGAGCTAGTAAATGTCTAAGGATAGATTTGAACTCCGGTCTTCCTGACTCCAGGTCCAGTGCTCTATCCACTGAGATACCTAGCTGTCTCATAAAAAGTATTTCAGGTGTAACCTAAGCTTGTCAGGGCAAACATAATTTGCCAAACGTACAGGAAACCTGAAAGTCCTTTGGAACATGTACAAATTGCCTAACATGGAGGCCTCTGCATCCGTTACCATGTAAGTGGATCTAGCTTCTTTTGATTGGCTGCTAGCATCTTTAAAATTGCTGAAAGTGAGCCAGTCTTTCTTCTTTTTAGACTTTCCTTCCTGCTGCATCCAGAGGGTAAAGCTCACAGTTCAATCATGGTATAGGAGCCATTAATTGAACCCAGGTCAACCAGCCATTAGTTGAACTGGTGAGAGGGGGAGGACTTCCTTCCTTTGACATAAGAAATGGGCCTTGCAGTATTTGTTTCTGCTCTGTGTTGTTTGTTTTACAATGGGCCTGGGGGTGTTTGTTTCTGTCCTGTGTCCTGTTTGTCCTTCTTAGTTACTAGGTGCCCTGGTGATCCCATGGACCTTGGAGTTCCAGCATGGGAAGGTTGGAGCCAAGATTGTGGGCATAATGGCACAGCCAGCCAGCCCAGCATGGAAGCCTTGAGAAGCCAGGCATGCCTGGGACTTAGGCCTGAGGGGATTTGGGATTTGGACCTGGGACTGTGCTTTATAGGAAATGAGGTAAGCTATAAACCTAATTCCCTTCTACTCCCTAGAGACTGAAGTGGTGTAAGGAGGAAAGGGAGGGTTATGCCTCCCATGGGTTAAGAGAATAAGTTTGTATATTTATGATTATCTTTTTAAGTAAATATTTCTGTGTGAAAGCATATTTGACTATTTGTGGCTAATGGAACCATCTCCTACTGTTGAGAGAACAATATTACGGAGAGCTGGAGTCATTTGCTGAGGGCCTAGACACCCCTAATTCACCTTAAGGGTACTGGAAAACTAAGGGAGAGTGGTGAAATGTAACCTACCTGGCCTTCAGGCAATAGGAGCCCGGGCATTCAGTGTTATAATCGGCTCCATTAATAGATAAGGAAACTGAGGCAATGGGGTTAAGTGACTTGTCTAGAGTCATACAACCAGTTAGTGTCTGGGGACAAAATTGAACTCAGGTCTTTCTGACTTGGGGTCCAGGGTTCTGTCCACTGAGCCACCTAGCCATCTCATAAAAGTATTTCAGGTAAAGATTTTTGATATCTTTGAAGGCTTTGCTCCTATAGAGAACTAAATGGTATGGTGGATGGAACACTGGACTTGGGAGTCAGAGACTTAGATTAAAATATTGCACTATAAAATATTGCCCCTACTATCTTTGTGACCATGGGCAATTCACTTTAAGTCATCTATAAACTGGAAATAGTGATACCTAGGTAATGGGGGGATTAGCCAACAAGCGCCCAGTCCTTAGAACATACTCCAATTTGCCTTTCCTGGTGGGTTATACAAAACACTTCCAGATATTCTCTACCAGGCTCCAATGTAGCATATGGAACTTTGGAAGCCTATTTCAAGTCATGTGTGACTGAGGGGCTGGTGCTGGTATGATGACAAAAAAATCTTTTAATTTGCTATGGAGCCAAAAGAACCCAATGACTCAGGAGATACTGAGCCAGAACTGAGTTCTCATAACAAAAGGGACAGCCTCATAATTTCTTAGTCTCTTTTCCTTTTTGGTGGCAAGTTAGACGAGAACTGTGGCATCTGAGTGAAGCAAGCTGCATTCCCCCACCTGTCTGCCATGTGTCCTGGAGCTATTGTGTGTGTTTACATGTGTTTTCTTCTTTGATCTTAGGTGAATGAATATCTGAAGATGGAATTGTTGGTGGAACAACCTTATGAGTTTGGGATACCCACCATGGCAATTAGAAATCCTATCAATGTTGCCCTAGTCCTCAGGTCTTCCTTACTGTTGTGTTTTGAGTTCCTTCCGAGGACTCAACCTCAGGGACTCTTTTCCTCCTCTAAGCCATAGCCAGGGCCTTTGGCCACACTGTTCTGAAAACGTTCTTGCTCACTGTGGGTACCACACTCACCAGGTGTGTGCTCATTTTTTCTTGCCCACAACCACAGCCCAGGATCACTTCTGGTCAGCAGTAGGACAGTTTGAAAGAAAGGCTGGGGCTGAGTTGTGCTTGATGGGGTGATTTAAAAAAACAAACTTGAATAGGAAAAGGCAAAAGGGAGCAATTGTATTATAAAAGTCGGGCATGAAAGGAAGAACTTATACAAAGGAAGCAGGTGGGGGTGGAGCTCTGGTTGGGACTTTACTCTCATCTGGGTTGTAGAAGAAACAATGTGTTGTCTAGAAGGGTGTAGAAGTCTTCTGAACATGTAGAGATGTGAGAAAACTGGAGGACAGAGCGGGCAAAGGATTTTTGGAGGAATGTGTGGACTGGGATTGGGAGGGTACGGGGAGAGGGTGAAGGGGACTCTTGGAAGCATGGGTAGGATGGGGAGTAGGAGGGTGAGGAGAGAAGATAAGGTAACAGGACAGGGTAAAAAGAGAGGCTGAGAAAGAAAATAGTGAGTAAAAATAAGATGGAGGGAAGTTCACAAATAGTAATTATAGCTTTGAATGTGAATGGAATGTTTATAGCAGCTCTTTTTGTGGTGCCAAAGGACTAGAAACTGCAGGGATGCCCATCAACTGGGGAATGGCTGAAGAAGCTGTGCTGTATGGTTGTGATGCAATACTACTATGCTATAAGAAATGATGAACTCAATGATCTTAGAAAGGCATGGAAAGACATGCAGGAAATGGTCAAGGGTGAAATGAGCAGAACCAAGAGAACACTGTATACAGTAATAGCAATATTGTTTTAAGAACGATTTCGAATGACTAAGCCATTTTGACTATTATAAATACACAAATTAAAAAGAAAGGACATATGAAGAAAGAGCCAGAGAAGGAACTGATAAATAGAAGTATGTATAGAGTAATTTTCCATATATATTTGTTTTTAATGGGCAAGGGGATGGAAGAAAAAAAGAAATTTACGTTTTATCTTTACTACATATTTAGAAGGGAATAGCAAGTTGTAGATAATAGATTTGAAGTTTCATGTGCAAACATCTTTTTACTATACTATGTTATGGAAATGCTTGTTTTATTCCATAAATTAAAAAAATACTATCAAAAACCTGGAGTCAGTAGTAGAGTTCACCTGAAGTAGAAGTGGCTGCAAGGAAGGCAGTGGCTGATAAAAGTGGAAGGTCTTGTGGCTGGGTGGAAAGACAGTCAGACATTATGACCCCTTGTGATGGAGAGAAACACCTGCCATGGAGTATAGACCAGCACTGATCCTCAGAGCATAGTAGAGAACACCACCTATGAGAACTCCATGAACACTCAACAAAGGAAGAAAAGAACATTCTGTGCCAGAAGTCAGCAGTTACCCCTCTGTCACATGTGTTCTTTACAATGTGTGTCTCACTACCATTGTAATTTGACCCTATTCTCCCTAAGGGGGCTTTGTGTATGCAAGAGGAAAATGTGCATCCAGTTGGGGGGGGTAGTATTTTTTTCTCCTTTTTTCCCCACTTAACAGTATTTTATTTTTTATAATTACATGTACAGATAGTTTTCAACATTCATTTTTAAATCAGATTTTGAGTTCCAAATTTTTCTTCCTCCCTCCTTCCTCTCCTGCCTCTCCAAGACTGCATGTAATCTGGTATATACATACAATCATGTTCAACATATTTCCACATTAGTCAGGTTGTGAAAGAAGAATCAGAACAAAAGGGAAAAAAACACAAGAAAGAAAAAAACAAAAAAGAAGAAAAAATAGTATGCTTCAATCTGCATTCAGACTCCATAGTTGTTTCTCTGGATGTGGATAGCATTTTCCATCACAAGTCTTTTGGAATTTTCTTGGATCATTGTACTGCTGAGAAGAGCTAAGTCTATCATATCATCGAACAATATTACTGTTACTGTGTACAATGTTCTCCTGGTTCTGCTCACTTCACCCAGCATCAGTTCATGTAAGTCTTTCCAAATTTTTCTGAAATCCTCATCATTTCTCATAGCGCAACTATATTCCATTACATTCACATGCCACAACTTGTTCATCCATTCCCCCAAATGATAGGCATCCCCTCGATTTCCAATTTTTTTGCCACCACAAAAAGAGCTGCTGTAAATATTTTTGTACATGTGGGTCCTTTTCTGGGGGAGTATTTTCTGACTATTTTAGTTGTGCATCTTTTAGTAAATCCTTTTCCCCCCTAAAAGTTAAAGGAGGTCAACTGATTCTGATTGATAATGGGAGAGCGTAATAGTGAACCAGTATTCTAGTGAACTAGGCTCAGGAACTAGTGTTTTATAGCAGTGACTACCCTGGGCCCACTGTCTAAAGGCAAGGTGTATTACAATTCACCCCATCTCCCAAGATTCTCTAGTACCTTTAAGGGGATTTGGGAATGTCCACACTCTCTACCATTGGTTCTAGCCTCCACATATGGTGTTGCTTCAACAGTAGAGGTCTCTGAACAGTTGGGTTAGCTTTTACAAAGGAATATTTTTCTTCAGGAGATTAGGTTCACAGCTTAGTTCTTTTCCTATATAGAATAGCCCCAAGTTCCAAGTCAAAAGCCCCCACTTGGGCTTTAGTCTCAAGCCCCCTGATTTCTCTGGGCTCCCCTGCCATGGCTGTATAACATCTAGCCCGGAATCCTGGCTCCAAGGTTGCCATGACTTGGTTCTGGGTCCAGTGGGGGTTCTACCTACTGTCCCTGAAAGTGACAAGGACATATCCAACAAAAGAAACAGAAGCCCCAGTTGTTTCTTGGGATCACTAGAGCTAAAAAGAGAGAGGAAAAGAAGGTAGCCCTCCCTGCACTTCATGGTGCCCTCACTGTGCGTGAACTTTCACCCTGTCTGAACGACTGTTCTAGTCTCACAGGTTTTAAAAAATGCAGTCTCTTTCAGATATTCAGCCAATCAAAAGAATTTACTCCCACCTACATCATAAGGCAATGCAAGATA
The DNA here is from genome assembly GCF_011100635.1 of Trichosurus vulpecula. Classification (NCBI taxonomy): domain Eukaryota; kingdom Metazoa; phylum Chordata; class Mammalia; order Diprotodontia; family Phalangeridae; genus Trichosurus; species Trichosurus vulpecula. The sequence goes on along the minus strand of NC_050574.1, from coordinate 338,253,442 downwards.
TTCTCCCAGAAGCAGGGAACCTCTGTGTTAGGGGATCTGGGCATATTCTAAAGCCACCACCAACCACAGTTTGAAATCACGACCCCTCATAATTATCTATCCCTAGAGACCTGAGAGGAATGGTAGTCAGTTGCCCTCTGGGACCCCAACCTGCCAATGTGAGTGTGAGCTCACAGAGTTGCTCATTTTCAAATGAGAGAATGTACACAAAGTGGTATACAAATGTCAGTTTTTATTGTGTCTTATGATGTAATAACCTTACTTTTACAGAAGAGAATTAGTGGCAGAGCCACGAATATGACATAGATTCTCCTAACTATTGATTTGCTGCCCACATTGAACAAAGTGAATTGTTTAGGTTATGTTTATATGCTAGCTTCTTTTGTTTCTGCTACAGAATAAAGGCCACTATTTTCCACTAACAGAAGTCCTTCATGGTCAGCTCCCTTGTCATACACTGTAAGCAATTTGTACCTTTTCTGTGTAAAACTGAATGCAGGCATATCAAAGCAGTGGAGTTCAATGTGCTGTCACATAAGTCCCTATGATGTTAACTTATTCTGCGTGGAACTATGAAGATGATAATGGAGTGCCATCTTCAATGAATTGTGTGACATTTGGGTTCAGTCAAAAGGTCACACTTGAGGACCTAAAGAGCACAAGGTGGCCTCGAGGCCTCAGGTTCCCCACTCCTGGACAAAGGGCACTGCTCTACTGAGACCATTTCTGAGCAAGATTAGGGACTGACTAGGTTGGCTCCATTGTGCGGATTGAATCTAATTTGGAGAGAGACATAAGGTAAAGAAAGGCACATAAGGGAGGGTTGGAGGTGATAAGTTCTCCTGTGCAGGTAGATAGAAGTCAGAACTGAGATGTGAACAGAGACCAAGATTTAGAACAAATGATTCATAGAGCTGAAAAAGCTAAAGGAAATATCTGAAGTAGAAGCAACGTCAAAACCAGGAAGACCAAGAGATGGCCTGTGAAGAGTGAGGTCCAGGGTTCATTGCAATAGGTACAGTACCGGGCAAGAAACAGGGTGTCTGAGATGGAGTTCTTTCAATTTACCACACTTAGCTGGCTTGTAGGTGAATTTTTGTTTTTATTCCCAAAAGGAGTACAGCTAACTCTGCCCTTCAGCCTTTTCTGAAGTTGACAGGGTCCTTCAAGCACAATTCTCAAAGAAGTGGCAGAACAGTTGCCCTTTTGCACTGGTAGAGGACACTTTCTTGCTAGAAGTTCCCTTTCCCAATGAAATCACAGATCTCAAGACCAAAAAACAATTTAAACCATATCCAACCATCTGGATACAATTAGATGAGGAAGGAAATCTAGAAAACAATAACAGACCATTTTTAAAGACAATGCAAATATAAACACCACCTATTTGAATCCATGGGATGTGGTTAAATTTATTTTTAGAAGAAAATTTACAGCAATTAATGCCTATATCAACCTGAAATAAAAAGGGGAAAATAATGAACCTCCAAGCCAAGAGTACATTTAAACACTGTAAGAAAGAGCCAAAATTTGTAAAGAATATAATGAAAGAAATACCATAATGAAATGAAAAGGGAAATTAAAAAGCATCTGAACTAATCAATCACACCAAGGATTTCTTAAGATTAACAAAGACAGACCCTGACTTAAATACCTAATTGTAAAAACAGAAAAAGAAAGCTCATATTTATGAAAAGAACCAGGAAAAACAACTAACAAGGAAGAATTTTTAAACTATCAGGACATGCTATGCCTAATTATAAGTAGTAATTAGCATAATTATAATTAGCATAATTAACAAACCTAAGTGAAATGGATGGCTTTTTAAAAAAAATACAAAAAAACCCCACTAATGGTATCATGACAAGTAAACAGACAAAGAGACCAGTAATGGGAAAATAAGGAACCTTATAAAAATCTGAGGGAGAATAAGAGAAAGGAGAAGGAGTAGAAAATGGGTCCAAGAAGGAAGAAGCAGATTTGAAGGAGAAAGAGAAGTAGTATGGGGACATAACTGGTCACTAGAAAACAGTGTGATGTGGCAACCAAAGAAGCTAGCCAGTCTTTTTTGCACTCTTTTGCACAGAATGAGACAAGTGTGAAATAGCAGAAAGAACACTGGATCCTTGCTCAGAGGCTATAGTTCAAATCCTTGATTAGTTACCAATTAGCTGTATGACTGACAACAAGCCACTATCCAACTTAGAGCCTATTTCCTCATCTATAAAATCAGAAGGTTGAACTAGATAGCTCAAAAGTCAGCAGTTTAACAAATATTTATTAAGTGCCTATGATGTGAAAAGTACTGTGCCAGATACTGGAGAGACAAAAGGAAAGAATGAAATGGCCACTACCCTCAAGAAGCTTACATTCTACCGGAGAGATAAAATGTGTACAGAGGTTGTCCTGGTTGGTTAATTTTGATATAGGTTTCTAATATAAAAGTAACCAGCACACATATAAATATATGATGTAATTATATAAATATGTATGTTATAGATAATGTGTGAGTGTATATATATATATATACATATGCATATAGCCAAAAACCCTGAGGATCTTCCCCTCCAAGATTTATTTTTTTCAAGAGGCCATTTGCCTCATTTCTTATTAGCCTTAGTCAGTGAATAGGCATTGCTTCAGTCAAACTGAGACCTGTTAAAGACCTTAGCTTGAAAAGACCAAGTTTCTCCACTACATATTGAGCCATCTCCAATCGTCCTGATCTATATCTGGTCACTGGACCCAGATGGCTCGGGAGGTGAAAGTGAGGCTGATGCCTTTGCATAGCCCTCCCTCACTCAAATCCAATTCATGTTCATGTCATGGCATCACCCCCCTGATGTCATGGTCCTCTTTGAGAATGAAGGACAAACAGCATAATACAGTGTGTGTGTGTGTGTGTGTGTGTGTGTGTGTGTGTGTGTGTGTGTGGTTAAAGGTGTGCCTCAAGGCACCTCTGAGGTTTTGGGCTGACTGAATCTATGAATGAAATGATGAGAACAGGGAGGCTGCAGAGGCTGGAGGTCATAGTGAGAATGAGATATCAGAAGAGTGAGGTAGAGGGAGAGAAGGAAGGGCAGGAGATTATGATCAGAGAGGGGAATTTCAGAATTCATATCGTGGAGGCAGTGCTGTGATGAATGATTGTGAAATCTTCTCACCATTCTTATCGGGTGGCTGAGGCAGAGTGAAAATATGGATGTTGAAGAGGTTATCAAAGTAGCAGACAGGACTTTTCCAGAGACTTCAATATATGTGAGCTGAAGGGTTGGGGTGAGGAGGAAGAGTGTTATCTGAGTACTGAACTCTTTGACAAAGGCTGGAGACTGATCTCAAAGCTAGTAGATTGTAGCAATAAAGATCTTGATTGGGCGGATGGAATGAACTTCAAAGGAAAAGAGGTTGCTGAGCGATTGTGGGAGAGGGAGTATTTAGAAATGGCACCAAGGAACAATGAATATGCCTATTTCAATTCCTGGTCCAGTGTGATGGGAAATGTGAAAGAAGGAGCACTTAGTTGGAAATCACAACCAGAGATGTCGTGTTTTCATCAGGAAACCAGGTTCACATGAATGCAAGAAGATGGAAAGAGTATGAGAGGAAGATATTTAGCACGAAGGGGAATTTGTTAATGATAGAATGTGCAGAGGGTAAAATGGAGAGGGAGGATAGAGGAGGATAAGAACTAGGGACAGATGCAACTGAGCAGGATAGTAGTAAGAGGATAGGAATGGTCTGAATCACAAGAATGAGGAGAAGGTGAAATATCAATTTCTTGGGGCTTCTACGGTCCAAAGTCTTAGAGTGATTTGAAGAGGCACCAGCCTATTCTATCTCTAAACATCAGGGAGCAGGTGGTGGGGGCAGCAGGGAGGCTGGGTCAGGTGTCTGGGTCAGTAAACAGCTCATGCTCACATCCCCAGGGACGACACTGAACTTACAATGAGAACCAGTTTGTTTACCTCATCTCAACATGTTAAGAGGGTGAGACACACTTTTTGCATCCTGTTTCTCAATTCCAGGTCCTGGACTGGATGGTGAGAGGACTAGAGTTCACATTCTCAATGGTTACGGCAGGTTGAAATGTAATTATTTTATTCAGGAGATTTGGTGAGAAGCAGAGTAAATATTGACTCCATATTTTACAATTATCCACAATTTTACACTTATCTGGTATGGATATGTCTGTAATCGGCGTTATAAAAGAAAAGCCAATAAGTTGTTAGAATTGATGGAAAACTCTATTAATTGGAGGTAGGTTCTAGGGCAAGGAAATATTCAAATGCAGTTCCTAACAGAGGCCAGGACTGGAGTCCGACCTGTCTGGGTCAAAAAGTGTCAAAGGAATAAATAAGTCCTGGGGCAGGGTAGTTGTCTTGGTGTCTTTGTTGGCCTCTGTGTGTTGGGACACTTCTTCATCTATGCCTCTTAGAATCAATTCCTAATTTCTTTCAAAGCTCAGCTCAAGTGCCATCCACTGGTGCCTCCCAAAGCTTCTAAATTACCTTAGATTTCTTAGATTATCTTTAGAGTAATATAGTAAATATTTTATATTTAAACCACTCTGTAGTTAAGGAGGGCCATTGTGGTTTTCTCCTGTAATAATGGGGCATAATCCCACCTCTAAAATTTACTAGAAGTGACATGATGGGCAGGTCACTTAACCTCTTAGGAACTCTTTAAGACATTCACTTAAGTTATAGATGGGTCCTCATTTGCTGTATCAAAGAAGGGAGTCTTCATACCCATGCAATCACTGATCTCTGATGTAGTAACAGTATTATGGACACAGGGTAGACAGAAGAAGCTCTTTTTTCTACTTACAGAAAGCATGGGTCTGATCATGTCAGCCCCCTGCTCAATAAACTCCAGTGACCTTTCTGTTACATTTGGAATCAAACAAAAACTCCTGTTTGCAATTTAAAGCCCTTCACAACCCACCTCCAACCCACCTTTCTAGGCTTGGTATAAATGCACACTTTACACCCTTCAGACTGGCCTTTTGGCCCTTTCTCTCATCCCTGAGCCTTTGCATTGGCTGTCCTTCACACCCAAAAGGTACTCTTTCATCTCCACCTCTTAGGATCAATCCCTGATTTCTTTCAAAGCTTATCTCAAGTGCCACCCCCTACATGAAGCCCTTCCTGATTCACTTATCTGCTGGTGCCTCCCTACTCCTCTAAATTACCTTAGATCACTTTTAGAGCTATCTAGTAAATGTTTTATATTCATACATGTATGTATTGTCTCTCAATAGTGTAAGTCCTTTGAGGGATTGTTTCATTTTTGTCTGTGTATCCCTGGTGCCTAGCACAGTGTCTGGGACATAGGATAAGTGTTGGACCCAGATGAGAAAACTTCCTCTATCAAAGCAGGCTGGCACCTTGTCTGCAACTCACAGTGTTAGAGAACTATTTGAGCAGTGAGGGGTTAAGTGACTTGTTCTGGGACATATGGCCAATATGTATCAGAGTTTGGACTTAAACCTATGTCTTCCTGTCCTCAAGGTCACATCTCTATCTACCATACCACACTGCTTCGTATCAAATCTCATTATAGGTTTCTACTAAATGCTTGTTAATTCATTGGTTGACCACCTAGTCCCCACCTAAATGGGACCTCATGCTTAATGAAGGGTTGATGTATTGCTTTCTCAAATGGTTCAGGCACAGGGAATAATAGATACTTCCATGGCAGTAAGTTTTAGGACAAAGATGGCCCAGCTAAAGGAAACTCTAGTTCAAGAAAAACTGGCAACTTAAGTAGAAATGATGGGATTCTTAGGAAGAAATACCCATGCCATATCAGAATTTGTGACAGAGAAGGAGAGGAAAGCTGGGCATAGTCTGACATGCAGATCAGATTTAGGAGAGACTGATTTTGAAGAGATTAGAGAAAGGATAACTGGGATCCCAAAGACTGAGGGAAGTTAGCATAGGAGGGATGGAAAACTCCGGAAAATTAAATCCTGAAGAACAAAGAGAAGTAATTGGAATAAGAAAAAAAGGGAGAATTATTTAAAGAGACCAATATGGCTGCACAGGTAGCTCAGAAACCAATTTAGATTTTAAAAGGTTATATACAGAAGATGGAAGTAAGAGCAAGTAATGGTGAGTCAACACAGAAATGTGGTATTGTCCTGTGAGAATAGGGTTAGGAGTGTTAATGTGCAGAATGAACTGAAGCTGATGGGTAAAGTGAAGGACAATAAAAAGGGTATTTAAAAAAACTATATTGGGGAAGCAGAGAGGATCAAAGCCAGGAGAGTAGCACTGCTAGAGGTGGATGGGATAATGATAGGTGATGGAGGAAAGGCAGAATTACCCAACTCTTAGGTTGCTTCTGTTTTTTTCCATCAAGGAGAATGATCTTCGGGCTGAAAAAAACAAAAGAAAAATGGCAAGTTGGAACTCAAGGTAAGTGTGGAATTAGCCCTTGACGAGTTGAAGTCACCAGATTCAGAGAGTCCTGGGAGGTGTGATGGATGAGCCACTGCAAGTGGTCTTGAAGACCATAGGCTGTAGATTGGCAAAGATGACAAACTGGGAATAGTCTTATGAGAAGGAAAATTGGATGGTGAGAACAGTGATGTATTGGTGGAGCTATAAAGTGGCCCAACCACTTTGGATTTCAATTTAGAATAAGGAAAGAAATTAATAATTTGATAGTAATTATTATATCTAGCATTTATGTAGTGCTTTAAGGATTACTAAGCATTTTGCCTGTTATATCATTTGATCCTCACAACAAACCTGTGAGATTGTTGTGTTGTTGTTTGGTCATTTCAGTCATGTCCAACTCTTTGTGACTTGGCCAGGGTCACACAGCTAGTAAGTGTCTGAGGCTGAATTTGAACTCAGGTCTTCCTGACTCCAGGTATAGTACTGTTTCCACTCAGCAGCCTACCTTTCCCCAGCTGGTAGCTGCATATCCTTCCTGAACTGTTCTCCCCAGCTGAACACTGCTGGAGAGCTGCCTTCCCCAGTCTCTCTGGTCTTTCTCTAAACTAAAAAAATCAAAACCAAAAATGCAAATATAGCTCCCAGGAGGTCAAAGTATGGGGTCTCTGTAGTCTGCTAACTTTGTTCCATTCAGTCTGTGTAAGATGGACATGCAACAAAAGTATGTGCTGTCTAATGTCCCCTTAAAGATTTCGCATCTGTCTTTTTTTGCTTTTCTTCTTTCTTTCCCCCCCTCCCTCCTTTCCTTCCTTCCTTCCTTCCTCCTTTCCTTTCCTTTCCTTCCTTCCTCCTTTCCTTCCTTTCTTCCTTTCTTCCTTTCTTCCTTTCTTCCTTCCTTCCTTCCTTCCTTCCTTCCTTCCTTCCTTCCTTCCTTCCTTCCTTCCTTCCTTCCTTCTTTCCTTCCTTCCTCCCTCCATCCTTCCCTCCCTTCCTTCCTTCCTTCTTCCTTTCCTCCCTTCTTCCCTTCCTCTCTTTTTTCCTCCCTCCCCTCCTCTCTCTTTCTGCCCAAAGACAGAGATTCAAGGAGAGATTGTGTTCCTCCCCATTTTGACAAGGCTGGACTCATTTCCATAGGCTCATAAGATTGTGAATTTAGAGTTTCTGGGAACCATTTAATAGCTAAGGAAACAAAAAGAGCTTAAGAGACCCCCCTAGGGTCACACAGTTCAGTGTAAGTAGCAGATCCAGAATTAGAACCCAGGTCTTCTGAATCCAAATTCAGTATCCCCACCTTGCCCCTGCAATATGCTATCTTAAATTTGCCATAAACTAGTTTTCTCTTACTCTTTCAACTAATTGTACAGGATTCAAAGCCTAATCAGCAACCTTAGCCCTTGAAGCTAGATAAGCCACTGATGCAAGGTAGGACAGTTTCTTATATAAGGAAAAATATTAATAATCCCATAGCCCTTTACAGGTCTGTAGCACAATAATTATAGCTACCCCTTGTATAGCCCTCTAAGGGTTTTGAAGCTTTTTACATGTTGTTTCGTTTGATTTTCAAAATAACTCTGTGAGGGTAAGTTCTATTTTACCAAAGAGGGAACTGGGGTTCAGAGGAGTGACTTGCCCAGGATCACACAACTAATAAGCATCTAAGGTGAGATTTGAACTCAAGTCTTCCCAAGCTGGGACCAGCACTCTATCCGCTATGCCATCTAGAGGTGCTTTGAAGTTTTTCATAGTACTTTCCTTATAACAACCCATTGAATGAGTACTGGGGAGACATTGAAATGAAAAACATGGTAGATTCTGAGTCAGAGGACCTGGGTTCAAATCTTGGCCCTGTTATTTTACTTGTGAGACCTTAAGCAAGGCATCTCTCTCTGGGTCTCAGTTTTCTTTTCTTTAAAGCAAGGAGATTCATCTTTTGGATCCTTGATCACATGATGACCAACAATAGAAGAAACCCTGGGCATGCAGCCCAGCTGGCACACCAACTGTACCCACCTGCTACATGCCCATCAAGAAAGTTGGCATCTGCAACATCATGGAAGCCACCTGGCAGTTAAGGGAAGCCAGAATCTTGGACTCCTATGGACTGCCCAAGCTATAGACAAGACTACACTATTGTGTGGGTTGTGCAATACATAGCAAGGTGGTGAGGCCCTGATCCCTTGCACAGAGTCTGCCATGGGGTAGGAACTTAATAAATGTTTACTGATGATTGATTGATTGATCCTGTGAGGCAGTGCTGCCCCCAGGCTCTGTCCAAAGTCCACATAAAGAGCTAGCTGACCATTAAAATGCCTAAACCCCTTAGAGGAAAATACAGTGGGCAGTCTAGCTTAAAAAAATGAAATGAAGGGCCTGGATTAGCTGATCTCCAAGGTCTCTTCCAGCTCTAATCCTGTGATGCCTATCTTCCCCATTTAAGGACTGAAGAAAGCAAAGCTCACAAAGGTGAGCTGATTTGTCCATGGTCACCTACTTAGTAATTGCTGGAGTGGAAAATGAAACTCAAGTCACCTGAATCAAACCCAGTGCTCTTTCCATGTTCCTACATCACACTACAACAACACAATGGGCCAGCATTAATACAGCTTTCTTCATACAGAGTGGTTGGGAAGTGGGGAGAGGGGCGGGGAGAGTAGGGGGACTGGAAGAGCATGGCAGAAGGGATGGTTTGTGGTCTCTCCCAGAACAGATGGCCCCCTGCTCCCCCGGGGAGGATGAGCCAGGGGCTGGCCTGGCAACAGCTGCTTGAGGCCTATTCCTGGGAGCAGCTGGGGGTGGGGGAGGCCTGTGTCCCTCCTGCCTTCTGCTTTCTACCTGTGAGAAATCTGAAGGGAAGATTTTATTTTCCCCTGTAGATTTATTGTGCTCAGCTTAAAGCATCAGTCATGATTTGGATTTTGTCTTTTTATGGGGCCTCTTTCAATGCATGATGACGCTGTGATTGATGGCCTGGCTACCAGACTGATGATTTGTAGCTGATTGAGGGTATTTCTGGAACTACATGATTAAGAGATCAACAAATATAACTGTTCAGAGCTGAAATAGACATCAAGAAGCAGGTCCCTACGTTGGAAGCAAGAGTTTCCTTGTCTTGGATAATTGTGTTGTACAAATGGGTTAATCCTCAGTTAATTGGAAACTCCATTAATCAGAACCCACAACATACTCTCCATTTCCCAAGCATGTTACCATGCATTACTGTTTGCAATAATGCTGAGAAAGAATACAAATAAGCAAGGGAGGATCAATGGCTGGGTAAATTTAAGTTTGACACGAGTAACTGGGTCCAGCTCAGGGAATGCCAGAGTCTCCTTATATTCTGCCTTGGTCGTATGACAATTGGAGTCTTGTGCTAGATTTTTGGTGCCACATTTTAGGAAGGATGTTGACAAAGTGCAGCATGTCCAGAGGAGAGTAACCAAGATCACTAAGGGCCTGGAAAGTATGATGTATAAAGAACAGCTGAAGGAACTGAGAATGTTTAGCTTGGAGAAGACATATGGGAAGGGAGTGGGAGAGGAGGCAGGATAATGAACTTCAAATATTTAAGGGACTTACCAAGTGAAACAAGATGAAAAGACTTATTCTGTGTTGGGCCAGAAGGCAGAGTTAGACATTCTAGGAAAGGAGAGTTCAGCTCAATGTTAAGGAAGAGTTTTCTAACAATTCAAACAGTCCAGCAATGACATGAATGGCTTTACAATATGGTAGGTTTCTGTTTAGTACAAATGTCTTAAGTTGGGGCTGCAGACAGCAACATAGAATGAAAAGAGCTATGGAGTCAGAAGACCTGGGATCAAACCCAACTACCTGTATGACCTCAGGCAAGTAATTTAACCTTCCTGAGACTCAGTTTTGTGACTCTGTAAAGTGAGAGAACTGGAGAAAAGGCCTCTGAGGTCCCTTTTGGCTTCAAATTTATGATCCAATGGTCTGTGAGGAATCTTTAAAAGAGAATTCCAGCACTAAGAGTTGCATTAAATGGAAGGAAAGAAGGAAACAAGCATTTATTAAGGACCAACTATGTACCAGGCACTGCATTAAGCACTTAACAAATAGTATCTCATTTGATCCTCACAATAACCCTGGGAGGTAGGTGCTAGCATTACCCCCATTTTACAGTTGAGGAAACTGAGGCAAACACGGTTAAATGACTTGCCCAGGGTCACCCAGCTAGTAAGTGTCTGAGACCAGATTTGAACACAGGTCTTCCTGACTGCATGCCCAGTGCTCTATCCATTAAGCCTCCTAGCTGCTTTAGAACAGGGATTCTTGACCTTTTTTTTTTGTCATGGATCCCTTTGCATCTGGTAAAGCATATGGACCCCTTCTTAGAATATTTTCAAATGCATAAAATAAAACATACAAGATTACAAAGTAATTCAAATAATATAGTCAGTTATCAAAAAATTTTTGAAGAACAAGTTCATGGATCTCAGGTTAAGAACCTTGCCTTAGAACCAAGATATAGTAATTCTCTGATTCTATGAAATATAACATTACAGAACATAATTAAATATGCCTTCAGAAAATGAAAATGTTATAAGCAAAAACAAAAGCTGTTGGGGTTGGAATAGATGGTCTTTAGAAGCCTTTTCAGCTCTAAATCCTATCATCTTCTTATGTAGTAAACAGACTGTCAAGGAGAGATAGTAGGGTTTAGAAGACTGGACTTCACGTCAACTTCAAGAACTATATTGCTATATTTCCGCTGATGAGGAAGAACACATTCAATGCCTCATCTTCATTTGTTAAAAAAAAAAAAAAGTAAAGGAGTCTTTCATTTTTAATAGCACTGCCCTCCCCGCACCCCAGAGATTTCATATTCTATGCTGTCGATATCAAAGGCCATCTGTTAGTAATTACCTGCCCTTTGGTTTTCAGAATTGGCTAGCTTTGAAGGCCAATTAAAAATTGCCCCTGTTGCAGAAGGTGTAGCGCTAATAAAAAATGCTGAAATAAAAGGCAATGTTTGGATAGCTGATGTTGAGTCATCCACAGCCTCCCCATCAGTGATATGAGAACTGCTGCCGTATCATAAGGCAGCCTGGGACTGAAAGGATTAACCGAGGCTGTAGGGAGTGATAGTACAACCTTAAGGCAGGGTGAAGAGTCAGAAAAGAGTGAGAATTAGGAAGTGGTGGAGCTGGGATTCCAACTTAGGACGTCTGATGCTAAATTTAATGTTCTTCCCAACACATCATGACAAGTCTGGTACCCGAAGACCCAGCTCCTCTCTGGGTTAAAGGCCTTTTAGCCTTGAAACTTGCTCCCACAGATTAAGTCTGTAGCTACTCCATCCTTTTTCTGTGAAGCTTTGGTAATAAATATGCTATACTTGAAATGAGGAAGATGAGCATGGCCCCTGGGCAAGGATGATGAAAATTCATGAAGCATTCCAAATTTTTCTATCTTGGTTACATAAAATTGAAGTGTCTTTACAGAAGTAAAACCAATGCAGTTAGAATCAGATGCAAGAGGGGCAGCTAGGTGGCACAGTGAGTAGAGCACCGGCCCTGGAGTCAGGAGGACCTGAGTTCAAATCCGGCCTCAGACACTTGACACATGTACTAACTGTGTGACCTTGGGCAAGTCACTTAAACACAATTGCTCTGCCCCCCCAAAACAAAAACAAACAAACAAAAAAGAATCAGATGGAAGAGCTAACTGAGAAAAATCTTTGCAGCAAATTTCTTTGGTACATCTAATATCTAAAATATATAGGGAGTTGATACAAATATGCAAGAACAAGAGCCATTCTCCAGTAGATAAATGGTCAAAGGTATAAACAGGAAGTTTTCCAATGAGACAATTCAATCTATCAAAAGTTATATGAAAAAAAATGTTCCAAATCACTAATAAGAGAAATGCAAATTTAAGAAACTGAAACAGCCTCAAAATCCTCAAATTGATGAAGATGACAAAAAGGGAAAATGGTAATCGTTGAAGGGCTACTAGAAGACAAATCATACCAATGCCCTTTTGCTAGGACTGAATTGGTCTAGCCACTTTGGAAAGCAATTTTGAACTATACCCCCTCCCCCAAGTCACTGAAATACAAATGCCCTCTGATCTGGAAACACCACTAGTGTATGTATCAAAGTCATGAAAGACAGAAAGATAAAACTTATAAAAATATGTATAACAGTACTTTTTGTCATAGCAAAGAACTGGAGACAAAATCAGTGTCTACCAAGCAGAGATGAATGAACAAATTCTGGTATGTGAATATCATGGAATAGTATTGTGCTAACAGAAATGACATATATATGTATATATGTGTATATATATACATATATACACACATCATGGAAACCTGGAAAGACTTGAATGAACTCATGCAAAGTAGAGTTAAGACAATTTACACAGTAGCCACAATGATATAAAGAGAAACAGCTCTGAATGACATCAGAATTCTGATCACTGCAGTGAGCAATCAGGACTTCAGAAGACTGACAATGAAGCATGCCTCTCTTGACAGAGAGGTGAGAGACCAGGGATATAGAATGAGAAATACGTTTTCACACATAGCCAATGTACTGAATTGTTTTGCTTTGACTACACTTAAAAAAAAATCAAATGTTTATTAAATGCTTACTATGGTGTAAAGCACGGGGGATAAAAACAAAAATGAAACAACCCCTGTTCTCAAGAAGTTTACATTCTATTGGGGTAGACAACAAACATATTTTGGGGTATTATTGTTCCGTCGAGTCCAACTCTTTGTGACCCCATTTGGGATTTTCTTGGCAAAGATACCGGAGCAGTTTGCCATTTCCTTCTCCAGCTCATTTTACAGATGAGGAAACTGAGGCAAATAGCATTAAATGACTTTCCCAGGATCACACAGCTAGTAAGTATTTGAGGCCGGATCTGAACTTCTGAAGATGAGTCTTCCTGACCCCAGACCCACTACTTTATTCACTCTGCCGCTAACCGCCCAAAGGTCTCGTATTGAAAGCGAAACTTGAGATTAAATTTTTTGAAAGAAACAAGAGATTCTAAGACACAGAGGTAAGGACACAAAATATTCCAGGAATAGAGGATAGTCAGCACAAGGGCATGGAGATAGGACATGGAGTGTGATGTAGAAGAAATAGCAAGAAGGTTAGTCTTGCTAGACTTCAAAGTGAGGGGAGTAATGTATCACAAGAATGGAAAGATAGGTTGGGGCCAGGTTGCAAAGGAACTATCCAGCTATCCAGGAACACTGATTCATTGTTGGTGGAGTTGTGAGCTGATCCAACCATTCTGGAGTGCAATTTGACTCAAAGGGCTATAAAAATGTGCATACCCTTTGACCCAGTAATACCACTTCTGGGGCTGTATCCCAAAGAGATAATAAAATGGGAAAAGGACCCACATGTACAAAAATATTTATGGCAGCTCTTTTTGTGGTGGCTAAGAACTGGAAATTGAGGAGATGCCCATCAATTGGGGAGTGGCTGAACAAATTGTGGTATATGAATATAATGGAATACTATTGTGCTGTAAGAAATGATGAGCAGGGGGGGACTTCAAAAAAACCTGGAAAGACTTATATGAACTGATACTGCATGAAGTGAGCAGAACCAGGAGAACATTGTACACAATAATAGCTGTAGCATGCGATGACTAACTTTGATAGACTTAGCCCTTCTCCGCAACTCAAGGTCCTAAAACAATTCCAAGGTTGACTCATAATGGAAAATGCCATCCGCATCCAGAGAAAGAACTATGGAGTCTGAATGCAGAGCCAAGCAGAATATTTTCTTTTTGTTTTGTTTTATTTTGTTGTTTTTCTTTCTCTTGATTCCTCCCATTTGTTCTAATTCTTCTATACAACATGACTAACGTGAAAATATGTTTAACAGGAATGTATATGTAGATCATGTAGAATGTATATGTATATCAGATTGCATGCCACCTTGGGGAGGGGGAGAAAATTTAAAACTTATGGAAGTAAATGTTGAAAGCTAAAGATAAATTGACTAACTCATAAAAAACTGGAGATGTTTATATTTGATACTAAAGGCAATAGGGAGCTTCAAGGACTTATTAAGCAGGCAATCAACATGGTCAGACCTGTTCTTTAGGGAAAACAAAATCACTTTAAAGGCCGTGTGAAGCATAGACTAAAATGGGGAGAAACTTGCAGGCCACAAGTGGGTTTCTATTTGAGGAAGTAGCTGATGGGTAGTAATAGAGCTGAAAAAGAAAAGAGATGAGACTGTCCATGGAATATTAAACAAATTGAGAACAGAGCAGAAGAAGGTTCAGAAGGGAACATAAACAAGCAGGGTAGTTTTGCTACTATTACATTAAATTTAATACACACTCTAAAAAAAAACCTTGTGTGACAGATGTTTCAGTTCCATATACAATCCTCTTTTTTGTCCTTTGTGTATTAAAATATGCATGTTTGTTGATGTTTGCTGAGTTCATAATAAAAAAAGAAAATTCAAAATAAAATAAAACCAACAAAATGCCTCAGGCTTGCTTACCACTTGAGTACTCAGGTAGGCAGGGCCACCATTGACTCACAAGGCACAGCCTCAACACTTAGTCTCTTGTTGGAATCACTGTGTGCTCCAGAGGGTGTGACTCAACCTCAGGCTCTTCTCAAGACTGAATCTGGAGGCCTCAGGATCATAAAGTTTCAGGATTGGAAATCATGTCAGAGGCCATCTAGTCCAAATCACGTCTGAACAAGGGTTCCTGCTACACAACAGTAGACCTGACAAACGGCCACCCAGCCTTGGGTTGACAACTTCCAGGTAGGGTATCCCCACTATTTCCCAGGGTGCTTTTAGATAACTCTAATTATAGATAATGGTGTTGTTGTCGTTTAAATAAGTTTGATTGCTGTCTTTTATTTTGACATAACAGTAATTTCTTGAAGTGGTTCCCTTCCCACTCCCAAACTGAAAGCTTCCTTGGAAGAGTTAAGCAAAAACAACCGATATGGTGACAATGTACACAACCTGCTGCCCTCGTGGTCCTCTGTGGAGAGCAGGCAGGTAAGATAGCACTACATGTGAAGAAGTAAGTTTTTCCTAACATTAAACTAAAATCTGCCTCTCCGCAACTTTCACCTAGTTACTTCTAGCTTTTGCCACTGGTGCTAAATGGAAAATTCTAATCCCGCTTCTAACCAGGATCGTGTTGGAGCCAGCTCTAACTAGCTCCTGTGGCTCAATGCTCAATTCAGTGTGAGCATTTACATCTCTTGGAAAACACTACAAATCAGGGCTTGGTTTATTGTTCTATTGATTATCTAGAGTTGAGGAAGTGATGGTAGGCAGTTGGCACAGTGCATGGTGTGCTGGATCTGGAGTCAGGAAGACCTGAGTTCAAATTCAGCCTCAGATATTAACTGGGTGACTCTGGGCAAGTCACTTAACCCTCTTTGCCTCAGTTTCCCCATTTGTAAAATGAAGTGGATAAGGAAATGGAAAACCACTCCAGTACCTTTGCCAAGAAAACCCCAAAAGGGGTCACAAAGAGTCAGACATAACTGAACATCCAAAGTTCTCTAAAAGCTCTTAGGCTTTTTTCATTGCTGAGACTTGCTGTCTAGTTATATCTCTAGGATACTTTTGGACGAAGAAAAGTATCTAATGAAAAATGATGTCTGACAGAGCATACAATATTCTTCCTTGGTAGTCCCCCACCTCCATGCCAGGAGGGAGGAGGCATACTTCGTTACCTCTCCATTTGGACTTACATCGCCTTTTCCATTCCTCAGAATTCAGTCTCCTTTTAGTGATTTTATCATTATTGTAATCATTATAATTTTTGTTCTCCTACTTCTCCTTATTCCAGGGAGATTCAACTTAAAAATTCTTTCCACATTTCCCTCAGTTCTTCACTTCATTATATGTTGCTGCGAAACTATTTTATTGCATTTGTATCTAATAGGGATTTAAAAATCATTTCTTAATGTACAGACACCAATTTTGTTTCTACTTATTTACAACCACAAAAAGTGCTATTACAAATATTTCGATGTACATTGGACTCTTTTTTTTTTTTTTGCTGTCTTTGACTTCCTTTGGCATGTGTCCAGAAATGAGATTGCTTAGTCAAAGGGTAGAAAGAAACAGTTTAGTCACTTCCTTTTCAGGCGGCCGGATAGAGTGCTAGACTTGAAGTAAGGAAGACCTGAGGTTGAATCCTCCCTCTGACATTTAGTAGATCCATGACCTCGGGCTGGTTGTTTAACCTCTGTCAGCTTCAGTTTCCTCACCTTGAAAATGGGACTGATAATAGCACCTAATCTCACAGGTTTGTCGTGATGTTCAAATGACATAACAGGTAAAGTTCATTGCAAATCTTAAAGCACTATGCAAATGCTAGATAGTATAATGACCCTGGGCAAGTCATTTAAACCTGTTTGCCTCAGTTTCCTCACCTGTGATATGAGCTGGAGAAGGAAATGGCAAACCACTCCAGTAGCTTTGCCGAGAAAACCCCAAAAGGGCTCATGAAGAGTTGGATAAAACTGAAAGTGACTAAACAAGACCAAGCAGCTACCAGCCACTTTAAGGAAAAATTCTGATGTGAATCTAGAAGAGTTTCCTTCAGGATGATGTTAAAAAAAAATCAAGGAGTGACAGAGCAGATCAGAGGACAAAATTCCAAAGGCGGAAACTCCCTCAAAGCCCTTATGTGGAAAGTGACCTTTTTTCCCCCTTCTGAGAACATATCAGATAAATGCTAGAAGCTATGGTAGACTCATATAGGAGCAGTGTTGTGTTTGCTTTGCAGAAATTTCACTGTGCCAACACTGAGTCACGGGTAGCTGCAGGATGGTACAGGACTGGAGGGGGTTGGAGGTGGAGCTACAACCTGGAGTCAAGTTAAGCCAAGAAAGGGGTCACTGCCAGGTGATCAGCTATTCTAGGGAAAGGCATGTAAATACACTTGGGCCAGAGGGGACAGGCAGGAAACAGATTCCCCCAAAACAGACAAGGCAAACATCTTCCTGGTCAGACAAAACAGGAAGGCATGGTCTGACAAGTAGATTCTGAGTCTAAAAGCTAGAGTCGGATCCAAGGCCTAGGATCGAATAGAGGAAAAAAGTAGAAAGTAGATTGCAATCAGGGTCCTTGGATGCAGTTAAGATGATCCACACCAGCAGCATAAGTCATGTGTATTGATTCAAAGACCTAGGACTGCCCTCTACCCTGGTCTTATGCCCCTGATGTATATGTATGTGGAGACCAGCAACAAAGGTCATAGGTCCAGAGATGGGGAGAGGTTAAATTTCCCTCGCAGCTTCTTAAGAGCATCTGACCCTGTCCAAGCAACTAGGTTAGATCAAGTCAAGTCAACAAGTATTTATATATTAAGTGTCTACTCTGTTCTGGGCACTGTGCTAAACTCTGGGGATACAAAGAAAGGAAAAAAAAACAACCTCAAGGAGCTCATATGGACTACCTATGTATAGCACTTCTCTCACCAGACTCTGAAGTGGTGCATAGCACCTATTCTCTGGGACTTTAGGCTCAAAGACTTTCCCCAGCTAGAAAGTTGCAGAGCTGAGACTCTAACCCAGGTTTTTTAAAAAAAAATTTTTAAAACTCATTTTATTTTCAATTCATGGAACAAAACAAGCATTTCCATAACAGTAGGAAAAAAAAGATGATTGCACATGAAATTACAAAACTACCATGTACAACTTGCTACTCCCTCCATATGTACAACAACGTTGTCATGTGTATTTCTTTTCCCCCTTTTTTTTCTTCCCTCCCCCCACTCCTTTGCCCTAGAGATGGCTACCATTGGACACGAAGAGGTATATACATGTAAATTCAGGTGCTTAGATGCCAAGTCCGATGTGGGCAGGGAATATCTTTCACCTCTTTTTCTCTCCCCAACATGTGACATGGTGCCTAGTGCATAAGTATTTATTAAATTGAACTGAATTCTACAATACTAACTTTCCTATTTTGTTTCAGTAGATTGTTCTCCCATGTTTCATGTTTTCTTAATAGACAGCCTGCTCTGATAAACAGAGCAAGGTTTCACTCTGAGATTCCCCATGTTGGATACAGTGAAGTCTCAAAATAGTTAAAACACAATATTTTAAAAATATTTAAAAACACAATTTTTTAAAAAAATTAAATTTTTAAAAATTTTTCATAATTTTCCCCAATTTTTGATATCTTTATTTAAAGTTTTGAGTTCCAAATTCTATCCCTCTCTCCTTCTTTCCCCTCCCCCTCCCTGAGAGAGTAAGCAATCAGATATAGGTTATACATGTACAATTATGTAAAACATTTCCATATTAGTTATTTTGTATAAGAAGACTCAAATAAAAGAAAAAAAAGAAAGAAAGCAAAAAGCAGCATGCTTCAGTCTGTATTCAGTCAATATCAGTTCTTTCTATGGAGACAGATAGCATGCTTCATCATTAGTCCTTTGGGATTGTCTTGGATCTATATTGCTGAGAATAGATAAGTGATTGACAGTTCTTCATTGAGCAATATTTCTGTTACTGAAATTTTTCACAATTTTTAAAGCACTTTAAAAAATTTTTAAATTTAAAAAATATTTAAAAGAATTAATGATATAATTTTAGTATAAACACCATCTAGTGGTCAATTGGATAGTCAGCACTCTAAAGTTGACCAGAGTAACAAAATGTGGTTAAAAGCCCAGGAATTTGATAGCTTGACTTCAAATGTTCAAAGGACGAGCTATAGGGTGTGAATACAATATTAAGATCACAGGAATTGATCACATTCTAAAAAGCTTGATTGTTATTGATTTAAATTAGTCCTAGCTTCTAAATTAGGGTCTAAGATGACTTTAGGGGCCATGGTGGCTGCCTAGCCCTTACCCCTCTTCAAATATTACCCCCTCCCATCATGGCTAAATTTCCTTTATCAGAGAACAACATCTTCCCTTTCGCAGTTACAAACATCAGGCTGTAAGTCCCCTCCCTCTCACTCCTAGCACTATTCATTGTGAATAGTGGAAAACTTGCATTAAGATTTGTTTTCAAATGGCGTACCACTGAAATGTTGTTCTGCCTGTGTACTCTTTATTGCTCATAAGAGAACATTGTGTTTTCAGTTGTCCAGACCTGTCATCAAAGGAGACAGTGTGTTACTAAAGCAAAGTATTATGTGGAAATCTTTTCTCTGACTGGGAGGGAGAAAAGTAGCAGGAGCAAGGCCAAACTTGTCCACAGAGGCAGAGGTCTCACGGAACCAAAGAGACGCCAACATTGGCCTGAAAAGATTCTCTGATTCAACAGCAATTTAACCAACATTTAAGTGCTATCTATGTGCAGAAGAGACAGCATGGCATAACGTATGGAGAGCTGGATTTGAAGCCAGAAAGACCTAGTTTCCAGTCTCACTTCTGATATTTACTGTGTGACCTGGGCAAATAAATCATTTAACCTCCTATAGGTCTAGGCAACTCCCTAAGTCCAGAAGGTATTGACCTACATTGGCAAAGTTTACTCACTTAAAAACTCCATATACCATTAAAATCACCAGTCCAGGCTCTATCCCTAACAATATACAGGATGCTGAGCTAGGTCCTGGGGCATATAAAGATGAAAAACAACACAATTCCTGCTCTCAATCAGCTTATAGTTTAATAGAAAAGCTACATCATGTCTGGACAGCTAGGTGGGACAACGGACATGGTGCTGGGTCTGGAGTCAGAAAGATTCATCTTTCTAAGTTCAAATCTGGCCTTGGACACTTACTAGCTCTGTGACCCTGGGCAAGTCACTTTACCCTGTTTGCCTCAGTTTCCTCATCTGTAAAATGAGCTGGAGAAGGAAATGGCAAATCACTTCATCTCTGCCAAGAAAAATCTGAATGGGGTCACAAAGAGTTGCACACAACTAAAATGACTGAACAACAAAACTGTGCTAAACACTGGAGATATATTATAAAGGTAAAACAGGTCCCTGCCCTCAAGGAGTTTGTATTCTAATGGTGAAAACAACATATAAACAAGATGTATATGGAGTAAATAGAAGATAGTATCTGGAAGGAGGGTACTAGTAGCTGGGGGTAGGGGCAGGAAAGATCTTTTGAAGAAGATAGGATTTGATCTGAGTCTTGAAGGAAGCCAGGGAAACTAAGAGATAGAGGTGAGGGGCCTTAATATTCTAGGTATGATGGACAGTCAGGGCAAAGATACAGAGGTGGGAAATGAGGTGTCATGTGAGAGGAATGGCAAGGAGGCCAGTGCATCTGGATGCTTGAGGTCATGGAGGAGAGCAAAGTGTAAGAGGATGGAAAGGCAGGAAGAGTCTAAGTCAGAGCTTTAAATCCTAAACTAAGGATTTTATGTTTGATCTTAGAACTAATATGGAGCTACTGGGGTTTGCCGAGCAGAGAGATACCATGGCTGGATCTAGGCTTTTGAAAAATCGCATTGGCATCTGAGTTGAGGATGGGTTGGAGTGGGGAAGACTTGAGGCAAAGAAAGCAATTAGAGGGTCCTTGCAATTTATCCAGGTAAGGCAATAAAGACTTGAAATAGAATGTTGGGCTCTGTGTGTGTGTGTGTGTGTGTCTGTCTGTCTGTGTGCATGTGTGTGTGTGAGAGAGAGAATAGAACACAGAGAAAAAGAGGGAGAGAAAGAGAGGGGAGAGAGAAAGAGAGGGGAGAGAGAAAGAGAGGGGAGAGAGAAAGAGAGGGGAGAGAGAAAGAGAGGGGAGAGAGAAAGAGAGGGGAGAGAGAAAGAGAGGAGAGAGAAAAGAGGAAGAGGAGAAAGAAAAGAGAGAAAGGAGAAAGAAGGGAGTGAAGGGGAGAAAGAATGAGGAGGGTGGGGGGAGAGACAGAGAGAGAGAGAGAGATAGAGAGAGAGAGAGAGAGAGAGAGAGAGAGAGAGAGAGAGAGAGAGAGAGAAAGAGAGAGAGGTTTATGTTAGATATGAAAAATTTGAGATGTCAGGATCATCATATGGAGTTTGAGGGTGAAATCAGGCACATTTGAGGGTGAAATCACACATTTGAGAGTTATCTGCAATAGAGATGAAAATTCAAGTCAAGAGAGTTTAGATCACCAAAAGATAGAAGGGAAGAAGGATGAGGATGAAGAACAAAGAATTAACCATTTTGTTGGGCAACCGAGGTTGCTGCTAACCTCTGAAAGAGCAAAGAGCCTGGAAAAAAAGATTGAAAGGGACTGAGGAGGGGCCTTTGCTTGCTTGGCTGACAGATCATGATACGTAACTCAGTCAAGGGAGCCTCGATCAGCTGATTCAACTCAAGATATCCTCAAGGCCTATCTTCGTTGCCCAGGTTGTCCTCTATGCTTATCCTTCTTTAGCTATGGCTAAGAAAATAAAGTGTAATATACAGCAGTTCAGGTATGGTAGAGGTAAAGTCAATTTTCCAGGAAATCCTTCCCCAATAGTTGTCTACAGAAGATGTGGCCACCAGTTGTAGTGCTGTGTAAACCCCAACTTTTGCTACTAAAATCTCTGACTAGAAAAATGGGAGAAAATGAAGTAAGCAGCATAAGAAAGTATTTACTAATAAGAAATGTCAGAAAAGCAACAGCATCAAAAACCCCCAATGAATGATTCGTCAGTATTGTTACTTTTACTTGCTAGTTTATATGATTCTTTTCTCAAAGGAATTCACATTTAGTTCTTTTTTGATCTGTGTTTTCTTTTGCAACATGGATAATATGGAAATGTTTTGCATGACTACACATGTATAATCTGTATCAAATTTCTTGCCTTCCTAAGGAAGGAGGAGAGGAGGAAGGGAGGAAGAGAATTAAGAACTCAAAATTTTTTTTATAAGTTAGCATTTTTTGTTTACATGTAATTAAGGGAAAATGAAATAAAAATTGAATGAAAAATTACATTTATTTGCTAAACCTCTTATATTATTAAAGCTAAGATTCATTTAAAATAACAAGGAAAGTATGAAAAATCAAAACAACATAATGAATATAAGCTTTCATAACTTCTACCATAGATTGTTGTTCAATTTTTATTTTGGCCTTATTTTATTTTAATCTTCTATATCCCCGTGAATGGTTTTTGGATTCTAAGTTCTTCCACAAGATTCCATTGTTCAATATTTCTATTTATATAAATTTCATAGACCCCTCCCCCACAAATACAGGATGTGTGACTTTATGAAAGTTGTATAAGGCCTTTTCCATACTAAATCAAAAGTCTAAAAAATAAGATTTTTTTAAAAAAGTTTTGTTTGGCTATGTATATTTATTTTTGTTTTTCAATGGAGGAAGTGGGAAGTAGATAAAATAAAAGCTTGTTAATTGAAAAAAAAGACATTACCTATTAGAAAATATTAGTATTAGATAGTTATCCTAGTTATCTTACCTCCATGCTTGCATTCTGCTCACACCAGTCCCCACATCTGGAATATCCTCCTCCAAATCACCACCTTCTGAAATATGGTGCATCCTCAACTCCAGCTCCTCCATGAAGCCTTCCCTGATCTTCCCAGGCACTAATCACACTTCAGTGTGTTAGTATTTAGTTAGTATTAGAAAATACACTAAAATAACATAAAATAAACTAAATTTCTCTTTAAGGATTAGCTTCAGCATATAAAGGAAAGAGGGAACCTGAATCAGTTTATGAAATAAGGATTCACAATAGATCATTTTTATTTCACTTGCTAAGGCAGTCTGTTTTACACAATGTTTTGTAATAGGATTTTAAACAAGTTTTGCCCAACCAGCATAAGCAACATTAATGTAGTCATGTTCCTGAGGAAAAAAAAAGAAAAGTATTGAGGATTGAATGAGCAGTGAGAAAAGGTAGGTAATGAGTGTGGATAGTCTTTCTAGAAGCATAGCAACAGAGGTGAGAAGAGGATTGTCCAATAGGTGATGGGGAAATTGTAACTCACTCCTGTTTAAAATGTAGTTTTAGATTATAGTTAGACCTAAGAAGTTGATTCTCTAGAACCTGGTGAAGTGAAACAGGTCATTCAGGATATGTGGCTGCCACATGCTTAAAGAAAAGCTTCATTGGAGGACTAAGAGTAAGACAGGAAATATAAGACAACAAATACAGGGTGTTCTTAAAGTCTGTACACATAGGCAAAAATGCATGTTTTCAAGAAATTAAATGAATGAAATTTTCAACAACATTTTTTAAATTGGAATATTGAAGAATAACATCTTCAATAGGATTTCCATCATTTGTGATGCAAAGGTTGATGCGCTTTGCAAGATTCATGTGAACTCAATGCAATAACTCCACAAGGCTGTCAATTTTAGCACATTCACTCTTTATGTGTTCAATCAAGTGTGTTGCATCTGTGATTTTCATTGAGTACACCTTCTCCTTTAGCATGCCCCAGAAAAAGAAGTTGCTGAACAACACAGAGTCTTCAGTTAAACAGTTAATGAGAAGTTAATGAGATTTCCTGTGTGCCTAGACTTTAGAGACACCCTGTAGAGTGGGGCAGACTTTAAAGACCACCTAATAGAGCACCTTAATTTCACGAATGAGAAAAGTGGGGCCCAGAGAAGGTAGTTTACCCAAGGTCACAAGGCTAGTGAGTGGCAAAACCCTGACTCAAACCTAGGTGCTTTCCCTTCCTGTTCACTCCTTCTTGGCACATTAGATAATTATATGAGAAAGAATTCCAGCTGTGAGCACAGCTTCTTGTTGTTTTCAAGGGAAAAGAGTTCATTTAAGTTGAAATATTCACCCTTGATAAACTCATTGTTTTAAATCTGTCATTATCTGTCTTTGATCCTTACCTTCTTCCTTGTATCATAGGGTGAATTTCTCAATTTGGAGGAAGAATAGTTGAATTTAAAGCAAGAAATGAGAGGAAACTACCTACTCCACCCTTACCCATTTCTCATGTCTCTATCTGGAGGAAGAATTGGTCGTTGGCCAGAAATAGCTGCCAGAATGAATGATCCCATTAGCTAGAAGTGGGCTTGATAATGATGGAGCTTCCCAGGAATGTCCTAAAAGATTTCCTTTGAGCAAAGTTAGGAGAAACATGGCAGACCTAAAAAAAAGCATGAAACATAAGGGTCCATAAAAAGACCAGGTACCCAGGAGCTGGAATTTTGAATTCTGAGGAACATTAGGGTACTTCTAATAAAGCAGAGTTCCTGTTGGAATGTGAGAAGTTGTGTTTAGTATTGAATATCACTTTGAATGGCTAGATCATAAAATCTTTAAGAATTTAATATGAAGTCAAACGTTTGACTTTAGCAAATTTTGTGAAGTGCTCACTCCATGCAGAACACCATGCTAGTTACTGGCAGAGGTACAGAAGATAAATAAGATTCAGGTCTGCTCCCATGGGGCTCCCTCATCTAGGGGGATGTGGCACACAGTTAATTAATTCGTAATAATTCATGGCAAGAGAGGTAAACTAACTACTTTGTGAGGTATAAAGGAGAAAGTGCGATTAGTGCCAGGGAAGATCAAGGAAGGCTTCATGGAGGAGCTAGGAGTTGAGGATGGGCCACATTTCAGAAGATGGTGATTTAGAGGAGGATATTCCAGGTGTGGGCACTGGTGTGAGCATGAAGGTGGGATAACATGATTCTTGTATTAGAGTGACTCATGGCCTAGCTTGGTCAGAACATAGCAAGGTTTGAGGAAAAAGAATAAGATGTGTCAGGACCCTGGCCAGGGGTAGTCCAGAAGATGAGAACAAACAAGCTGAGTCAGCACTATAGCAAAGGACAGTGCTAAAGGGCTTCCATCTGAGCTGCATTGTACAGATTTTATGAACATACAGGGACCACATGTAGTGGGATATTTAAAGAGGAAAACAAATTGATCTCAGTGCTAGAAATAGACCAGACGCAACTGAGGAGACGTGTGGCAATTTTGGAAGCTTTCAGAGTGTGATTCAGACCCAGGTGAGCTAGCCTCTGGGGTGTGGGAAGGGCATGCTGCATTGCTGGGATACCTAAGAGCCTTTACTGCTATGGGTGTGTGTTTGTGTGCCCTTCTCAGGATACCAGTTCTTGGGAAGTTGGCCTAAGTTTCTGTGGGTGTCTTTGTTTCTACTTCTCCTGGGTACTTTGTGTGCTGTTGTTAGACATATATTCCTGCTGGCTAGGGGTCAGCCCTCCATTATTAAGCAAGTCTGAAATAATACCTTTGACTACTCGGAAATAGCACATGTCTGAGATACTGTCCATTAACCTCGAGGTGGTTTGAGAGCCATAGACATCATAGTACTGCCAGAACTCTGGATCCAATTTCTCTTTCTCTTCTTTCATTGGAAGGCCTAACATAGATTGTTCACAGATTGGTCACTTCATGGCTACATTAGCTGCAGATAAAATATTGTAAAGATAGTAGGAGTCACCTATTCATTGTCTCTGTGGCCTCCTCCACAGGAATGCAAGCAGCTGCAGCCAGACTCTCTCCCTAGTCTGCTCTTATCTCACCACCCATATTCAAGGGACAGTGAGAGCAAGCACTGGCTTTTCCTGGTCTGTGTGAATGAGTATACTTAAGTCACAGCCTCACCCTTTTAGGATGTGTCTGGTGTGGGTGGCCTTTTTGATAAGGAAGTGGGAAGGAATTGCTCTCATCTAGGCAGTTCTCCTGAAAGAAGAGTGGGTCTGACCCCTTTGGAAAATCATAAGCCCTTTAAGAGTGAGAGAGAGATCCTGGTGTCATGGAGAAGAGACATGGCCCTGGAGTCAGGTAGAACTGGGTCTAAGTCCTGTTATCAATATCAATCATATTCACTGACCAACCACGGGCAAATTACTCTCAGAGCCTAGGGCACCTCTCTCAGACTAGAAATTGTAGGTCAGGGGCCAATTTGCATCGACAGAGGGATTTTGTTCCCAAGGACTTAATTAAACTAATGAAATGAGATCTGTTTCACACACCCCTCTTTCCCCATTTCCTTTCTTGATTGGATAATTTTATTCGACAAGGAATGCTGTATAGACACAGTAAACCCACAATTCAGTCCAAAATTTTGGACTAAATCTATTATGTTCCATGGCCTGGATGATAGCCTGGTCTTTCAATGGTAAGTCAGAGTGAGTTCTCTGGTGGAGTACCCCATAAATATTTCCGTGGCCCTGTGTTATAGAATACACACACACACACATTGTCAATGATTGGGATGAAGGGATGGATAGACGATGATCAGATCTGTAGATGATGATAAGAAGCTGGGGGTGGGGGATAGCTAATGTATTGGATGACATGATCTGAATCCCAAAGGGTCCCAACAAGTTCAAACCACGATGGGACAAACAGAACAAGATGAAGTTTCATAGGGATAAATGTCAAATTCTGTACTTGGATTAAAAAAAGATGAACTTTACAGGTATAGTTTGGGGAAATGTGACCTGACAGTAGTTCTATAAGAATAAATCTGGTGGACTTCAAGCTCAAGATGAATCAGCAGTGTGATAATCAAGCCAAAAAAGCCAAGGAGATCGTGGGCCACATGAAGTGAGGCGTAGTATCGGGAATGAGGTATTGATAATCCCACTGTGTATCGCCTAGGTCAGGTCACAATCTGAAAAATGATTCATGAATGATGAATAATATAATAAGAATAATGAATAATGTGCTCTGTTTGAGGTGCTACAATTGACAGTTTAGAGCATATCTAGAGGAGGCTGAGCAGGAAAGTGAAAGAACTTGGGACAAAAATCTGCTCAAGGAACTAGGAATGGAAAAGACATGGGGAGAACAAGATAACTACAGGTATTTGAAGGATTGTTGTATGGACGAGGGATTAGATTTGTTCAACTTGGCCCCAGAGGGTAAGAACCCCAGCTGGAAGAGGCAGAGAGGCAGATTTTGGCTTGATTTAAACAAAATCTTAGGGCAGCTAGGTGGCATAGTGGGTAGGGTGCTGGCTTTGGAGTCAGGAGGATGTGAGTTCAAAATCTGACCCCAGACACTTACTAGTTGTGTGACCTCGGACAAATCATTTAACCCCATTTACCTCAGTTTCCTCATCTGCAAAATGAGTTGGAGAAGGAAATCGCAAACCACTCTAGTATCTTTACCAAGAAATGACCCAAATGGGGTCACATTGGGTCATGGAGAATTGGACATGGCTGAAACCACTCAGTAACAAAGAAAATCTTAATAATCAGTTCTCCCAAAGTGACATGGGCTGCTTTGGGAGGCATTAGGTTCCTGACCACTGGAGGCATTCAATTGTCAGAGATATTGTAGAAGGAATGGTATGAGTTGGACCAGATGGCTTCTGAGATGCCTCCCATCCCCCTGAAACTAATTCTGTAACTCTTATTGAGGAAAAAG
Source organism: Trichosurus vulpecula (assembly GCF_011100635.1). Classification (NCBI taxonomy): domain Eukaryota; kingdom Metazoa; phylum Chordata; class Mammalia; order Diprotodontia; family Phalangeridae; genus Trichosurus; species Trichosurus vulpecula. The sequence goes on along the minus strand of NC_050574.1, from coordinate 338,225,785 downwards.
CTTCTGCAACATGTTTAAGGTCAGATCCATTAGAACCAAGCAACATACATACACACATATATATGTATGTGTATATATATATATATATATATATATATATACCTATATACACATATTTAAACACATATATTATATATTATATATATATACATATATGTGCATTTGTAAGAATATATATATTTTTATTACCTTACAATTGCATCATAATCGGTTTGCAAAGAAAGTGGTCTTCCAGAACAACATGAAGATACCATGTGGTCAGAGAGAGCTCTGATTAAGAGACATAACTTGGAGCCTTTAAGACATTTTCAAGAACATTCTAAATGGTTATCTCTGATTTGTCATTAATATGCAAAGGACAGAATTCAGGGCAGAACTGAGAACATAGTTTCTTAGCTTAACTCTATCATTAGGCCTTAATTTTCTGCTTTAACTATAGTTTTAAGCTTTAATTTCTTGCTTCTATACACCCTTACTGGAAACATGACATGGCAGTTGCTAGTTGATTATATGAAAGAATTTTTGCTGTTATGCTCAGATCTGGGTTGGGAAGAGGAGGTATTTGTTGGCAGGTGTGTTTAGGGAAGGGAATGAACAAAAATTTAAAGGAAAATCATTTGGTTTTTCTAGGTTTGACCAGAGTGATAGATTTTACCATTCATCAATTTTGTAATTCAGAGAAGAAACATCTGGGTAACTTAGAGAGTCCTTAAGCTATGTGGCCTGGAACAAGTAGAGGTCTAAGAGTTTTCCAGCCCATGGGAGGCTTGCATCTTCTTGGTCTTTGTTTCTGTTTCACTGCCTATGAACATTGGGGTCAACAATGTAGAAAAGAACATCCCAATTGGAGTTTGCCAGCTAAAGCTTTGGGAAATGAAACCAACAGGGAATGATGTAGGAACTGACTTCATAGAAAGAGAGGCCTTTTGTATTGGAATGGGAGAAGAAGAAGCAGACCCGCTGACGTGATTATCATGGGGTCGATATGGCTTAGGACCTTTACATGGGGGCAAAAGTGGAGTACCTAAGTCATAATTGATTCAATGGGTAGTATCCCTGCCATGTAAGGTTTTACCTAGAGCAGTGGTTCCCAAATTTTTCAAGCATCAAGACCCTTTAAAATATTACATTTCATAGCCCATCATCCTTGTGATGATGATTGTACTACCAAAATAATTTTATTTGGAAAATACATAATGGCAAAAGCTATATAATAATTGAAATGAATTTATATTTTGTTAATCATAACACCTACACTGATTTTTAAAATTGTAATATGTATACGTGAGAGATATTTATTCAGTGCACCATAGTTATCTTTACTTATTTATTATGTTTGGTCATGCCACATATTTTATGGGAGCTAAATAAAGATTAAAATTACAGTGTTTGGTGTGTATGGGGATTCATGGGCTCTTTAAAACAGCTCTCTGCTCCCCAGGGGTCTCTGGATCACAGGTTAAGGGCTGCTTTCTTAGAGTGGATGATTGCAGTGGAAGTCATTCTTGGCGTGAGAGGAGGCAGATGACTCATATGATAGGTAGAGGGTCCTAAAGGGCAGGTGGGCCTCAGTGCAATAGATAGGACTGTATCTGAGGAAGTCCTTGTGTTCCTGTGACTGAGGCAACATGACCCCAATATTGAAAGGAACTTGGGCCACTTTGTATTCCCTGAGAAAAAACTTCCTGGATGGTCCAAAGAGCCACCTAAGGCATTTTCTCCAGCCAGTGTCACTTTCTTTGAGGCAAAGATGGAAGAGATTTCCCCTAGGTATCAGAATTTTCTGGATACCTTCAGCCCCGAATGGGCTTAATGATTGCTTCTACTGAGAATTTGATTACTCCCCATGGACTTCTAATTGGGAACATTTCTATATGGGTAAATTTAGTCATTTAGTAAGAAAGATAGGCTCTACAAGTGCAAGTTAGAAAGGATTCATTTGAGCATACCAGTTGCTAGAAGGAGCAGCCATTTGAAATTTTTTTTTCCCAGAAAGGAGGTGAGTTACTCCTCTGTGTGAACTACTGTAGCCTAAATGAGATCATCACCTGTAACTACTACCTCTTCCAATTATTTCAAATATTTTGGTCACAGTTTAGCAAGCATGCAGATTTATGCTAAACTGGTTTTATGGGAAATATATAACCTTATAAGAATTAAAACTGGAGAATAAGCGGAAGGTAGTGTTTTGGACTTAATTTGAATATTACAAAAAGTCTTGTCTTTGCTCTTTGGATTGGCTGATTCACCGGCAACCTTTATGGCCTTTGGTTAATACATGTTGGCAGATCTTCTCAGTCACCGTGTAGTAGTGTAATTAGCGAACATTCTGATTCTTGATGATATGAATATTGATTCATATCCTACATATGTGAGAAACATTCATAAGCTTATTGATTTATATCTAGAATATATGTTAGACATCGTCTAATCCAACTCTCTCGTTTTATAAATGAGGAAACTGAGGCCCAGAGAGGTTAAATGACTTGCCCAAGGTCACATAAGTAGTAAATGATAGGATTTGAACCCAAGTACAATGACTATAAATCCAGTGTTCTTTCTACTGTACTATTTTGCCTGATTACCCAGTTGTATCACCATGGTTTATATGGTTATATATGGGTGTATATATATATATATGTATATATATATATATACACATATATATGAATATCCATCTATCTATCTATCTATCTTCAACCAGAGCTAGATAACCTTGGAATCTGTGTTGAACTGGGAAGGATAACAAATCCACTTGACTCAGATGCATATCATACAGGCCTGGGTTCCTTCAACAAAGGATAAGCTCCTGTGGGGTTTGCTACTGGCACTATGCTTATTAAAAACTTGTCAAAAAAAAAGGAGGGGGCAGCTAGGTGGTACAGCGAGTAGAGCACCGGCCCTGCAGTCAGGAGGACCTGAGTTCAAATCCAGCCCCAGACACTTGACACACTTACTAGCTGTGTGACCTTCGGCAAGTCACTTAACCCCAATTGCCCTGCCCTCTCCTTTCCAAAACAACAAAAAAGGAGGGTGGTTCAGTTGCAGAGCCAATATATCTACTGGTCATGGCAGCTGGTGGTATAGCGGATAGGGCCCTGGGCCTAGAGTCAAGAAATTTTGAATTCAAATCTGGCCTCAGACTAGCTATGTTCCCGAGGTGAGTCACTTAACCTGTTTGTTTCAGTTTCCTGAACTGTCAAATAGGGTTAATAATAGCATCTACCTCACAGTGTTCTTGTGAGGATCAAATGAGATAATATTTGTAAAGTACTTAACACTGTACCTCTCGTATAGTAAGAGCTATATAAATCCTTATTTCCTTCCCCTTCCTTGATTCTCGGTTGACTTCAGTGGAGAGGAATTACACCTTGATAAAGTGGGAGCGGCTAGCTAGCAAGGATTCCCCAGAGACATGATGGCACCGTTTGGAGAGAGCTAAACATTCTGTCATGGTCTTAATGGACCACAAGAATTTAATTTACTTTAAGGAGGCTTAGATTTTATCATGGTCTCATAACCAAATGAATGTTAAGGTCACATTTTTTTTTCCTCCATGTGACTCATGTGCCTGGAATTAAGAACATTCCCAACAATGTCCTACCAGAAAGATTGAAACCCAAAGAAAAGAGGATATAGCTTAAGCAATTCTTCGACTCTGGGATATGATGAAGCAGGAATGACTGTGGTTGTGGTTCTCCCAAGATAGTACAAAAAGAGGGTCATGCGTGCTCATCATGATGCTCTATTAATCAATCATTCAGTATAAATATGACTGCATTTGACCTGGCAGCACTATTGGTTGTCTCAGTGGGCACAAGATGTCTGGAATTATGTTGAAGGCTATGACATTTCAGACCATGAAAAGACCCCAAGAAAAGCCACTGAGATTACTGAAACATCGGCAGTATCAGCTCAAGCATGATGTTGGCTTGGGCTTGTCTCATCCCCTTCACAGGGAAATACCACCATTCAAATGGAAAGGAGAGCATTTATCAAGAATATACCAATTAGGGGCAGCTAGGTGACACAGTGCATATGATAGAGTGCAGGGCCTGGAGTCAGGAAGACTTGTCTTCATGAATTCAAATCTCAGATACTTACTTGCTGTTTGACCCTGGACAAGTCACTTAACCCCAACTGCCAATTGGATACATGCTTCAAACTATGGGCCTTCCCCACAAATAGTATAGTACTTTTTTAAGGTCAGTTAAACTTACACGAGTTGCCCAGAGAAGCACAGTGACCCACATTCAGATCCTATCCTAGATGTGACCCAGGGCAAGCCACTTAATCTTTAATGGACTCAATCGGGAATAGCAGTTACCGTAGTAGTAGTACTTAGTTCCATGTGGTTGTTATAAGAATCAAATGAGATATTGTATTTAAAGCTCTTGGAAAAACCTCAAGGACTGGACAAATGTCACTTTTATTTGAGTTGTTTGAGATGAGAGCTCACAACTTACCTCAAAATTCTAGAGAAGGCTTGAAGAGATTAGGAATTCAGAAATCCTTACTGCTGCCTACTAGTATTAGGCTAATGGATATGTATACTGTGCAACCCAGGACATCAAACAGTAGCTATGTTTTTATACTGTATTCTTGCTACAGGATGGGGTCTGGGACCTCTTAATGGCAGTTTGCCAAGAACGGGGGGGGGGGAACCTGTGGCTTCAAGGCCACGTGTGGCCTTCTAGGTCCTTGGGTGCAACCTTTTGACTGAGTCCAAGTTTTACAAAACAAATCCTTTTGTTAAAGGGATTTGTCCTGTGAAGTTTCGATTCAGTCAAAGGGCCACACTAGAGGACCTAGAAAACCACCTGTGGCATTAAAGCCTCAGGTTCCCCACCCCTGGCCAAGAATATCAGTATACATCCTACCTTAGGAAATTCAGGTGGCCTGAAGATTTTATTTAACTGATGCCTTAAAAACAAACAAACAAACGAACGAACAAACAAACAAAAGTCTTTTCCTGATATCCCTTCTCTCTCACTGAACTCTCTTTTTTAACCCAAAAGCAAACATTTCTGGTATTACGCTCCTGTTATTCTCTACCTTTTTAAGTAGAGGAAAAATGTATATTTTATCCTTTCTTTTCAGGTACCAAGATTATTCATTGCAATTAATCTGAGTTTTGTTGACCTTTAGTATTGTTTTCATTTATGTTATTGTAGTCATTGTGTGTATTGTTTCCTTGGCTCTGTTTACTCATCACTTCATTCAAATCTTCCAAGGTTTCTCTGAATTCTTCATATTCATTACTTCTTATGATGCAATAATATTCCATTGCAAACACATGCCATAATCTGTTTGTCTATTCCCTAGTTGGTAGGTACACACTTTGTTTAACAAGTATTTTCCTACCACAAAGTGTGTTGTTATGCATATTTTGGTATTAATGGGACTTTTCTTTCTGTCACTGCCTTCATTGGGGTATAAGGTTATGAATGGTTTAGTGACTTTCCTTTCACTATTACACATTGTTTTCCAGAATGGTTGGACTGATTCACAGCTCCATCAACAGTGTATTAGAGTGCGACCTAAATACATTGCCCAAATATGGGTTGGCCTAAAATGGTCAGTAAAGTCCCTTTCAATTCTTATATTTGGTAATTCTGTGACTCTGAATGTCTCTGGCATATATGCTAGAATCCAAACAAATTGCTGTTTGGAGGAGCTGGGAATAATACCTGCATGAAGGAATCTATGGCAACCAGTATTAATGTGGGCATGGGAACAGAGGAGGTAACAAGAAGACCAATGAAGAATAAAAGCCAGTTGATTGAATTTTCCCCTGCCCTGCAACACACACACTCTGTCAATAGTCCCTCATACTTCAGACTCATCTCTCAAACCCTCTTGCCCCTGACAAGTTACTCTCCCTAATGACAGGGAAATTCTGACTGTAATCTATATGTGTGTGTGTGTGTGTGTGTGTGTGTGCACGCATGTGTGTGTGTGTATATGTGTGTATGTGTGTGTGTACGTGTGTGTATATTTATGTATGATCTAGTCAGATTCTCTTAGGCAATAGATGACAAATATTTAGGACCATTTACCATCACTTGATGACTAAATTCAGCAATATATGATCTATGATTACTACGAAGCTAGAAAATTCATAGTCTTTCATATTTCAGACCTGATTCTGATATATTCCCCAGAATTCCCTTGTCAATGGAATTACCTGTCCTGGATGAGTGGAATTAGGGATGAATAGAAGGTATAGGAGATTTTGGATTTTTTGACAGAAGGGGGTAAGGTGATATTATTTAATTGACTAGAAGGGGGCATGGCCAAAAGAACAGCAGAGGAAAATGATTTGCAAGTGTTCATGTCCCTTACATGGTTAAGGATTTTCATCAGAAACACCCTGAGAGGATTGTAGAGAGGAGCTGTGATACAGTGGGAAGAACAAGAAACCTGGAGTCATAGGGTCTGAATTTGAATCCTGGCTCTGCCATCTGCGTGGCCTTGGATAATACACTGCCTCTCTGGGCCTCATTTGTAAAATGAGAGTGTTGGACGAAATGCCCTCTAAGGTTGTTTCAAGCTCTAGATCTGAAAGGAGGGAGAGAACCATAGAGGAGGGAAACTGTTGGTGCTCTGGGCAGGGGAAGTAATAGCATCAAGTTACTAATCTGAGTTAGCACTATAGTAAGGACCATTATTGAACTGCTTGAAGATCATTTGCATTGTATGGCCATTATGAATGTGTGTGGCTGGAATGTACTACTACCTATAGTAACTGAATGGTTGCTACTGTGAAGCTGTGTAGTATCCTCTTGGCTGCTTTTGGACAGCAGCTCAGCCTAAGGTTTTTGAAGGGTTTGGCTACATTGTCTGGATTCTCTGAAGCCTTCCCTGATCTGGGTGTGTCTCTCCCAGGATGCTGACTCTTGGGAAGGCAGCCAGGAGAGCCATGTGTGTATCTGTATCTTATCTCAGTCTGGGCGTCTTGTATGCCATGGCTATATTTGGCACCGCCTTGTTGGAAGGGGAATCAGCCTTTCTGGTATTACATGAGACTGTGTATTAGATAATAAAGTCTATCTTATCCAGTTGTTCAACCCACCTATCTTCTTGCCATTTACCTTGCTATTCTAGCTTCTGGGCCACCAGATTACCAGAAATCATATTCTGGAGGACTTCGTGTACTCATTTGTGGAACACTCACCTTGTGGTGGAGCTATCTTGATTGGTGAGTGAGTAAATACAAACTCATATAATCAAATGTATCTAGCCAGCCCTGGACCATGCTTCATATCCCTCCCAGCCATCTACTTGTCATCTCCTCTGCTTTTGGAAAGCGTAGGTCAACTGACTGCCCTATGGCTTCACATACCATCCCTGTGACTTCCCGAATTAATATGCCCTGCCACTGGCTAACAATTGGAAATTGAGGGGATGTCCATCAAATGGGGAATGGCTGAACAAGTTGTAGTACATGATTGTAATGGAATATTATTGTGCTATAAAAAATGATGAGCAGGATGATTTCAGAAAAACCTGGAAAGACTTAATGTGAACTGATACAAAGTGAAGTGAGCAGAACCAGGAGAATATTGTACACAGTAACAGGAATATTGCATGATGAACAACTGTGAATGATTTAGCTATTCTCAACAATACAATCACCCAAGGTAATCCCAAAGGTCTCATATATCCACCTCCACAGAAAGAATTGATGGCATCTGAATATAGACTGATGTACACTATCTTCCTTCCTTTCTTCCTTCTCTCTCTCTTCAAATTTTCTTGCACAAAACAACCAATATGGAAAGGTTTTACATTATTGCACATGTATAGCCTAGATCAGATTACTTATTATCTCACAAAGGGGGAAGGGAAAGGAGGGATACAATATGGAACTCAAAACTTAAAAAAGCAAATGTTAAATTTTTTTTACATTAATTGGGGGAAAATATTATTTAAAAAATATATCCTACCCTGGCTACTACATCTCTATATGAGTTGCTTCCCCTATTAGCATGTAAGCTTCTTAACAGCAAAAATTGTCTTGCTTTTGTATTTGCAATTCTAGTACTTAGCACACTGCTTGACATAAAGTAAACTCTTAATAAATTCTATTCACGAGGCAGAGCCAAGATGGCAAAGTAAAGGCAGGGATTCACCTGAGGTATCCCCCAAACCTCTCCAAATCACCTTTAAATAACGACCCTAAATAAATTCTAGAGCAGCAGAACCTACAAAAAGATGGAGTGAAACAATTTTCCAGTCCAACACAACTTGGAAAGTCAGCAGGAAAGTTCTATTGCACCAGGGTGAGAGAGGATCACAGTACAGCTCAGGCCATGCTGAGGCAGATGGGGCCCCAGCAAACCAGGAGCAGACCTTGGGAGCCAGTGAATCAGCAGCAGCAGCAGTAGCAGCTGCTTCTGGAACTCTAAGCCCACAGATGGTAAGGGGATTGAACAATGGGTCAGAAGGAGATTAGAGGGGTCTCTTTGCTAGCACTGAGGCATGACTCTGTTGCTTTGCTCATACTATGTTAAGAGTGGCACACCTAGGTGGCAGTCCCAAGGTAAGAAGGAGCACTAGAATACACAGCTGCAATGGAGCAGGGACCCTCCTCATAGTGCCATGGCAGAAAAGAGTGCTTGTGGTCACTCACAGACCAAAGCACAGGCCAGGAGAGTAGTAAACACCTCTCCTTACAGAACTGAAAATGCACAGGTCCCTAGAAGTATCTCCGAAAATAGCCCTGAAGCTTGGGACAGTGTGCCCTCCACCTGGGAAGCAGAGCCCTCCAGAGCCCTGCAAAGCCTACAAAGACTTAGAAGTCAACTAATAAGCTGGGGAAATAAGCAGACAATGGAAAAACTCTGATTATGAAAGTTACCATGGTGACAAGGAAGATCAAAACACACTTAGAAGAAGATAACAAAGTCAAAGCTCCGACATCCAAAGCCTCCAAGAAAAATAGGAATTGGTCTCAAGCCATGGAAGAGCTCAAAAAGGATGTTGAAAATCAAGTAAGAGAAGTGGAGGAAAAATTAGAAAGAAAAATGAGAGTGATGCAAGAAAATCATGAAAAAGAGAGTCAACAGCTTGGTAAGACATGCACAAAAATTTTGAAGAAAATAACACCTTAAAAACGGGCCAAATAATAAGGAGTACAAAAATCTAATGAGGAGAAGAATGCCTTAAAAAGCAGAATTGGCCAAATGGAAAAGCAGGTATAAAAGCTCACTGAAGAAAATAATTCCTTAAAGATTAGAACTGAGCAAATGGAAGCTAATGACTTTGTGAGACATTAAGAAATAATAAAACAAAACCAAAAGAATGAAAAAATAGAAGACAGCATGAAACATCTCATCGGAAAACTGACTTGAGAAATTGTTCCAGGAGAGATAATTTTAAAATTATTGGCCTATCTGAAAGCCATGATCAAAAAAGGAGCTTAGACATCACCTTTTAAGAAATTATCAAAGAAAACTGCCCTGATATTGTAGAACTGGAAGGTAAAATAGAATTTAAAGAATCTACTGATCACTTCCTAAAAGAGATCCCAAAATAAAAACTCCCAGGAATATTATAGCCAAATTCCAGAGCTCCCAGGACAAGGAGAAAATATTGCAAGAATCCAGAAAGAAACAACTCAAGTATTGTGGAGTCACTATCAGGATAACATAAGATTTAGCAGCTTCTATATTAAAGGTGTGAAGAGCTTGGAATATGGTATTCTAGAGGGCACAGGAGCTAGGATTGCAACCAAGAATCACCTCCCCAGCAAAACTGACTATAACCCTTCAGGGGGAAAATGGAAGTTTAATGAAATAGAGGGCCTTCAAGCATTCTTGATGAAAAGACCAGAGCTAAATAGAAAATTTAACCTTCAAATATAAGACTCAAGAGAACCATAACAAGATAAACAGGAAAGGGAAATCATAAGGGACTTAATAAGTTTTAACTGTTTACATTGCTCCATGGGAAGATGATACTTCTAACTCATAAGAACTTTCTCATTATTAGGGCAGATAGAAGGATATCTATATCTATATCTATATATATATATGTATAGGCAGAGGACACAGGTGTGAGTTGATTTTGAAGGGATGATATCTAAAAAATAAAATTAAGGGGTGAGAAAGGAATGTTCTGAGAGAAAAGGAAAGGGAGAGATAGAATGGAGTAAATGATCTCACATAAAAGAGGCAAGAAACAGCTTTTACAGTGGAGGGGAAGAGGGGGGAAATGGCAGGGGGAGTGAGTGAACCCTACTCTCATCAGAACTGGCTCAAAGAGGGAATAATATGCACACTCAATTGGGTAGAGAAATCTATCTTGCCCTACAAGAAAGTTGGAGGGGAAGGGGATACGAGGGGGTTGGGGATCATAAAAAGAAAGGCATATTGTGTAGGGGGTAGTCAGAAGCAAAACACTTGAGGAGGGACAGGGTAAAGGGAGAGAGAAAATAGAATAAATGGGGGGATAGATAAAAGGAAATACAGGTAGCAATAGTAACTGTGAAAAATTTTTTTTCTCTGATAAAGGCCTGTAATGTTATTGGAATAGGAAGATCTTCCCCATCCATTAATAGGCCTATGTGACCACATGTGTTCAATCACAGCTGTGATACATCCTGAGTCACATAGAGCCCATTGGGGGAGGAACTTGCCTGAGGAGGCTTGCTTACTAGGAGGAAGGCGTCCACACCTTTTGGTACTAAGCTAATTAGACACTGAGTCATGAGGGTTGTAATGCCTTCTGGCTCTGAGCCTATTAGGCAAAAGTGTATATATATTCTGAGGTGAGATTTTGCTTTGGGGGCAAGAAAAATGGATTTGAGGGAATTTTCAGTTCACTCAGATGAAAATGAAGGATTTGAGTTAGATGGTGTCTGTAATCTCTAAATCCTAGGATTCCATTGTATGTTACCGAGTTATTGCAGTAATGTGGGCAAGTGGCAATGAGGCCTTATACCAGGTTAGTTGCAGTAGCATTGGAGAGGAAGGAATAGATATGTGAGAGGTTTTGAAGGTAGAAAAAACAGGAATTTGGTAACTGCCCAGGTTGGTAATAACTAACATTTTCAGTAGCTCCTTAGTATTAAACTAATACAACTTAAACTCCCTTTTCCGGAATATAAGGTCCTCCATAATCTAAGACCACCCCACCTTTGCAAACTTAACTCTTATTATCCTTTTTCATATTCACTGTACTTCAGCAAACTAAACTATCCTCTGACCTCTGAAAGTACCCCGTCACTTTCCTACCTTCATGTCTTTGCTCTCACTATCCCCAAAGCTTCTAATCCCTTCCCTCCTGCCCCTTCTCATGTTGAATTTCCACCCATGATTTAAAGACCAACTCAAATGCTACCTGTTCCATTGGATTTTCTTGAATTCCCTTGTGGTTACAACTTCTCTCCTTGGATGTGCTTTAGTATTTTTGTTTCACAACTTTCTGATATATTTACCATGTACATGATAATTGTCCGAGTTTGTGCATAATTGTATTTGTATATTATGATCATCTATGTTTGTGTCCTATCCCCCCTATTAAAGTTATCTCCATTAGAATCTAAATATCCTATCTCGCCAAACCCCAGCATCATATTGCACGTAGAAAAAACTTGAATGTTTATAGAATGAATGATTTATAAATGGTGAGCAAAGAAAGGGTCAAAGGCAACAGCAAAGTTTTAAACACTAAATAGAAGGTAAATGTTGGTGCCACTGACAGTGAAATAAGGAGGAGCTGATTTTTGGAGAAAAGGTATTAAGTTTACTTTTGGGTATGCTTATTTGAGGTACCAACAGAATATCATGGGAGAGATGTCTTGATGTTTTCTGGAAATGTGCGGCTAGCATACTAGTGAGATGTCACAGTTGGTGTGTGTGTGTGTGTGTGTGTAGGTTAATAATAATAATGACATTTATATAGTGTTTACTATGTTCCAGGCACTACACTATCTACACAGAGGTAGTTGAAATCACAGGAGTGATTTCAGGAGTGATTGTTGAGGGGTAGAATGCAAGGAGAGAAAAGAATTTTGAGGTTAGAGTTTTGGGGAACACTCATAAAGAATAGAATAAGGAGCCAAGGAGTTAGAAAGATAGTAGGATATCCAGGCGACAGGTGTCTCAGAAACCAAATGAAGGAGAGTGTCCTGAAGGCGGGGATGATCAGCAGTGTCAAATGCTACAGAGAGGATAAGGAGAACTAAGACTGAAAAAAGTCATTGGTGATGTAAAGGTCATTGGTCTCTGAGACAGCATTTTCAGCAGATCTGAAATGAAACCAGATTGCAGATGGTTAGGGATAGAAAGGAATGTATAGATGCTTTCAAGAAATGTGTCAGTGAAGTAGTGGAGAGAGATGGGTTAGTATGTAGATGATGTAAAAGAAGAAATTTCTTTTAAGATCGGCAAAATGTGAGAATGTTTATAGGCCAATAGGAAGGAGCTGGTACAGAGGAAGAAGTACATAAGGGAAGAAATTAAGCACTGCATCTGTCCTCTTGATCCTAAGTCTCCCATTTCCTCCTCTACATGGTGATGTAGAGAAGTTGTGAGAAGTGGACAGGGGAATGTCCTTGGCAAATGTTCTCAATCTTCTCAGTGAAGTAGAAAGCTAAATTATTGGCTATAAAGATTGGGGGTGCAATTAAGGGCTCAAGGAAAAAGATATAGAATGGTAATGGGAGTCAATAAAAGTTATTAGTGAAGTTGCCTCTGAGATTTTTCACCATAAATTTATAGTGGATAAATGAATGTGGGGCGTAGGTAGTAGGCAGGCCAGCCTTGAAGTCAGTAAGAACCAGGTTCAAATCCTACCCCTAATATAGACTAGCCATACAACCATGAGCAAGTAAATTAACTTCTCATTTGAGACTCTAAGTCACAGAAGAATTGTCAGAGTATACCTATGGAGGGATTACAGTACCAGGAATTTCCTCACTAATAAAAGCACAGGTTTAAACCCTCCCCATCCCTGTCCCCAACTCTACACACACAAACATGCATCAAGACCTCAATTTCATGACTTTCCCGCCTCAGGAGCCTTAGATGCCTTGGATAATTTGGAGTGCAGATTGGTAGGTTAAGAATAATAAACAGTGAGAGTATTGAGGGCTTCTAGGAAAGTAGCTAGTGAAGCATTAAAGAAAAGGACCATAAGGCCAAGGCTGGGTTTAGAGGCAAGTGAGAAAAAGAGAAGGAGAATCAGGAAAGATCAAAGTTCTAGAAGTTATGATGGTTTAGAGTGAAGAGTTAAAGAAGTGGAAAGATAAGAAGTTGTAATCTGAGAATGGAATTTTGAAATTCAGGATAATAATAGTTTCCATCTAGTTTCAATCAAGCCAGTCCTATTATTCCATTGGTGTACAGAGCAACCAGTGATGGACTTCTCCTGCTAATACTTTCAGTATTTTGCTGGGGCACTGAGAGTCCAATGACTTGCCCAGAATCACCCAGCCATTTTTGGTCAGAGTTGAGCCCAGGTCTTTCTTACTCTGAAGACAGCTCTCTATCTACTATATCTTGAACTTTAAGGTTTTCAAAGGGATTTATGTACATTATCTGGTTTGGTTTTTACAACAATCCTGTGAGATAAGTACCACAGGTGTTGTTATCTGCATTTTAAAGATAAGGAAAGTGTGATACAAATGAAAGTTAAGTGCTTTGCCCATGGCAGTGTAGAATTCAGCCCCATATCTTCTCTGACACCACCCTACAGTAAACACAATTTTATGAGATTATAACCCTGTTGGTGTCTAACTGAAGTAAGGCTATATAAGAAATAGGGTGGAGTTGATTTTGAGGAACCTAATTTCATTAGCCTACGAGAGAAATTGCTAACATGCAAATTGAAATTCACATGAGTAGTGACAGGATGAATTGGAGAGGAAGACTATGAATGTGTCAGTCTCTGTCCTTGGTCCTGCCTTGCTCAACATTTTTACCAATGACTTGAATGCAGCCATAAAATAATAGCTTACATCGATATGACTGTTTATAGCTTATGAAATACCAAAGTGCTCTCTTAACAAAAACCTTGTGAAGTAGGTTGCATGCATGCATTATTATCCTCATTGTATAGATGCAAGCCAGGGCCTAGGATGGTTCCATCAATATAAATAATTTGAGAATTGGGTGTTCCTCAGAGTCTCATTCACCCAGGACTCAGAATTACACTGAAGTCCAATAATGACATGCACATATTTTTTATCCTTCATCAACTGAATTATTTGGATGACACAGAAATTAAAATTCTATCGCACAGGTACACGATATTGAGAGATTTGTCTTGGCAGCAGTTACTATAAAGCAATCCAACTACTTGAAAGTTTCAGCTGATTATAAATTCAACATGAGTCAACAATATCACATCGTAGTGCTTAGCACAGTGTCTTGCACAGTGTGTTTAACAAATATTTGTTGATAGATTGTTGTGATTTCCAAAATAGTCGATGTGATCTTAGTCTGCTTTAATATGAATTTAGTATTTAAATCAAGGGAAGCAGAGGAACAGCAGTGAATAAGTGAAGAAGCAAGAGAAGAGAAAGTAGATGGGAGGACATAAGTGAGCTTGGAATCTTTTATTTAAGTCTTATCAATATCTTTGCTGATTAAGGCTACTGATTACATTGGGAATACTTAAGACATTGGCAAGACTCTGCTACTCTGGCACATGGATGACTAAGAGATTAGAAGAGGAAGTATAGAAGGAGAGGACTTCGGCTGTCTAGAAAAGCGAAGTTTCCTAAACCTGAGATAAAATTAAACAGATGAGCAGATAGAGGCTGTTTGTTGTGGCAATTTTCAGCTGGGAGTGTGGGTGCCCATAAATAACCAGAGCCTGAATTTCAGTAGGTCTGGAGGATGAAGGAACTGTTTTAGCAACCAGCAGACACAGCATTTCAACTAGGACGTCAACAAGCATATGGTATTTGCACTAAGGGCAAATTGGTCTCTGCTCAAGAGACTAATGTCATTTCCTTTTATGATAAGGTTCCTAGGTGATAAGAATACAGTGGACATAGTACCCCTGGATTTTAGCAAGGCATCTGATGGAGACTCTCATTGTGTCCTTGTGGACAAGATAGGCAGGCATTGCCTCTGTGGTAGAACAATTAAGGGGGTTTGGAACTCCGGCTATTTATTGATGGATTGATGTCAGTCTATGGGGAGGTCTCTAACAGAGTGCCCCAGAGATCTATCCTTGTTCCAGTTTGAGGCCTAGTCTATTGAGATAGGCTGTTTCTGATCTAGACATGGCCACTGCTTCCAACCCCTGACCCCCATCTCACCTCCTGCCCTTTGCTGAAATCTTCTCTGCCCTCTTCTGGAATCTTATATATGTGAAAACTTTCATGTCCCATCCCTGTACAGCTGGAAGTGGGGTTGTCCACTGGGCAATTCCCAGTATCTCCCTGCCTGTGAAATTAGAAATGGGAAACAAATCAAACCCTCATGCCTGAGCAAGGATCCAGGCCCTCCCTCCAAAGCAATAACAGCAATGATGGCCCTTCCTCAGGTTACTGCACCACCCTTTCCCCTACCCCCCAAAGCTAGTGCCTTCCTCTCTAGAGTTATCTATTCTAGAGCTACCTACCCTATGTATTTTGTGTACACATCTATTTATATACATGTCCTCTCTCACTTTAGAACATAAATTTCTTAAGGGTAGGTACTGTTTTTTTCTTTCTTTATATCCTCAGAAATGGGCACAGTGCCTGGCAAAAAATCAATACCTAATAAATGTTTGTTGATACATTGGCCTATGTAATTAAGCTTCTTTGGTTGCCTAGGTGCTTAATAAATGTTGGTTGACTGGACGAACACCTTGGGGGTGTCTCTTCTCTGCTTTGGTTTGCAAATATCAACCCAGACTCTGGTGTTGAGCTGTCAATTCTGCTCTGGTTGGCTGTTTCAGTTGTGTCTTTCCTTTGATCCCTTGCACTGTCCCTTGCTTACCCCGGTTTTTCTTCCTAAGCCAAGACTTCTTTTGGATGAGTTAAAATGGACCATAATAAAAGGCTAGTAGAGTAACTGCTCAGTGGTTGTCCTGGTTCTTTCTTTCTTTTTTTTTTTTTGGTTTAATTTTATTGGTGTTCGGTTCTGAGTTCTCTCTTTCTTCCTGTCCCCTCCCCCACCCTTTGAGAAGGCAAGAAAATCCAAAAACCATTATAAATGGGCTGCGTGCAAATGACCACACTAGCCTAGGGAGACACAAAGAGAGAGAGAGAGAGAGAGAGAGAGAGAGAGAGAGAGAGAGAGAGAGAGACAGAGAGAGAGACAGAGAGAGAGAGAGAGACAGAGACAGCAGAGACAGAGACAGACAGAGAGACAGAGAGAGAGAGAGACAGAGAGACAAAGAGAGACAGAGAGAGACACAGAGAGATGCAGAGAGAGGGGGAGGGAGGGAAATATGCTTCAATTTGCAATCTCAATCTAGTATCTCTCTATCTGAAGGTGTTTTATCATAAGTTTTTTTTGCAATTGTGCTTGGTTGTTGTGTTTATCAGAGTTACGAAGTCTTTCAAAGTTGATTATTTTTACAATATTGCTATTATTGTGTAATTTTTTTCTCAGTCTCACTCACTTCACTTTACATCAGTTCATACAGGTCTTCTCAGGTTTTTCTGACACCATTGCCTTCATCATTTCTCACAGTGAAATAATATCTCATTGCATTCATATACAAAAGGCTGTCTTGATTCTTCAAGACTACTGAAATCAACTAGGATAGATGACATGTTTATAAAATTTCCAGTTGACAGAAAGCTGAAAAGGATAGTTAATATTCTGAATGGCAGACTCTGGATTCTAAAAAGATCTTTAACAGTTTAGAGCTATAATAGGTACAAATATAAAGTCCTGCACTTCGATTAAAAAAATATGCAAGATCAGAATGTGGGAGATGTGGCTATAAAGCAGCTCATGTGAAAAATACTTCTGGGTTCTACACCACTTTAAGTTCAAACTTATTTTGCTTTGTGATATAGTAACCCCAAGCCCCGAGCTGTTGTGGTCTTTCACTGCATTAATGGAAAATATAGTATCTAATTATGGAATACATGAAATAATGCATAATTTGAGAAATCATATTTCAGAAGGGACATGGACAAGTTTGGATGTAATGACTAGGATTGTGAGAGGTCTCTTAACCATGATATACAAAGACAGATTGAAGGACCTGAGCATATGAACAAAAAGCCATAAGAATGAGAATTCAGGCTTAGGAACTGGGGTCACAGGCCACTACAGAATGAAATCAAGGAGAGAATAGCAATAACGAGCATTCAAGGAGAACACTGAGGAATGTTGAAAAGTCACTGGATTTAGAATATGAGGATCTGGGTTCAAATCTCTTACTGCCTTTGTGTCTGTGGGCAGATCACTTAACATTTCTGGGCTTCAATAGCCTGATCCTTCAGGACATTATTTGCTGAAAGGAGATCTCAGAGACTTCTGCTTTCTCTTATTGGGAAGGATAACAGGCCATAGCTCAAATTCTTTGAGGATATGAAGCATGAATTGCTCATCTCTGAACATCATCCAGCACTTAGCATAGTGCCCATCATAATAAGTGCTCAATAGATATCCTTTGAATAAATTAAAGAGTGCAGATATGTCTAGCCTAGGTGGAAAGTGTGAAAAAGCTAGTTGTACTTAGACTAGGAAGCCAGCATAGGAGACCAGGAAAGTCCTGACAATTGATATAATAGTTGGGGTACACTTTGAAGAGAAGATAAAGCATTTAGGAGGCATATGGTGACATATCCAAATGCAGGCACTGTGCAGGGATTACTCATTTTAAAATATTATTGACATCTTTAGGTTTTATATCGCAGGTATTTCTGATGCTGCTCACCCCATATCCTTACTTGAAATTGAACCTACCCTTGTGATAATAATAATAGCTCTTATTATGATAGCTAGCATTTACATGACTCCTACTCTGTGCCAGGCACTGTGCTAAGAGCTTTACAAGTATTTCCTCATTTGGTCCTCACAACAATCCTGGGAGGCAGGTGCTATTATTATCCCCACTTTTGTTGTTATGTTGTTCATTGAAATCTGACTCTTCATGACCCCATTTGGGGTTTTCTTGGGAAAAATACTGGATTTGCCATTTCCTTCTCCAGCTCATTTTACAGATGAGGAAACTGAGGCAAATAGGGTTAAGCGACTTGTCCAGAGTCACACAACTAGTGAGTATCTGAAGCTGGATTGGAACACAGTTCTTCCTGATTCCAGGCCTAGTTCTCTACCTGCTTCACTGTCTATCTTACTGGAATAAAAAAGATAATAATAAAGAAAAAGAGTTAAGCAAAATACTCAATATAACAATCAATTAACATTTATTATGCACCTACTATGTGCCACTGTACTGTACTGTACTAAGTGCTGAGGATACAAAAAGGGGCAAAAGACAGTTCCTATCTTCAAGGAGTTCATAATCTCATTCTCATACTCTCTTAACTCCTAGGGAAGGAGGTATGCTTTTTTTTATCTGTAATCTGGGACTAATATTGATTTTTCATTTACTCTGAGTTCAATTTTCTTTTAGTGACCTTTTCACTTACATTAATGTTGTCATTATGTATATTGTTCTTTTTGTGCTATTTATTTTACTCTGCATCAGTTCATATAGACTATCTGAAGCTTCTCTGAATTGCTTACATTCACTCTTAAGCACTACACAATAATATTGCATTCTGTTGATAAACTATAGCAAGTTCCCTATCCCTGGACTATAGTCTATCCAACTATTCCTCAGCCTCTGGGTACTTATGTTATTTCCAGTTCCTTGTCATTATGAAAAAATTATGCTATGGGTATTTGGATATATTTTATTTATTGGACCTTTGTCACTATTCTTGACTTCCTTGGCAGAGTGGGATCTCTGGGTGTAAGAGGTAAATAGTTTAGTCACTTTTCTGGTATATTTCCAAATTGCTATTCAAAATAGTTAAGCCAATTCACTGATCCACCAGCAGCCTATTATTGTGCTTTTCTTTCCACGGCTCTCCAACATTCGCTAGTTTTTTCATCAACTTTGTCAATTTGTTGAGTGTGAGGGGAAAACAGTTATAACATATTTTTCTTTTTAATTATTTGGAATGTTATTGCTGTTTATAGTTTTCAATTCTTCATTGGAAAACTATATATATTGACTACTTATCTACTGGGAAACGGCCTTTAGTTTTATATTTGTGTTGTGTGAAACCTGAAATGACTGAGGAAACAAAGGTTTGAACTTCCAAGCATATTGACTGACTAAGCAATGCATGTCATTTGCATGACAAACCAAGATCAGGCCTCCTCATCTTGTCACTGGACCCCAAATAGAGGGAGAGACACATTTTTATGCATTGTAAGAAAACAATAGGATATAAACTAGGAGACAAGTATAGGTCATTTGATTTCTAATTGAAGGAAAGATTATGGGCTTTCTGATTTCAGAGGGGGAGAATGAACAGGTACAATTCCCTGAAATCAATAAAAAAAAAGAGGAGCCCCCCCCCCAGTATCTGTATTCAGTCCAAGGAACAAGGAAACAGTAACTGACTGATGAATATGGGACCAGTTTTCAAATAAACGTATAGGTTGCCTGAGATGTATAACTGAGAGAAAATTCCTTGCTTCTATCTTCATATCTGACTGGGTTTTGGGTCAGCATAATTCTAGGTCCTTAGTTAAGGGTCTCTAAGCAACAGGTAGAGGTGGTCTGGCTTCCCAGCCACGCAGGGCTAGGTTAAAACAATAAAGTTTTCTCACAATTCCTAAAATTGAATAAAGTTTTCTCACAAGACAGAAATTGAACTGGACGCATAATTAAATAGAAAGGGAAGTAAGCTAGCTCCAGAATTGAATCACAAGATGGAGTCAGTATGGTTCATTCAATTCCCACAATTCCCTCATATTAACTCCCTATGTGCTTTGGAGATCAGACTTTTGTGATATTTTTTGCAAAGATATCTCATGCTTGGTTCTCACCTTATTCAATCTTTGATTTGTTCATGCAAAAGTTTTTTCATTTCGTATTATCAAAAGGGTCTATTTTTTATTTTTTATGATCACTTCTATCACCTGTTTGATTAAAGCTCTCCCTTAGCCATACTATGAAAGATACCCCCTTATAGTTTTTTTCTTCTATCTTCATTGATTTTGTACAAAAAAACTTTTAAAATTTCATGTAATTGAAATTGTCTATTTTATCTTTTTGATCACTTCTCTTTCTCATATCAGTGAAATAACAAGTCCATCCCTATCCTTCTTCCTAGTCCAACTGTCACTTCCATCCACTGGTGTACTGGAGCCAGCTCAAACTGGTTCAACAGAACCAATAGTTCAGTTTTCAGTGTGAGTATTTAACCTGAGAAATTGGCAAGGGCTATTAATCAGGGCTGGATTTATCATTTTGTTGAGTGTCTAAACTTAAGAAAGTGATGGTGATGTTAATATTAATAATGTTAAAAATGCAGATGAAACTGGAAAAAATGTCATGCAAATATTCCCCCCCCCCCGAGAACCAGCTGTTAAACATCTACCAGCACACCATTGCCTCTGTCTCTTGTTGGTTGAGTTCTCCCCCTAGCCAGAATTATGAAAAGTGCCTCTTTATGTCATAGGTATATATGTATATATATATACACACATGCACATACACATATATACATATACGTATATACCACATATACTTTTCTGTTCAGATCATGTAGACATTTGGAGCTCTTTGTCATTGGTATATGATGGAACATGCAGATTTATTTTTAAGGGATGCTTTGTGGTTCCTACTATGTTTATTAATTTGAAATTTTTGAAATTTATATTTTTCCTTTATTCCATGCTCCTGAAAAGGGGAGCTCGGTCTTGGGAAATTTTTGTCTTTTGATTGTTACTCATTCCTTACATGGAATCTAGTTTTCTCCGTGACTCATGGCTAGTTGCTATATAGAGAATTCTTATGTCAGACCAAGGGCCACTGATTTGAAGGGAGGAGAGCCGAGAGGATCTGCAGTTACAACTGACCGTTCAGACAGCTCTTGTTATCTTGCCAATATGTGTGTGTATGTGTTTTTAAAGACAGACATCTTGTGACATGGAAATGTTGTTACTGCTGACTCAGTCTCAGGAATTACGCTCAATTGGTCTGTCCTGATCTTTTGTGTTAATCTGTGCTGTCCCTTTCTCCCAAAATTAAAAAAAAAATGTCCGTAGAAGTGACAAGAGTCAACTCTGCAGAGTGTGTACGAGCCCTAACGTAGAGCAGAAAGACCATCAGGAAGCTGAATGTAGCTTATCAATCCTTGGATGGCCTGGGTGGAAAAAAAATACTCACGTGGATTGACTATGACCTTCATGTTATGTTATTTGTTTGTGTTCAAGATTTACTGCGACTGAAGTTCACATTTCAGGGAAATTTTCAGTCAGAAGACCTGGGTTCAAATCCCTTATGTCAGTTACTTCCTCTGTGACCTTGGGCAAGTCACTGGCCCTCACGTTTCTTATCTGGAAAATGAGGTGGGTGAGGTTAAATTGTCCCTAAGGTCCCTTCCATGTCAAATTATTGTCCTATCATTCTATTTCATTTATAGTTCCAGATACATAACCAGTAAAAAAACTCTTATGTTTTCTCTTCATTCATTTGATAAGTCTTAATGGTACCTATCATATATGAAGCAACATGCCAGGTACAGAGAGCACAGGGCATAATTCTTGGCCTTGAGAAGGCTCCCTCGCTGGAGAGGCAGCACATACACCTATGAAATCTATAGAACACCACGGAATAGACGGTCATAAATGCCAAATGAGGGACACATGATAAGTGTGACAGGATATCTGAGGAGAAATTGTTGGTTGGAGAGGTCAAAGAAGACTTCATGGAGTAGATGTGAGCTGGGCAATGAAGAATGAGTAGAATTTGAAGAGATTGGGAAGAGGAAGAAGAGGGAGGAGGAGGAGGGAAATATTTGGATGTCTCTCCATAGTCTCCTTTTGGTGTACTGGGTGAAAAACTAAATATGAATTAGCTACATCTAGGTGGAGCAAAAAAAACTGTTTTCAAGTGGGAAACACCTGGAAGGCTACAGCCTTACTCAACAATGGACCCATTGCCCAATATGGCATTGATAAGCTACTTTGCATCTAGAAGCAATGATACTGGACTGTTTGTAAAAGAGGTTCATTTACTGGTAGGTATAAATTTGCATAGGAATTTAAATTTTATTAGCTTTTAACTAGCTTTGGTAATGGAGAAAAGGGATAACATATCTGATGGAAATTCACAGATTCATATTAGTTTATGAATTTAGAGCTAGAAGGGTCCATAGAGGCAGCATGGCATAGTGGATGAAGTACTGGCCTTGG